>NC_133792.1:13799723-14130605 GCF_003597395.2 Chelonoidis abingdonii | reverse complement strand
CTGAGTAGATGGTCCAGTTTCTTAGTGTATTCCTCAGTGGGATCTGAGGGAAGTGGCCTGTAGAATTTGGTATTGGAGAGTTGTCTGGCGGCCTCCTTCTGGTAGTCAGACCAAGAGTTTGAAATCAATAAGGGAAAGAGTTTGAAATCAACAAGGGAAAGACTCCCGTTGACTTGAATAGCAGTGGGATTGAAGCCGAAACCTCAAAGGGGTGTAATGCCACTGCAGACTGCAGCATGTGTAGACATACCCGAGCTGGCTTTGATCTGACCACACAGCAGGGGCTCGCCCATTGGGTAAATCCCCAGAGCCCTGGAGGGATTATACAGCCCTTGTTGCCCCAGCTTTACTGCTGTTGGTACTTGCCCTAGCTAGATCAAAGCTAGCCTGAGTCTGTCTACACGTGCTGCAGTCCTACCTCCGACTGTAGCGTCAATGGAGCCAAGTTCCTCTCCCTTTTCCTCCCAATATCATTCTCCCTTGCTCTCCTCACTCCCTGTAATCAGCTGTTTGAAAGGTATAAAGGAAACAGGGAAGCAACTCTTCCATATTATTAACACTCAGCTCTTCAGGGTAAGAACAGTATATCATTACATTTGTCCAGCACCTATCCCAGTAGGGGCCCGATTCGACTAAGGCCTCTGGACACTAATACGAAATATTTTTCTTTGCCACAGAAAACATGCCTTCAGGACTAAGTTTTCAAGATGTTGCACGGGAAACGTACAACTAAAATCTGTGAAATGAGCATCCATTGAATCAGACGTTCTTGCTGCATTTAAACTGCCGTGCATTCAAATCTGCCTGTGCATTTATGCACAGTGCAGCGTATGCAGCTACAAAACTAATGCTGCAGTTGTTTTACATCCCATCCTTGTCACCAGGATTCCTGTCGCGTTTCCATACGTACAAAGCAAGATGTGCACTTGGGACCTGATTCAAAGCCGCTTGACTTTGGATCAGGCCCTTGCAATCAAAAGAATAGGCAAAGTCTCCGTGAGAAAGCACAAGGTCTGGCTCTCTTCTACCAAGCTAGAACTACTCTGGGAATGGAATGGCTGTCTCTGTACCTAGAAAGCAGGGAACTAAAGCATAACAGTTCCACAGCCTCGTCCTCCACACCTGGGCCCTCGTGCAAAGACATCAGGGGATAAGAAATGGAAGTAGAGTCTGGCTGAATCTGTCATTCTCCATGGAAATAGGTCTGTGCATTGCATAGATCATTGCATAAGTGGGAAGCAGCCCTGCTCCCCCTAGAACAGCTGACAGACTTGGCCCTTAGGGCGGGGCCTGATTTCACCCCAAATGGAAAAGAGGAGAAATTTGTGGCTCATAATCATACCTTTTGCCCACACGTTGATGGGCTGTCCTACACTAATCTGGGGAACATGGCTCTTTTCTCATATAGGGGAGCTTTATAGGACCCCAACCTACTAGCAGACCCTAGCTTATTCCAGACAAACATTTCTGTGGGCCAGATCAGTATGTATAAATCAGCACAGCTCCACCGAACTCAATGGGGCTGCATCAGTTTATAGTAGGCGAGCATCTTGACCAACTGTGTTGTTTGAGCATCTTCCCCGACGCCTACAAGCTCCAGGATCTGACGGTATGTCAATGCTGCAGTTAAACAACTGGCATGGACCAGCCGCAGGTTACTTAGGCTCGGGCTAACGAGCTGTTTAATTGCATTGTAGACACACAGGCTCAGACTGGTGCCCAGGCTCTAGGATGCTGCGAGGTGGGAGGGTGTCATAAACAGATAGCTAAGGGTTAATGTTTCTTTTACCTGTAAAGGGTTAACAAAGGGAACCACACACCTGACCATAGGACCAATCACAAAACCAGATTTTTCAAAGCTCAGGGAGGGAAGTTTTTGGGTGTGTGTCTTTTGTCTGTCTCTCGGCTATGAGAGGGATATTTCTATCTTCAAGCTTCTAATCTTCAGTTTCCAAGTTGTAAGTACAAAGGTAGAAAAACAATAGGCGTTTATTGTTTTTTTGTATTTACATAGTAGTGAGATAAGTGATGGAGTGTTTTAAATTGGATATCTTTTTAAATAAGGCTGTTTATTCATTTTTCTTTATAAGAAATTGACCCTGTATTGTCAGCCTGATACAGAGACTAGTTATGTGTTTTTTTCTTTTTACATAAAGCTTTTCTTTTTAAGACCTGTTGGATTGTTTGTCCTAGTGGGGACTCAAGGGGATTGAAGCCTGCAGCTCACCAGGGAATTGGTGGGAGGGAAAAGAAGGAGGGGGGAAGGTAAATTGTCCTCTCTGTTTTGAAAGTCAAGGAGTTTAAGTACAGTATCGCTCAGGATAACCCAGGGAGGGGGAGCCGGGGATGACATAAAGAGGAGACAAGGGGAGGAGATTGTTTTCCCTTTGGTGTGAGACTCAGGGCCTCTGAGTCTTGGGGTCCCCCAGGGAAGGTTTTGGGGAGACCAGAGTGAGCCAAACACTGGAAATTTTTGGCTGGTAGCAGCGCTATCAGATGCAAGCTGGTAATTATCTTGGAGGTTTCATGCAGGCACCCACATTTTGGACTCTAAGGTTCAGAATTAGGAATTATGCTTATGACAGAGGGTCCCAGAGTTTGGGCTACAGCCCGAGCCCAAACATCTAGCCCTGCAGGCCAAGGCCAACTCAGTCCAGCTGCAGGTGTCTAATGGCACCATAGATGTCGCCTGAGAGGCTAGAGTCATTTCCACCAGTGCAGAGATAACAGAACACTACCATCCTGATTTATACCAACTTTGCACTGGTGTAACTTTATACAACAAGCAAGGCCCTAAGGCGATAGAGGCCACCCTACGTCTTTCCTCGGCATTCAGAGCTGCCTAAAAGTGGCCCCCCACTTTCTCCTCCAAGAATGTGAAGCACCATCCATCATTACACTCCTGCCACTTCCTCGAATTCACCACAACTGTCCCCCCTTCCTGGTCCTGGCAACTAGTGCGGAAGTGGGAGAAGAGATCTTCAGACTGAGAAATACTGGTCTCCCTTATCTGTTTTATATTAGGCCGTCTGGGGTGGTATGTTCTGCTCAGAAGGGCCTTTACAGGGGCACCTGCAACTATTCACTCAATTGCCCGTGCAATTGACAGCCCAAAGGTTTGGCTAAGGCTGAGGAGAAAGCAACCAATGACACCTGGCACAAGAGCCATACCGGTATCCTGCAGATCGATCCGGGTGGCACTCGATGGGCAAGGAGGCCACAGCCCTTTGGGTTCTGCCCCGATGCTGGTGCAGCAGAAAGCAAGGATGTGCCACTCCCACCATTCCTTGGTTTGCTCCTGCAAGGCAAGACAGGACACCCTGCCAAACCACCACCAGAGTCATGGGCTGCTTTCCAGGGTGTGGTTTTAAGCAAGGAAAAGTTCAAGTTATTTGATGCCTAGGAGGGCTCCACTAGACAATTTGCTCACATCAGAACATGACCTGGAGGAGTCACGGTCGCTACCATAGTGTTTTGCAGTCCGTGTAGACAGGGATGAATGGTGTTTAGCATCATGGCAGCTGCTCCTGGATAAACCCCACTCATGTCCTAGGGTTAGGCAGGACCTAGCCAACCAGGCACTAAATTTCCCAGTGAAAACAAGGCCTGACAGACAGAGGCTCTTAGCTATGGCAGAAGAAAGAGGCTACTGTGAAAGCCCTGGAGTGAAGCCCCTTCCCTAAAGGCTAGGTATAGGAGGGACAGTGGCATGCTAGACTTGCAGACAGCATCTCAGGGACAAGGTAGATGCTGAATTACTACACCCCGTGCTGGATGATATCTCACCCCCTAAAAATCCATTCGAAAATAAAATGTTTCTGGACCAGCCTTGGGTAGGAAGAATCCATCATGCGGTGCAGTGGACTAGAGCAGGCCAGGCCCTGCACGCATGCTGTACACACAGCCACCCATCAGCTTTGCAGTCTGAATCCTGCAAGGCTTCATGCAGGGCAGACGGCTGAGACACCCGAGTCCAGGTGGACCCTGCACATGGGCCTTTGGTGCCATGTGGTGGGAAGCTCCATGTTCTTTACCCCCCTCAACTCCTTTGCATGCAGGTAACACAAGAGACAAGGTGTGAGGCTAACGGAACCCTCACTATAGACTAAAATAGGCTCCTCATCATGCTAACTGGCATCTAGCAACATGCTCCCTTAGCCCTAGGTAGGAGTCACGTAGGACCAGGCCGGAGCATTCACATTCCCCATGGTGAGTCAGCACTGTTCAGCCAGTATTTGTACAAAAAACTGTCTGCACCTGCCGAATCAAGCTCAACCATCAGACAAGCCCCTCTTGCCTGGAGTTACTGTCTGCAAGCTCCTTCTCCCTGGAAGGGGAACTTTCTCCAGTCAAAGGCAACAAGTCTATTCAAAGTCATCCCCCCCCATTGAATCACTGGGGACACTCGCTTGCACTAGGCATCGATTTCTACCTTGCTTCTCTTTGCACAAGGCTCTGCCTTCAGGAGGATTAAACATTTACCAAAAAAAACCAACCAAACAGCCTGATGTGGAGCCCAAATAAAAAGCAGAGGGAAAAAGAAGTGCCCCTATGCCTGCACATGTTCAGCTTTGGAGCCACACTCCTGTGCCTCCATAAGGCACCTCGGGAACAGCAGAGCCGCACAGCTATGAGCCCGTTGAGAGAGACAGGCCTGCAGAGGTTAGCGACAGCCCTGAACTTTTAACTCAAATCCACATGGTTTTACCGACAGTGGAAGACTCCCAGCCTAGCTGCTAGATTTGTGCAGGGTTCTGGCTGGGGAGGGGCAGGAAAGAGAGAAGAAGAGGAACATTTTTGTTTATTTATTTTTCAATGTTTTCCCCCCTTGGTAGGGTTAAAACAGACCCATTTTTATCCCCCACCAAATATTTTCACTTAAGTTGTTGAAAGAAATTTGCTTACCAAAAAGTAGGCTGTCAATTAAACAATGTTTAGAACGTCCCCGAAATAAAAAAAGACATTTTTTTAAATTATGACAAAATATTTCCAAAAATATTTCATGATTTTCGTTTAAAAGACATTTTTCAAGCAAAAAAAACCAAAAACTTTTCATTGGAAGGATTTAAAGCAACTTTAATGGGAGCCCAATACTGCAGCCCAGAGACAGCAAATGCTCAGTTTCGCCTGCATAAGGATCTCTGCAGAGGCAGTAACCCCGAGAAGCCCGGGTGCCCTCTAAACTAGAGACTCCGATTTGCATGTCAGGTCATCCCACCTCTCAGAAGGAGACTGATCTGGGTTTCAGCCCATTAGAGAGACTGAAGCCATTTGCAAAATTCAGATCTAGGCCCAGGTTTGGACATTTTCAAACCCCGGCCCGTTGTGCTAGGAACACTCTTGGGGTCCCTGGATAGAAGTTGTCCTTGTTATGTTTTTTTTACGTGGTGTGTCAGCTCCGTGCCCGGACTGTAATACAAGACAAGATGGGAAGAATATGTTCTTCCTGGGGCTGATTCTGAGCCCGACATCTTGTGTCTTATGCCAGTGCCAAATGAATGTAAAAACCAAACCAACACTTGCACCCACTTTGCACTAAATGTCAACACAAGGCACAAGAAAGCCAAGTATTACACCTCCGGTTTCTACATTGGGCCCTCTCCTGTTTTCTTTCCCACAGCTACCTATTCAAAAGCAAGTTGATATCAAGCTGTCCTTGGCCTTTAAATCCCTATGGGCTAGACTGGTACATTTAGCCAGCGGCCTCTACTGAGTGCGGCACCGAGCTGTACCCCCTTAGGGTGCATCAAGGGGAAGGGGATACTTTATAAATTACAGCAATGCTACTCCCTCTTCCTGTAAGGGCTCTTACAGATCCCTTACCAGGAGCCTGAGGTACCACCACCCCCCATTTGCCCAGCTGCTGAAACCCACCTGGAAAGCTACACAGCTGCAGCAAGACAAGATCTTGGCTGTGTGCCTGAAAGGGTTAATGCAGCAGAGAGGCCAGGTGGCTCAGGTGTATGCGCCAAGCAGCTCCCATCCCACCTGCAGAGACTTGTCTAAGAGGAGCTGCAGCTGCCCTTTCCTGTCCTGCTTTAATCTGCCTGAGGAGACAGGAACAGGGAAGGGTAAACATCACTTCTCCTGCAGCAAGTCCTGGCAATCCAAGGCTCAGGAAGGTCACAGGGTACACAGGTAAGTTCCCACTAGCACTACCTCGCTTTTGGAATTCCTGGACAGTCACCCACTCCCTAGCACCAGAACATGCCTGGCTAGTAGTTAGTCCCACAAGCTAGGAGTCAGGACTCTGTCCTTCTCTGGGACTGTCCCCATGTCCCTGCGTCCCTCCTCCCCTCTTTGTCACGTCTGGCATACTCCACCACACAGGAACTAGGGGGGCCTAGTGTTTGTAAAGAGCAATAAGAGCATCACATGAAAGGTGCTAGGACATTTTATAATCAGCAGAGCACAGAGGCCACAAGCTGCATTGCGCTAGGTGCTGTACAAAGAGTCCCCACACCAAAGAACACACCACCCCGAAAAAGTGTGTTTATAACCCTTTGCTAATCTCTTGACTTGGGAGGGGAGCTTTGCGTTCAGTTCAATCACCACCCTGGAGGTCCGCACACCAGCAGCGGGGTGGGGGGGAATGATAGGTATAAACATGCTCTTGATTGGTTTTGCATTTACTTCCATAGCTCTTACCAAATTCTATTCCCCCTGGAGGGAATCATTTTCTTTTGATTGACTAGTAAAAGACGGTTTGCTTTCCCAAAGGATGGGTAAGGGCTTTTGGTACCCGTTCCGGTGAGTTTTCATGACAACTTTGCAAGGCTGCTGGGCTTAGGTTTTGTACAGCACCAAGCACGCAAAACAACATAATAGGCAGCGGGAAATGCCCTTAAGATGTCACCTTCTGAGTCTCAACCAGGAATTGGGAACCAGAGATATCAAACCCAGAGAATCCAGCCCAGGTTTCACATGGATTCTAGTGCAGAGGTTCTCATACTGTGGGTCAGGACGCCAAAGTGGGTTGCAATCCCATTTTAATGGAGTTGCCAGGGACACTGTTAGACTTGCTGGGGCCCAAGCAGAAGCTTGAGCCCCACTGCTCGGGGCCAATGCCAAAGCCCAAGGGCTTCAGCCCTGGGCAGTGGGGCTCAGGTTACTGGGCCCCTGCTTGGAGCGGAAGCCTGTGGGCACCCCTGATGTACAGGGTGGCGGGGCTAGAGCTTTGCCCCCTCCATCCCCATCTGGGGTGGTGGAGCTCAGGCGGGCTCAGGCTTTGTTCCCCCCTCCTGGGGTCGTGTGGTAATTTGTGTTGTCAGAAGGGGGTCGCAGTGCAATGAAGTTTGAGAACCACTGTTCTAGTGCACGCTGGTACCTGACCCAGGGCGTTCAGGTAGTGCTGGACTCATCACCACAGCTGGATGCTATTTTCTTTATAAAGTTCTCTCTTAAAAAACCACCCACAACCCCACAAAACCAGGGTAGACTAACTTTAGCTAAAACTGGCTCGGGTAACTCACAGTCACATAGATTTTTTTTCTTTCCTGGCCCCTGGGGCAGCTCAGTCCTCAGCCTGGTTCAAAGCATAAATATAGGGCCAGGATGCAGGCTGCAGGTGGAGACTGAAGAGCAAGGAATGGGTGGGCCGGAAGGGCAAGACTGACTCACGCCAGGTCATAACATCAGTTTCACTGCAGTCCTATGACATTCCCAGGAAGCCATGAGGCGTAGTCACCCAACCCAGCCTCTTTTTCAGATTGATTCACTGCCTAGTCCCTGCATGGGGGGCGGGGTGTGCAAAGCCTTCTGGCCCATGCACCATCCATCACAAAGCACAGTCGCAGTCCCTGGGCCAGGATTGATGCCTACTCCCCAAAAAATGGGGCAGGAGAGGCAGGGACAATGGAGGAAGGCCCACACGTTCATGTCTACACAAGGATAAAAGGCCTGTGGCACAGCTGCTGCACAGCCTAAGTCAGCAGACTCAGGCTCAGGCTCATGGAGCTTAAAAAAAAAAAATCTGTGCAGACATTCAGGCTCGGACTGGAGCCCAAGCTCAAGGACCCTTCTCCCTTGCAGAGTCCCAGCCCAAGCCTGAATGTCTGCATAGATTTTTCAGCCCTGGAGCCCGACCCCCATGAATCCCTGTCAGCCGATCTGGGCCCTCCTTGGGATTTTTTCCCTCTAGACATATCCAGTGTTCCACAGAGCTGGCCAGGCACAGAGGCAGAGCATGGTCACCTTAGGGGAGGGGGACACACACACACACACACACACACACACACACACACACACACACACACACACACACACACACACACACACACACACACACACACACTCCCTTAGAGCGATGCAGGACCACGTCAGGCCCAGAGCACATACACCGGCTCTGAGTTGTCTAGCTAGGGAACTTTCAAACTCAGCTCAGGAGAACAATTGTCTTGCTGGCCTGCACTGTGCCTGTGTGGCCTATTAGAAAGTGCTGAGGTTTCTTCAGCAGGTATACAGGAGAGTAACCGATAGTGCTATTGGGATTCATCGCTACTCAGATTGCAATGCTGGCTAGAAGTCCCTTTACCCATCTATGTCTAGCCAGGCAGCTGTAGTCTTCCCTCTCCAAATCAGACCTAGCTATAGCCCCTGGGCACCACATCCCTGACCCAGCCTCTGAGCTGAGAGGGGAAGTTAAGAGCCAGCTTTGCTGTCTCTCCACCTGCTGGGGACTCCCTATGCCAAGGATTCTCCTCACCTGGGAAGTTAGAGGTGTCTTCTTCCTCTATGCTACCTGAGTGTCAGGGAAAATCAAGGCCCTTAGGCCAGTCACTTCCACCCCGATTCCTGTGAGATCCCCACATTACTCCCCCATCCATAAAAACAAGCATGAATATGCTTATTACTGTGCTTGCACTTCTGGAGAGCCCACCACCACAGGCACTTCCCTGTCTCACGGGCTTTGGGGAAGACTAATGAGCTATGGCTTGCAAAAGGCTTTTAAAAAAAAATCCGCCTCTCAATTTTGAAAGGCTGCCTCTAATTTTGCAGGTACTATTTGTTACACCCATATCCTGGTGGGCCACAAGTAATTCAGTATGCAAGTGACAGGATCTACCATTAGCCAAGCAACAGCACCTGCAAATCAGGCAGATCTAGACGTCTCTATCCTGTCCTTGCACCTGCAACAAATTGCAAGGGCAAACATCTGCAAAATTAGTCACGGGTGCAAAGCTGCCAGTGAAATCAGAGGCTAGACTGAGACCTGTTTACAAATGGGGCTGATCAGACACTAGAAAATTGCTAAGCATCACTTCTAGTTTTTTTAAATAAAAAGATGCTTGGAATCGCACTCAGATGAACACACTCTGAAGAGCAAAGAACCCCAGAGAAGGAGAGCGGGAGCAGAAGTGGCTGCACAAACCAGACTGGCTCAGGAATAGTCAGACTCATGTGATGTTGAAGGTTCAGTCTGGGTCTCTGTTGCAGCAGAAACGAAGCCTGTCAGATATCACCCAGCACCAAACAGCAATTTTCTCTCTTTTTTTTTTTTTTTCCCCTCCTGGTAAAAGCCTGTTCAGAAGATAACCTGTTGGGGGCAACCCTGGTACCCAGTACACACTAGGTTTGCCTTCTTGTGCTCTCTCTCACTCTCCTCCTTTCTTTGTCTCCTGCTCTCTCGCTCACACACACACAGTCAAGTTCCTCCTGGATGATCCAGAGGGACATGTGTCAGGCTGCTCATGCTACCAGCTCCACCATCCAACTGCTCTTCCTGGGCCCCCAGGAGCTGCGGTAACCATAGAAACACCAGCCAATCAGAGTGCTCAGCCACCACAGGGGGGCGGGGATAGAACACTAAGACACACAGAAAGGTAGGAGCAGCTCCAAACAGACCAGAAAACTGCAGCTAGAACGTGGGGAAGGGGCAAATGGAAACCTTGTACCCAGTTCCAGCACACACAAGCCCTGTAATCTGGAGCTGCACGTTACATCAGGCACTTCTTTTCCAAACTGGTTCCTTGCTAGCCAGCTGCAACAGCCCATTTCGCAGCACACAAGGAGATCCGTGGGGTTCCTAGAAGGATTCTGATCTACTTTGCACTTTACCTGTTGAAGGGAAGGGTACCCATAGCTCCTATACGCCCAAAGAAGTCAGGCATTAACCCTCTGGTTCTTTTGCCTTATGTGAACAGAACAGGACAAATCTTATCCTTGGATGTGCTTGGGGGATTGTACATGGATTTCCCTGGGAACTACACAGATAGCTGAGTGCAAAGTGTGAGCAGTACAGTTAGCGGCCAACCCAGAGCTCACATGAGTTGTACACTAGTGCCATCAGTGGCATTGCACCTGATTTACACCAGCATAAGTTTGGTCAGAATCAGATTGAAGCCAAAGTTTCCAAAGTTAGGTTCTTCCTAAAGCCATGCGTAGGCACTTAATGTCAGAGGTGTGATTTTCAGAGTCAAAGGGAATTTCAGATGTTCAGTGTCTTGAAAAATCCAGGCCCCTTTGACTGTAACTGCCTACTCTAAACATAGATATGGGGGCCTAACTAGTCACCCAGCTTTGAAAACACTGGCCCATGTGTGGAAATGGGAGTACTGTACTGAAAGCATCACAGGAGTCCTGAGTCAGCGATCAGGATGACACATGGGGAATGAGGTGTTGGATATGTTAATTGGTAGATTAACAGTCATCCCTCTGAGCTAACAGGCCCCTAATCCTGAGGCTCCACAGCTAATGCTTGTGCCTTCCTGAATTTCAAATCAAATCAAACAGCTACACATTCCTTTTACTGCCAGTAACCAAAACTTCCCTACCCATTCCCCTATTCACTCATCTTCACAGCACAGCAGCCCTGAGGGAGGCCATCAAGTTCTGACAGAGACAGATCTCATGAGGTGATAGGTTCAGTCCTTTTTCAGACCCCCAGAGTAGCTGTTAGTGAAGACTCTTGAAGAGCCCAGAGGAGATGACGCAATTTGTGGGACAACAGGACACTCCTCTCCATTTTCCAGGGGGCATCTAGCATGGCTTAGCCAAGCGGCAATATGGCCCACCCCACCCAGCATCACTCTTTCTAGCCGCTCCTTCCAGGTAGCTCCAGTACAGAAGATGCTATGAAAGACATTGCTCAGACTTCTAGTATCCTTTCAGTTATAAGCACCTGGGCCTAGGGAAGCGGATATCCCTGCACCAGCCTTCGCTGTTCACTTCCCCCATCACACCCTGCCATCCCCATTCCCCATGTTATCTAGGGATGGGATTTCCAAAGCCATGGGGAGATAGGAACCTAAGTCATTGTACTCTGACAGAAATTAGGTTCCCAATATCCTTTGAAAATCCCAGCCTAGATTTATGAAGTGTCCCAGCTCACCAAGGAGCTCTGGGAGCTGTACAAAGGTTTATAATAAACACCTAATTAACACAGGTAAATTAAACACACCCAGCACCCTCATGATCAGATTTGCAATGGCACCTTTCATAAAGGTGTCACCACATAACCCCAGAATAAAGTAAACGTGGTCAGATACAATAGAGATTGCAACTGCAAAGCAGACACACACTTCTGAGGCACAGGTTAATATCATGTTAACCCACCAAAAGAGTTGTGTAACTAAGTTAGATAGAAATAAGCTAAGGACAGCAACAGATGGGACAGGGAGAGGATCTAAGCTCTCCTCCACTGGCAGAGGGCTTTCCCCTTATACAATCGATAACTAATTCCCACTCTCTGCTTGGGTCATCACTGGGTTTGAACACAGGACTTTCAGCTCTAAAAACCACCAGCGTCTGCCACTGGAGCAACGTCATGTTCCAGTGGCTGTAGTAGACTCTTATCCTTCCTGTGTATCAGCCATTAGATTGCGTTTTACGCACACACACACACGAGTTACAGGTGCACAAAGAACTGTCCGAAAGACCCAACAAAAACTCTGCAAACCTGGAACCCATTACACATGCTGAAAGAATAAAGGCTAGAGATGGCATCAACCCTGCTACAAGGGAAAAAAGCCAGCAAACCTACCTGCTGAAAGGCACAGCCAGCACACAGCCTGTAATCAGTCCAAAGAGCACAGCTGGCATTTGACCTGCCATGAGGCACAACTGGGATCAGCTCAGGCACTTGCAGACACCAACCTCAGGCTGGCTACAGGGCACAGGCACTCCTGGGGCGTGGTGTCACATGCACACCACATGTTTTCCTGCATTCATTTTTAAAGGCGTTCACAAAGAGAAATGTGGGAAGCTGCCCGTCAGCATCTTATATCTGGGCTTGAAAATCTATATCATTTTTAGCATGGGATCAGGAACCCTAAGGGATGGTTGAGAGAAGAGTTACCCTAGATAACGTTCTACTAGAGGAGGGGTTGGCAACCTTTCAGGAATGCTGCGTCGAGTCTTCATTTATTCACTCTGATTTAAGGGTTCGCGTGCCAGTCATACATTTGAACGTTTTTAGAAGGTCTCTTTCTACAAGTCTATAATATAGAACTAAACTATTGCTGACATGCATCCGACGAAGTGGGTATCACCCCCGAAAGCTCATGCTCCAATACGTCTGTTAGTCTATAAGGTGCCACAGGACTCTTTGCTGCTTTTACAGATCCAGACTAACACAGCTCCCTCTCTGATACTAAACTATTGTTGCATGTAAAGTAAACAAGGTTTTAAAAATGTTTAAGAAACTTCATTTAAAATTAAATTAAAATGCAGAGCCCCCTGGACCGGTGGCCAGAACCTAGGCAGTGTGAGTGCCACTGAAAAATCAGCTTGCGTGCCACCTTCAGCACATGTGCCATAGGATGCCTACCCCTGTACTAGAGGGTGATCTAAAACAGTTTCCATATCCCCTTAGGAAGGGGGGAGAATAGCAGAATCCCTGAACTTGGTTCTGTGGTTACAGACAGGACTGGGAGTCAGGAGATCTGGGTTCTGTTGTGGTTCACTGCCTGGTCTTTGCATCATAGTAGCAGCTAGACACCTGCCTCAACAGCCCCAAACAGAGATTGGGATCTCACTACACTAGACAGTACAAACCACCATAGAGACAATCCCTGCCCCCAAAACAAATCTAGAAAGGCAAGACAGAACAGGTTGGAAGGGAAAGAGGCACAGTGAGATGAAGTGACTTGGACAAGGTTACACAGTAGGTTAGTTGCAGAAGCAAGAAATGAAGTCAGGTTTCCGAAGTCGCAGTTTAGTCCTCCATCCACTGGCCACGTCCCTTTACACAGAAGGAATGGGCACAAGGGAAGGGGGAGCCCAAAGATACCCAGGGTGTGTTGAGGCTTGCCCATTAGCCAGGTTGAGTGGCAAGAGAGACGCCTGAGTTGTTCATGCTACCAAATGTAGCCGACACCAAATATAAATAGTCCATCTCAACCAATGGGACTGAAGCATAAATGCTCACAGATTAACCTTTCCCTGAAGCACCAACCTCCACAGAAGCCTTGCCCAGTGGTGCTCTCCCATAGGGTGCCCATCTACAGCTCAGAGGCAGAGGCAATTCTGTCCCTAGCCCTGGAAGGCGAGCTGACAGGCCTTCATGGGTCCAGAGTACGGGCAGAGAGTTCCCAGAGAAGTGTCAGGCTCCTAATTAGAGAAAAAAAAATAAGCAGTGCGCTTTAACATCAAAAAATAAATACACAGAACAGCTCAGTGCCCCCCCCCCCCACCTCAGATCCATAAATACTCTGAGAAAAACACCCAGCGCACAAACAAGACCAGGCCTTCAGCTGAAGCAGCTCAGACCAAGAATCTCCACCAGGCTCCTATTTTGGGCTGTAATATGGTTAGGACAGAACAAGCAGGCTTCAGCTGTTCTCATCCGCAGCCCACAGCCTGGGCAGTCAGAGTCTAACCCTTGGCTCCAGCCTTCAATGGCTCCATTGTTCTAGGCTGGGAGCTCAGCTGCAGCGTACATGGCTGCCCGACATCCGGCAGGGTCCAGGGGCTGACAGCAAACCAGGGGCTGCTGTGTCAAGTCACGGGGGTGGCAAGTCCAGGGGGCTGTGGCTGGATTAGAATGCCTGGCGAACCCAGCAATGAGATCAGAGTGTGCAAGGATTGTGTAATGCTGAGGCAGAAGATGGGTTGTTTCTCGTGCTCAGGACTGGAGTTGGGAGCTTACTCAGAGTGAGGGACATGGCACAGATTATCTTCCTCACTCATTGTTTTCCTCAGATTTTTTGGAAGCACATGGGGGGTGAGAAAACCAGCCACCTTTTTAGAAGCTTTTTTAGCTGCCTCAAATCTCTAGGATCCCCCATTAGCTTGTCTGCACCGAACCAGAGCAACGATCACATATCCAAAGATTGCAGCTCTTTCAAACTGGAGGCCAGCTAGCTCAGGCAAGCCAAGAGAACCAACTGACCAGAGATCAGCAATGTAGATATGTACATAGTGCATGGGCTTGTCTGAGAACTGCTGAGGAAAGCTGCAGGGACGTGCCTGTGTCAGCTGGGACATTGTTCGTTATAGGCAGATTTTTCAGAAGGAATCAGTTCCCATCTACCCACCTAAACAAGAGCCAGGTTTTCTACGCCTCAGCATCCAGCATGCTGAGTTCTTTTGAAAGTCTGGCCACGTAGGCTAGAATTCTCAGGAGGGCTCAGCACCTGCAGCTTGGCCCACATTTAAGCACCTAAGTAAGCGGCTAGATTTTCAAGAGAGAATTGGGCACCTTTTTTACATAGCTACTTATCCAAGGCAAGTCACTGGAGACTTCCCTGAGACACAACTTACAGTTAAGGGTTGAAAACCCCATCACTTGCCAGAGACCTTGCTCCCATGCTACACAAGTTTCACACAAAACTCAAGATAGAGAAGTGTCCAAATTCCCTCTAAAAAGCAAAATGTGTCATTCACAACCAGGCAAGAAATCCACCAGGAAAATTGGTAAAACATTTAACATGTTGGTGTGGCCAGGTAGGAGGATCTAAATTTGTTTATAACAAATTTCAGTTACCAGCAACAAATAACATTGGTACTGTAAAAGCTGGCTAACCTCCCTTAATAAATTACAAGCGGCCAGTGGGTGGGGGGGTAAGTACTGCTCATAGTCACAGTAGCCTAAATTTTTACACTCTTTTCCTCTGCCTCAAGGCAGGAAAATCCTGCTCCAAACCAGTTAGTACTACCCAAATAACGGGAACATGAGATTTTACACTTACCAATCATGTATTAACACGCAAAGGTCTTTGTCTAAATGTGTATAAAAGGTTTGTAAAATTTGTGTAAAACAAAGTCTTTTGTACCAAGGTACAGGCTCTCCTTTTTCTGCAAAATAAAGCATTTTTCCTTATCCGTCAGGCTGTTAATTGTCTGTCAGCTAGGCAAACCCAATATTTCGGTAACAGTACCTACAGGAACGAGTGTGCAGCACAGAAGTGGTAACCAAGGCCTAGTCTGCACTAGCAAAATTGTACGGGTATAGGTCAGTTAGGGGGTTGGTTTACCAATGTTGTTATTCTGGTACAACATGTACCATATTGGTATTGTTTATTCCCCTTTCTGCATGAGAATAAGCACTCTCCTACTGCAATATAATGGTGTCCACCTTAGGGAGTTCGCTGCTTAACTTACCAATATAATTAAACAGCAATGCCTCTTAGTATAGACAAGCCCTTTGAAAAAACAGCTTTGGTACCCAATATGGTATTTTAAAAGTGAATTTAATCCAGAACAAAGGGCTGTATTGACAGCTACTCATCCTCTAGCCCAGGGGTAGGCAACCTATGGCACACGTGCCGAAGGTGGCACAGGAGTTGATTTTCAGTGGCACTCACACTGCCCGGGTCCTGGCGGCTCTGCATTTTAATTTAGTTTTAAATGAAGCTTCTTAAATATTTTAAAAACCTTATTTACTTTACATACAACACTAGTTTAGTTATATATTATAGACGTATAGAAAGAGACCTTCTAAAAACATTAAAATGTATGACTGGCATGAAAAATCTTAAATCAGAGTGAATAAATGAAGACTTGGCACAGCACTTCTGAAAGGTTGCCAACCCCTGCTCTAGTCAGATCACTACAGCAGTTCTTTAAAATAAAATAATAATTCTGTGGACCGCACTTAGAACTGGGATCCAGAAGACTAGCCTCTTCTCCCAGCTTTTCCCTGGCTCTCTATGCAACCTTTCACTCTGAACCTTCATCCCCCCACCACCTATCTTTGAAACAGAGATAATGACACTTACCCACCACCATGAAACCCCTCACAACCTACGTGTGGGTTACACTACAAATGGAGAGCTCAGTATATTACTTGGAAGACACAGATGCTTTTGTTGACCATCTCCTTCCCAAGTCTCTTGGTCCAGATTCTGCATCTTCCTGGCAATAGATAGAATGCTTTATACGCAACAGTCACATTAGAATATTATTAGACAAG
Source organism: Chelonoidis abingdonii (assembly GCF_003597395.2). Classification (NCBI taxonomy): domain Eukaryota; kingdom Metazoa; phylum Chordata; order Testudines; family Testudinidae; genus Chelonoidis; species Chelonoidis abingdonii. Next base: position 14,114,254 of record NC_133792.1, on the reverse strand, counting down.
ACTGAAATGAACTTCAGTGCAATGGGTGTGGCCGTTTGGTGACATCCTCCCATTTGTGTCTGTGTGGTTGGTTTCCTGTCTCTGGAGGTAGGATTTTCCATGTGTTAGTACCACATCCCCCTTAGTGGTCTGCAGCCCTCCTCAGTCACATTGAAGTTTGTTCTATACTTCTGTATTTATTGCTCCCTCTTTAATTTTGGTGTTTGTGAGTTCGCTCACTGTTGATTTTGCACAAAAGGAACCAGCAACAGAGGCATGAAGACACCATGCAAGATAGAAATGCTTTATTTTTTGTTAAGTTGATTAGAAAAAGGCACTGGCACTGCCGAGCATTCCTGGACTGGGCGACAATTGGCAGAAAGTTCCACTGCTTGAAAACCAAGAGTTGCTTTGCCATTTCATGCAGACCATCTGGAGGTACAGATTGGGATACTGCTCTCCAGGCTAATCCCTCAGCTTCACAGTGGAGTCTACTAAGTGTCACCTAAATGACTATTCCCACCACCACCACCCCCCATCTGTCTCAGCTCAGCTCCTAACGGACAATCAACCTGACAGCAAATCCTGGCCCCACTGACTTCAAGAGTTTTGCCAGGAACCTATTTCAATAGGTTCGCCCACGCATTGCTGGATACATTAGGGCAGCAGCAACGTTCTCTTCCTGAAAAGCCTGTTTTGGCTACCCCCTTTCTCTGCAATTCAGTGTCAGGTGAAGGTCTACCAAAGAGGAAGCCTTCTGCCAATAAAGCAGGATGACACCACTTGCCATGGTTTCTTCCCTGAGCCTTGGGCTGACACAATATACAGATGGCCAGTCCATTCTTCAAATTGGATCTTCCCATTGGGACCTTCACAGAAATTGGATGGCTGGAGAGCCCTTGTGTTCACATTGTGATCTGGTAACTCCACAACAGTATTCAGAAAAAGAAATCCATTCAGCCCAAAGGGAATGCCCAGGATTCTAGCCTTTCATCCACTATCATTTTTTTTCCCCATAGACTCTAGGACTGGAAGGGACCTCGAGAGGTCAAGTCCAGTCCCCTGCCCTCATGGCAGGACCAAATACTGTCTAGACCATCCCTGATAGACATTTATCTAACCTACTCTTAAATATCTCCAGAGATGGAGATTCCACAACCTCCCTAGGCAATTTATTCCAGTGTTTAACTACCCTGACAGTTAGGAACTTTTTCCTAATGTCCAACCTAAATCTCCCTTGCTGCAGTTTAAGCCCATTGCTTCTTGTTCTATCATTAGAGGCTAAGGTGAACAAGTTTTCTCCCTCCTCCTGATGACACCCTTTTAGATACCTGAAAACTGCTATCATGTCCCCTCTCAGTCTTCTCTTTTCCAAACTAAATAAACCCAATTCTTTCAGCCTTCCTTCATAGGTCATGTTCTCAAGACCTTTAATCATTCTTGTTGCTCTTCTCTGGACCCTCTCCAATTTCTCCACATCTTTCTTGAAATGCGGTGCCCAGAACTGGACACAATACTCCAGTTGAGGCCTAACCAGCGCAGAGCAGAGTGGAAGAATGACTTCGCGTGTCTTGTTTACAACACACTTGTTAATGCATCTCAGAATCACGTTTGCTTTTTTTGCAACAGTATCACACTGTTGATTCATATTTAGCTTGTGGTCCACTATGACCCTAGATCTCTTTCTCCCATACTCCTTCCTAGACAGTCTCTTCCCATAATTTTGTAATATTTCATTCGGTCTGTAGTACTGGCGAATCTCTTGATGGCCTCCTCTGGGAATTTCTGTATTCTCTAACCATTGCATCTTCTCTGTTCATTTCCAGGCAGATTTCAGCTTCTTTTTTTTTGGGGGGGTGGGGATTAAACTTGTTCCCCATATAATTTCTGCCACAGGTGAAGACTTTTGTGGCATGTAGTCCATCTCCATCCTCCTGGCCAATGCAGAGTTATTCCCTAAAGTACATTCTCCAGTGTTCCATTCCGTCTAGTATTAAGTGTCTCAAACCAAGGCACTTCCCACAATTCCCTTGGGAAACTATTCTTGGGTCCAACAGATCTCACCACTGGGAAATTCGTCCCAATCATCAGTTTCACACATACAGTTACTCCTACTTTTAGCCTTTTGTACCATTCCAAGCTAATTCTGCTCCATCCTTAGCAGTTAGGACTTCACATACTAGTACTCTGTTAAACTGTTTCTTAGCCATCAGCCCAGTCAAGCTGCTGCTGTCAAACCATTCACAACTTCTCCATTAGGACCCAGAGGTAGCCATCTTGTTTCAAAGCACTGACAGGACAGATACTATATACGCGGAAGTGTCTATACAAACTCTATGGCAACTAATGGAGACTTCCCTTGAAGCCACTCTGCCTTGATTTCCACAAGAGGATATGCTGTTTTGTGATTTGTTCAGATGTTATGGGCATCCCATTTCCGTAAATTTCCATGCCCTGAATCTCCTCTACGCCTAAGATCATGCAAACTCTCAGCATCCCCTGCTCAGTGACTGACCATCAAGACACTTGATTCTTGCAGAGCGTGATGCACAGCCCACTGCAGTCAATGGGAGTCATTCCACCGATATCTGTACTGTACCCACATACCCCCTACCTCTCCTCCTCTCCACCTCACTAGTTCCAGGTTTTGCTTTACAATACAGTTTCAATGGATTCAGTCTGAAGCTGCATCCATTACTGCAGCAGCATACAGACATCCTTCCATTAGGAGACTTACCATGGTGATTATATTGGCTGCTGCAGCAACAGTGTGACATCAACACTCCAGCATGCTGATGTTCACAAGATGCTGCTTTCTCCCTAGAAAAAGCTTTGGTCCTTGCAGTTAGCAAAAAATGATCAAGCATCTGAACACGTGCCCTCATAACTACCCACTTACCAAATGCATGGAAAGGCATCAACGGGGTTTGTCCAGGACTTGGGTGAAGAAAGTGGAGGAGATATTTCTGATGCAAGATAGGTTTTATCTCAAAATGAGAAGTTGCTTACAAGCTTATTTTGTGGGCTTGATTTTCAAATTAAGTTACTTGACTATTTTGAAAAGAACTGAAAATGTGTCCATGCACCAGCATTAGGGAATTATCTTCAGTCAGATGCAGAGTAAGAGCAACACCCAGAAACCTAGGTACTTATTTTCATTCAATCACCAGTGAAAGTTTCGGACAGGACGACCCAAGTTCCAATGGATGTTTGCCCAGGTCACAGAATCCCTGCACAATCCAACCAGTCTCAGACCGGATCTTAGATCTGGGCCATTTTCTTTTTGTCAAACCGTCAGTGATTTCACAGGGAGTTCGACACAGAACTCAGTCCAATAACACTTCAGAGAAAAGGTCACTAATTGGACAATGACCAAAAAAAAACCCCACACACCAAGTAGTGAGATCTTCCTTGGAGAGTGCCAGACTCCATGACACATTCTGAGGTGACATGGCTATTTCAGCATCTAATGTTTTTATCATGTGCTTTCCATTTCACCTGTGCATGGAAGCCCCTCCCAGGGCACTGTGATAACAGTGCCTATTTTCTATACAGGGGCTTTTTATCAGCAGATCTCAAAGCACTTCACAGCTTTACGTATCTACCCTCACAACACGCCTGTGGAGTAAGTAAGCATCATCCCCATTTTACAGACAAGGAACAGAGGCACAGACAGGCTAAGTGACATGCCCAAAGTCACACAGGAAATTTATGGTGGACCAGGGAACTGAATCCAGGTCTCTCATATCCCAGGCCAGTGTCCTAACCACTGGGAAATCCTGCCTCTCGGACATCCCACAAGTCCATCTGTAGTTGCAGGGCTGGGAAAATGGCAAACTTTCCTTCGGTGACCTTGGCCCCCACCGCCTCCCCCAGCTCCCCACCGCCACCATGCCCGTGCCCTCCCCAATATTCCCCTCAGCTCCTTTCCATGGCCTCACTGCTCAGGTCCGCCCTGCTCCTTGCCTCTTGACCATGGCACTCCCCACCCCGACCATGGGGCCCCATGGCACCCACCTATAAGGCTGGCCCTGTATAACTGGAAAAGTGATACTTGTTTGATGGTCTCTTCTCTGCCCTTTCACAGTTTAAGGCCTAGCTGACAACTCTTTCCAGGCCCTGAGGCAGCTTCATTTTAGCCGTGGTCAGGTATAGTGGAGTCTCAGTGGCAGCTGCTGACTGATGAGTCCTTGTGCAAAAGTCTGGCCTTAATTGATCTGCATCAGGTCCCACAGGGTGTTTATGGCGGAGCTGGGAATTGAACCCAGATGCCTCAGACCATCCTCTGAAATGTGTCTCTGCAGCATCTGAAGAGACAGTGCTTTTGATGGGCCTTCTTCCCATCCCAGCCCCTGCTTCTCAAGAGGCTTCATTCAGCATGTCAACAAGCAGAATGTGTGAGACGTTGATGGGCTATAGACCCCAGGCTGGGTTTTCAAGTTCTGCTTGTACGCCGGGAATGGGAGAGGCACCAGGGAGACGGTTATAGCTTCCTAATCTTGCACCTCCAGCCTCAGCATTAATTATAGCTGCTGAGGAATAAATCTAGTTTACGCCACTGATGAAGTGTCCCGAAAGAACTTTAGGCCAGTGACGGATTGGCCTAGCATAGCTCCACTGGGTCATACCCACACCTTTTCACGACATCCTACACCAGGGATTTGGAAGCAAGCACAAGGAGATGCCTACACCTGCAAAGCTTTCCCCAATGCAAGGGCAATTCAGCCATTTCTGGCCAGCTTCTAGCCACTCTAAGGGAACCAGAAAAATGTAGCCTTACAGCCAGAAACCTATTGCATAGGGGGAAGGGGAGTGCCACTGAGCTGTGAGAAGGCAGATGGGATCTCACCACCTCATTTAAAGCAATCACTTCCTGTTTCACCCTGGTACAGAGCAAAATACCGTTTCCAAAAAAAACAAAAGTGAAGGAAAAAAAACAAACAAAAGACAAGCGCAGCAAGTTTGGCTGAATCTCACTGAACAACGCTGTGATCGGGCTGCTTCTCAGCGCAGCAGGAACAGCAAACAGTTGAGTTCACAGCAACTGCACCAGCTGAGGTTGGGTATGTGGTTTATGGCCAGAAAAGTGACTTTATAAAAATGGTTCTTCAAATATTTGCTCCCTACACATCTTCAGAGTCACATCTGCTTCAGTTACTGAAGGCTCCCCACAGCCAGCCCCAGCGTGCATTCACTACAGCTGACTAAGAACAAGTCACAGTATAGAACCAGATTCTCCTCTCCAATGCACTGGGCTGACCCCCCATGAAGGGACCAGTACGGCCCTGGCATACCCGAGAGGACAATTTGGTTTGTAGAATCTGTTCTGGTTTATGCTTCAACCAAGTCGCCAGCTAATCCACAATTCCAGAGTCTTTATTGCTGGTTACAAGGGGACGGAATGAGTAGGAATCAAACAGCTTTTGATTTGCAGATCCCAAGCTGAGCTGCAAAATCAGTGGGGTGGCGGACTTTGATTGGCTCCGTAAACTGAGCAGAGATATTTGGAGGAAACTATGGAAGCCCAGAAGTGGTATGTTTGCTGGCCCTTTCCTGAACACTTACTTTCATGAGCAACTTTCCTTCTGGGGCGAAGTTTTTGAAGATATCAAACCTATTTCCCTCCCTGAAGCTCTGCTCACTTCGAGTAATTAGCCAAAGCTTCTGAGCTCCATCTGGCCACCTATGGTGAGAACTTTGCAATGGGAGCCACACCTAGACAGAACAGTCCTCAGGAGAAACCCTTGGGCTTAAGCAGGAGGTTCATCTCCACAGCCCAATTTCTTCTCCCTCTTGAAGCATCATATCAAATTGGTCACCTCCAAATATTTGTATTATGGTAGTGCCCACAGGCCCCCAGCTGAAGTCAGGGCCCCATAGTGCTAGGCGCTGTACAAACATCCACACAGTCCCTGCTTAGAACAGTTTACAGTCTTGATAAAGTGTAGAAAAGGTAGGAGAAAAGTATCCCCATTTTACAGATAGGGAACTGAGGTGAGAGACAGCAATGACTTGCCCAAGGTCACTCAAGAACATTGATATCCTGAATCCCAGGCCTGTGGCTGAACCACCGTGCCATCCCTAAGTTTCTGTAAGGTAAATGAATGTGATAAATACACAACCCCAAAATGAGGTCGGGGGAGTCAGCTTTCTGGTATAAATCCAGAGGCCACTGACTTCAGTAGCATGATTTTGCATTTCCACAGTGATAGAGTAGCTTGGTTCTGCATTGGGATTTCCCAGTGGAATCAGACTGGAGAAGGTTGGTTTAGAGACCCTGCACATTGCTCTACTGTGCGCAGCAGATACACTCCTTGACCTTAGGAGTTTACAGTCCGAGGCAGACTGTTCTGCTAGAGTTTTGAACCTTCCTCGATTCGGCAGCATCAGTTCACCGCTGTGGACAAGCCCAAACTTACGAGTTGTCTGGCCGTCAAAAAGGCACAAGAGGAATCAGCTCACACAAAGGAAGAGCCAGGCTAACACAGTCAGTCTGACCCCGACATCGCTGTCCAGCATAGATCACATCCTCCAGTGCAAGGAGGAACAGGGAGACAGCCCAGCATCTCTTCTGCAGGAGGAATCCAGCCATCAATTGGAGGACTGGCCTCAGCAACACACACTACAGTTCACCTTGTCGCTCCTCTGAGTGGGAGTAAAATTCACCACTGCCTGCTTCTGAATAATGCTTACCAAGGCTGCTGCCTACAATCGATCCAGCCAGGGGGCTGAACGCACACACCTAGGGGATGTCAAGCACAGATCAGCATCTTTGCCAACCATGCTGCCCAGGACAGACTTGTGCATTATGGGCCTGATCCAAAGCCCATTAAAATCACTAGGAGATTTAATGGGCTTTAAATCAGGTGCTCTCAGGGGGTATGCACAACTTCATGCTCGGAGGGGCAGGGTTTAAGTCTAGATATTCAGAAGAAATCAGGGAGACAAGAGGGCATATGGGGAAAGGACACTGTCCTGCATGATGGATACTTATTTATTGTCAGGAGGGGGATCGTTAGGTCTTAGAACATGCCTGAGTCTCAGATTGCCCATGTTAGTAAGAGTACCATGTTTGTGTTTGGTCACACCAGAGAGCTGCCTGAAACTGAAGATTAATGGGGGCGAGGGGAGAGACAAAGCCACTGAAAAAGGGAGATTGGAAAAAGAGCCCACAAATACGGGAGACCAAAAAGGCGGTTGGGGGAGAGAAAGGGATGTCTCTTCCCTGGAATTTTCCATTATGTTCTAACCAACCCCTGCAAATTTCAGTGCAGACCCAACACAGCCATGTGTGCAGGGCACTGGACTAGATGACCTCTTGAGGTCCCTTCCAGTCCTATGGTTCTATGATTCTTTTCTAGTTGTGTTTGATTCTAGCCAGGAGTGAACCAACACCATCTGGTATGTCTACACTCCAGCTCGCCTGGGTGTAGACACAGTAAAGCCATGCTAAGAATCCCAGGGTAAACAAACCCAGGGAGAAAGACCCCAGCCCCCGGAAAGAGCCAGTGTGAGGGTAAAGGGCCATTCTGCAGAAGGCCCAACCCCAGCTGGAACACTGTGCTGTACTGTAAGGGTTACGGGTTTTCTGCAAGTAGCTGTTAAGGGGTAGCAGCCTTTGCCTAACGCTGCCTTTAGTGCTGCTCCTGGGGGCTCACCATCCACCCTGCTCAGGGCAGGCCAGTTCTCCGGCTGCGGCCCAGTCGGCTGCCACAATCACTCTGGGTGAGGTCAGCCTGTCACCACCACAGCGCCTGTTCAGCTGCAACCGTTTTCCTGTGCGCCTTGCAGGGGGTGGGAGCAGCTCCCTTCCCTCCAGGCAACCGAACACCATCTGCGGCATAACTCAAAGCAGCCACACAGCTGCTCCAGGGGAAACACCCAGAGAGGAGGCTCAGCAAGGGCAAAGGCTGGCCTGGATTATCAGGAGAACAAACTGGGGAAGGACGACTGTCCAGGAAGGTAACAGTAGAGACAGTGGGTCAGACACCGCTCCCATAATCCTAGTGGAACACTCTTGAAGCAGTGCAGGGCCCAAGGGTGGGGCTGGGGCCAATCTCTGAAACATCCCTTAATGCACGCGCTCCATCCCGCCGGCCAGTCGTCCCTTTAGATCCAGGGAAAGGAAAGTCAAGTCATCTAGTGGCTAGAGCATGGAGTCTGGACTCTAGCTCCCAGTCCCAGCTCACTGGGTGGCCTTGGGCTAGTCCTTAAACATCTGAGCCTCCGTTCCTGCTCCCCAATCTATAAAACGGAGACAATGCTGCCTCACGAAAGCGCGACGAGGCACCATTAACTTACACTCACAAAGAGCAGCGAGATATCAGTGGGAAGGTATCAGAGAAGCGCGAAGAGATGGAGCAGAGATCCAAACTGCAATGTTTAGATCAGGACCCCAGTGCCACAGCTCAGGCCCACCCTTTTGTCAAGCACTTCCCTTTGCTGTCCTGCATGTGAAAGCAGCTCCATCAGGGGAAGGGCTGAGGAGTGCTCAGCAGGGAGAAAAGCAAGACATTATTCTGCACCTAGAACACAAAACTAACTGTCAACATAAGGTTCTGATCACTCTGTTCTGGGCTCCCAGAGTGGATAAGGGAAGAGGAGACTCTCCCATACCCAACAGGTACCTAACGGGAAGAGTCCCCCAGCCTCAATCCAACAGCACTGCAAGCACAGGGTGGCCTTTAAGCAGGTGATCAACACACAGTTACTCCCATTGAGTTCAGTGGAGCTCAAGTGCTGGGCTGCATCAAGGAAGCAGGCACACCCAGGTCACCGCACAAACCCAAGACCACGAGGATATCCCAAGTTGCTGGCATGATTTGCATTTCACTAGCACCCCGCAACGTGCAAGCCACTTCCCAAGGGCAGAGAAAGACAGCCCGCCCTCAAGGACCTCACATGGGGAGACCCAACAACGCTAAGGGAAAGCAACATCCCATCATCCATACATCCAGAATCCCCAAATTATAAAGGCCCAACCCCTGAAGTCTCTTCTCAGGAGGCAGAACTCTCATTCAAGACATGGGGCAAAGCCAGAGGCCCCTACCCAGGCAAGCCTTCACTGAGCAAGGGCTTCAGAATTTGACCTAAACACACCAGGGATACAGAAGATTACTGGGGCCTACAACTGGGCCGGCCTCTGCTAGTGTAAAATCAGAGAAATGCCATTAAAATCCATGTGCACCCAGAGATCTGGGCCCATTGTGTTTTGTGGAAAGGGGAGGCCATTGCAAGCTCTACCGTTGCCTGTTAGAGGCCACAAGTATTTGCACACTATTCACAATAGGAGCACAGCAATTGCCACAGTAACCGTAGTCTCTTCTAACAATAAGAGAGTCCTTGGTTTTAGTGGCAACCATTACAATGCCCAGATCCAAACCCCCCTTTCCTGGGGCCCCCCTTATTTAAAGGCACCAATTTGTGAATGTCCAATATTCATTCACCACAGCTCTTTTCCTGGTGCCTCTCTAAAAGTGCAGCTCAGTGGGTCATGAACACGGCTTCTTGCATCTTATCCCCAGAGCTGGCATGTGACAGAGGGGGGAGAGATTTGCTCTTGTCAGATGCTGTGTGCATCTTCTGCCTCTCAGTCCTCCAGTGCCAGGGAGACATCCCCCAACACACACAGCCCCTGCCTTTGAGACTAGGACCGGGAACTCCCCCGAAAGACACAAAGCAGAATTTCAAGGGTGGGGATTTGCAACATGCTGCCAGTTTGGAGACGGGAGACCCCATTTTCTAAAGGCTGAGTCCGTATTTACTCCACTCTGCTGCCTACATAGACTGTGAAATGAACAGCAGTCTGTGGGCTGCAAACCCAAGGGGAACGGTGAGTCACTCGCCTTCTGTGTGTCTTAGTAAATGTCAAGCAACGTTTGATAGCCAATCTCCCTCTCCCCCCTGCACACACACACCATTTTTGCCAGCACTGGATCAATGGGCACAAGGGGAGAAAACAGGAACCCCATTAGTTCCACCTAACGAGACCTGGGCAGCTGGGTTGAAAATTTCACTGTCCCTACTTGACTTTCTAAGGATGCACTCTGTTCAGAGGGGCAGCCGTGTTAGTCTGGCTCTGTAAAAGCAGCAAAGAGTCCTGTGGCACCTTATAGACTAACAGACGTATTGGAGCATGAGCTTTCGTGGGTGATTCCACTACATGCATCCGACGAAGTGGGTAATTTCCAGAGGCAGGTATAAATATGCAAGCAAGAATCAGGCTAGGTTTATTATAGGCACGAGACACAGTTATGGAGCCCATTCAGGCCATCAGGATTTCCAATACAAATACCATGTTTCCACGGGGTCAAAAGAGTTAAACCAAACACCGCCACTGGCTTCAGAGCTGGAATGTGGGGGTACATTTCCCCTGCAAAGAAACCCCACGACAGCAAATCTCAGGGCCTGTGTCAACTGACTTGGGTTCATGCTGTGGGGCTAGAAATCATGTCAATGTTTGAGCTGCAGCCCAAGCCCTGAGACCCTCCCTACCCACCAGGTCTCAAAGGCCAAACATCGACATGGCTATTTTTAGCCCTGCAGCATGAGTCCAAGTCCCTTGACCTGAACTCCGAGACTCACTGCTGTGGGGGATTTGTTGCTGGGTAGACAAACCCTTGGTGAACAAAATCCTAGCCAGGGAAGGCGGGAGAGGAGGGGTTATTTGTTAAAAATAGTTTAAGCGATAGATGAATCGGCAAACCCTTAATTTGATTTTTTGCTTCTTTAACTTCTGTCAACCTGTCTGTCCATGCCTTGACTAAACTCCTTGGGGCAGGGAGCTTCTCCCTTCTTGAAAGAACCCATGATTTCTAGGTGCTATCAAATAAACAGTAAGCCAAAACCAGAACCTCCAGCCTGAACCCTGAATTTGGGAGCGAGCAGAGATTTGTGATGCATCAGCTCTACATGTGCCGACCCCCCACACCCGAGTCCCCCGACCAGGATTTGGAACCAACAAGGAAGAAACGTTCCCTTCCCCACCCAGAGAATATACTGCAGATTTTACAGTGAGCCTGCCCAGTGTGCACAGGGACAGGGATTCTGGCCATCTAGGGCCTGATCCAATGCCCAGGGAAGACAATGAAAGCCTATCAGGCCCTTAGTTAGTTCTGCATGGATAGCCACATCCAGCCCCTCTGTCTACAGACCTCTTCAGTCCCACAGACATGATCAGTGGACAATAAGTTACACACCATCAAGTCTTGGTGCCTTGACTTAGGAACTCCCAGTAACTAAGCACAAGATTTCTGGACTTCATCTCGTCCCTACAGTTTTGGTTCTAGGTTGGAGTCTATTCTAGAAGGGGCCCCAAGTTCTGGTTACGAGTGGGATGCAGCCTTTAATGCAATGGTGCTCAGACCATGGTTCATGGGTCACCAGCGGCTCTTTAATGCTTTTCCTGTGGCTCTTTGCAGCCCACTATATTAAAACACTGATTCAATTATTAACCAATCAGGATGCTTTTACTACATTAACCAATTAAGTTATCAACTTGCACTACATTATTAACTTATTTACTGTGACAATAATATATATAAAAACTAAAATATTCCCCCATCACATTTTTTTAAGTGCAACTAGTACTGTAGTACATGAAATAGTGAATTCACACGACTGTGGCTCTTTTGGGTAGCACTGATCGCTAATTTGGCTCCTGAACCACTGAGGTCTGAGTTCACTGCTTTAACCTAAGACGGGCTGAGAAGACTGGAAGCAATCCAGAGGGCTTTGGTACCTATCAGCCCATGGTGTGGTTCCTAATGCAGCTGCTTTTCAAAGCCAACAAACAATTCTGAGCTGCAGTTTTGCAGCCAGCAATCCAGAATGTGCATTAGAACCTCTGAGCAACCAGGGATGAGAGTCATTTTTTAAAACAAGCCCAATAAGTTTCATTTTTCATTTCCCAGCCAGCTCCTGCTTGCCCACTTGTTTGTACAGTTCTTTTAACTTCCTCAACAGCTCCACTGGCTTCCCCCGTCATTGCAGGATCAAACACAGTCTTGTTTTAAAAAGCTTTCTGTGGCCTTGTCAAAATCTACATATGAAAGCTCCTCACTCCGTCCACCACAAGTCATCTTTCCCTTCAGAATCCAACCCGACTGGGGGACACAAAAGCCTTCTCCCCTACAACAGGCTCTATCCAGAGGAGCCTCTCTGCATCTCTCCAGCTCAGTCTCCACCTCTTTTTGAGTCTCATCTGCAAACACGTTTTCTCACCCTCCCTCTGCTATATATTCATCTTTGTATTTGTATTTCATGAAGGCAGCAGAGCAGCTTGCATGAAAGATACTCAACAATATAAAGTTAGATTGTATTGTATTATTGAGAAAGTGACCTCCAGTGGTCAATAACGCCTTCACCCATCAGCTTAAGGCATTAGATCCTGTTGCCAGTCACTTTCTCGACTCACAGGACAAGTTTTGCCTGTCTCAATCTCCCCTGCAATCAGATAGTTATACTGCAGCATTTGCACTTATATAGCACTTTCCAATCTCAGAATGCTTTGCACACACAGCTCAATCCATCCATTACTGCAGCTGTACTGTAGTTTGGATGGAAGGGTAAAGTATTAATCATCTTCATCACATATGTCTTCCTAATCATTCTTGTTAATGGTTCATTTGTCTTATTCCAAATGCTTTTATCCAGGAAGATAAACTAATACAGCTAGCCTAAGTGCTGAGTATTTCGGGTTATAACCAGCCCCACTGCTGCACTGGAAATACAAGACCTGTGAAACTCCAGGGATCCAATTCCCTGCAATTCATTCAGAGGCATTTGCCCCAGTTTTTCATGCAAGGAGAAATGTAGCCTTGGGGATACACCCAGCCTATGCACCATTTAAGTCCCACTAGAGCAGTCCCCTTGCTGGTTCTCTGCCCAGAGGTGAATTACACCTTCATAGAGCTGGATTATCAGCTCTACCCTGTTCACTCTCCTTTTGCATTCGGTGTTCGTGAACAGCCAGGGGAAAGTAGATTTCAAAGTCATGAGCACACATGATCATGAGAAGCATGAATTACCCAGCACCATTTTAGAGTTCGAGGGTCAAAATAACAAGCCATGCTTTGAAAACCAAAAGCGAAAGTGCAATGCAAACCTATTCCAGATACGGACGGTAATGTTAGAGGTTTTCTTCTGCTTTCACCAACAGGACTGAAGCAGGAAAACAGAGGGCATGCAAAAATGTGCGCACAAAAGTGTGCCTGCAAATGCTTGCACATTCGATCCCAGCTGCACATGCAAGCCAGAGAACGGTGCACTTAAAATAAAGAGCAAGGCAATTTGCCTGTGCATTTAGCTGTTTTGCTTACGCTGCCCTAGTTAAGTGCACTTGCGCATGGAGTTGTGAGCCTGCATTTGTACTTTTTGCCTTCAGATCGCTCCTTCTCTTTAAAAGAACCAGCCCTTATGTCTTCAGTACCACTTGCACCTAAAATGACCTCACTCAGCAGAAAGGTGACCAGATATCCCAATTTTATAGGGGCAGTCCCGATTTTTGGGTCTTTTTCTTATATAGGCTCCTATTACCCCCCACCCCCATCCCGATTTTTCACATTTGCTGTCTGGTCACCCTACTCAGCAGCAGGGGATCTGCCTGCTGGAAACTTAATGCTAATTCTAACTGAGAACTATTTTCAAATAGGACTCATGGCTGCAATACATGGAGAGCAAATTCTCAGCACATCAGCTTTTAGGAGGAGCCACAGCACAAACAGGCGAGTCCCTAAGTGAGAGGATTGGGTTTTAGAACCGAGCTCCTTCCCACAGGAGAGCCCTTTCTTGAGAGGTGCTTAGCCAGCCAGCATCACAAGGGTGGGGCAGTGACTTGATCCCGCCCATTTGGAAAATGGTCACGGCAGAGAAGCAGCTGCCTCCTCCTCAAAGTGACTCCCCAGCCTCTGCTCTTTGGGGATCCTCCTGAAGCTGTCCAGGGAAGACACCTTTCCCATCTGCCCTCTAAGGGGCTGTTTCTTGGCCTCTACTCCCCTTCTCCCCCCTCGCACACAGGTGAGCTTAGAAAAAGCTCCCAACTGTTGGCAAATCTAGTGATAGGAGTTGAAGTCTCGGTGTAACCTTGTTTCTCTGCCTCTACTCGGTCAAAGGCTCCTGCTGTAGGCGGTGGATAACTAGCTTCATGGGCACACAGGCTATGTGCGGAGGAAGGGGGAAGGTCTAGTTAACCAGCTTGTCTCCTGAGAGGTTCTGTTTCAACTGCACGAATGAGTACATTTCCCAAAGGGACGGGGCGAATCTCTTCCCAAAGCTACATGCACCCTTGAAAGTACAGAGTGCAGACAGAGCCGTCATCATGACCAGCCTGGCGTAAGAGGCAGCATGGTCTAGTGGGTAGAGCATAGGGCAGGGAGCTAGAAATGCTCACATTCTAGTTCTAGCTACAACCTACCTGCTGTGATACAACACCTACCCCTCGCCCCCCAAGACAGTGTCAAGATGCTTGGATCGGACTCATCTCTAACAAGAGCTGCTACAAACCAGAAAACTTCCTTACATCTCAGGCTAGCCCTAGCCTCATCTGCCAATGCAAAGGGTCTTCCCAAGTCAAGCAGTGCCAGTTAAATATCAGTACAGCCTTTCAAACAGATCAAATGCCCAGTGGTATTAGCCACTCAGAAAAGTTCCCCTCTCTGGCATGAATCCACAGGAGTTCTGTTCTCACCGTGTAGCAATGCAGCCTGCCTGCAAAGCAAACTCCCAATGCAGACAGCAGGGTCTTGTGCCACGTGGGACAGGACAGTTACTTACCTTACAGTAATGGCGTTTGAGATGCTGCAGTCCATGTGGCTCCCACAGCTGGTGCAATGCGTCCCATTCAGGAGTGACTGGAGTTTAATGTCCCGGTCCAGCAGGGCTGTGCGTGTGTCCTGTACCTCCTCATGCTTCCATGTGAGGATCAGGGGTCGGGCAGCTGCCACCATCTCTTAGTTCTCTTGCAGTTCATAGCCAGTGATCCCAGAGACTCCTAGGACCAGAGACAGAGGGCTAGTCATGGGCTCCACACCGATAGCATCCTTGAAGACTCAGTTACTGCAGAGTAAGTAACCATTCTCTCCTCCCTTGCCATATGTATCAGTGTGGGTGTCACTGTAGGTGAGAGCAACCAGTGCCCTCCCTGGATGGTGGAACTGAGGCATTTCAGCTGCATCAGTTAGACAGTGATTGCCTTACTGCTCTCCTGAACTCACCATCATGTCAAAGGGATAAGGTTTAACACAAGTCAGTGGGTTGCTCCACACTGCAACCTTTTGGGTCTCAAACTGGAACGTTCCTGAAGCAGCCGGAAGATGCTGCCTGTGCCCTGGTGGAATAAGCCTGGATGCTCAAAGGGAAAGGCTTGCCAGCCTTCTAACAGCTGTTAGAAATACACTGAGCACCACATCGTTTCAGGAGTTTGGCCTCTCGATTGGCTGGATACAGCCAAAAAAGCAAGATGACAGGCAGAAAGGCCCAGTCCTATTAAGCATGCAACTTTTTTCCTCCCGGCATCAAGTGCAGCTTCGGGAAAAAAGACTGGCCTTATTGAATTCCAGGATGCAGAAGCCTGCCCACATCTAAAAGCTCCTCCCCCAGCCTTGTGGGAGGAGCCACTGGGCCCAGGATCCAAATGAATACAGGGGACAACTACAGAACAACAGGGGCAGAATTGGAGGTCAAAGGTTCAAAACTAGGGATCCAGAGAGGGACACCGAGCAGAGAACCCCGGACAGCGTCCACTGCTCCTCAAAAGATGTCTAGGGAGCCAGCAGATGCCACCCGGAGAAACTCTGCCTGGATACGTGAGACAAGGGAGGAAAGGAAGAAGACTGGCAAAGTGACTGATGGAATTCCACCTGAACCAGAGACCATCTTAGAGACAAACCTGGAGCATGGTCTCAACACCGCCTTTTAGACCCTGCGGAAGGGTATGCAAGGTGGTCCAATAGTGAGGGATTGGAGTTCACTGACTCTTCATTTTAAGGTGATGGCAAGGTAGCGTACTGAGCATGCAGTGGTTCAGAGGGAGGCTACACTTTTACAGAATGTGGAGGTTCCACTGAGGAGCCAGGTCTCTTACCAGAGGATAAGTATAAAGGAGGCCCTTGAGAAAACTGGTACAGATGTCGTCTGAGTACAACATGCCAACATTGCTTCATGGTGAACCTTGGAGAACCATGTGTCAGGAGCAGCACATAATCAAGGATCTTCCATACTGAGGCCTGTCAGGGTCTTGTTTTATACTGTTTACATAGAAAATCTCTTCCGTTCAGAGAAATGGGTCTTACCAGCATAATTGGCAGAGGTGGCTTCCAACAGTCCACTCAAGTTTGTTGACTTGTTATAGGAGCGAAGTCGAATGCACCTGGCTTGCCTGCTAGCAGGATTCTGGAGCTCATCTCTTCAGGATCTGGATGAAAACTTCACAATCACGCCAGCAGACTGAGCTTCAGTCTCACATCTCACAACACATGCATCCTTGTGGAGAACGAGGGGCATATCAAGTACCTGCTTGATATACTGGGATTTTCTAAAAACAAGAGACCTGCTGTGTCCATCTTTCAGGGGAATTAGCCTACTGCAGGATGGACAGGGCTCGAAGCCCACAGGTTTTGAGTCTGTCATGTGAAGTAGCTGTACAGGGGGAAGGAGGGGCCTAGCCATCAATAATCAACCCAAACAGGTCGATAGAGATCACTGTAGTCATATACCAAAGAATCAGAAGAGTCCTGAGGTTTTCTAGAAGAATTAAAAGCTAAGAACAGCTAAAAACTAGCATGTCCAACACTCCCCAGGTTCAGCTTGCTACCAGGAGCAGTAAGAGGGAACTGAGGGAGAGTAGCACCGCCCCACCCTTAGGCCCTCATACGGGAGCACAAGAGACACTGGCTGCATGTGTGGTCCCAACAGACACTTATTCAAACACTCAGGACATCAGGCCTATGTGCCCCTACAGTGGAATCCATACTGCCATAGGTGAAGAACCTGTACCATAGGACCACATACGATGCACGCTGCAACTGCTAGGAACCACAGATGTGCAGATCTGTATCCTCCCAGCTTCACGGTCAGATTTCGTCCTGGACTTTGAAGTCTCCAATCCAGACAATTCCAAACTCTTGGGGAGTGTGTCTTCAAATCCACAGTCCATAGTCTAGGACCATCTCTGCTAAAGACCATTAGGGGCTGAGTGTAGGATCCCATGGTCCTTTCCTTTCACCTCTCACCTAGAGCTGTGCTAATGCTCCCAATGACAGTGCAACACAGGGAACAAACCCAACACTCAAGACCAGGCTCATGTAGCAATTCCAAGGCAGTCACAGAACTCTCTAGCCTTGGTCAATTACCAGAAAACCACAACCCAGGAGATTTTAAGATAGTTCCATTTGAGGACTCAAAGCACAGCTAAGGGTATGTCTACACTGCAAGCAGGTGTGACTGCTGCTTGTGTCCACATGATCAAGCTAGCTCAGCTACCGGGGCAATGAAGACATGGTGGCATGAGCATCGGCACGGGAATTACCCAGGGTTCCAGGCAGGTTCATCCCACCCAGACCCCAGCCTGTGCTGTCTTGGCTTCTCTGCTCTGGTATCAAAGCTTGCTTGTGTATGTCTACACAAGTTGCAGTCACACCCTGTGATCACAGTGTAAACGTATCCTTAGAGTACCAAGCCAGGCAAAGGGGAACTGAAAAATGTTCCCCATGATACCCATATGGAAAGAAACCTGAGTTTCACACACCTCTTCATCTGGTCCTTGGAGCATTCTTCTGTGGTCATTCTTCTTTGAGGGAGTAGTCAGGTTTTATTGTTTAAGGGGTCCTGATCCTGCAGGCCTTAGTCAGACGCTACAGTGCAATCGACAAGGGCCAGATTCTGATCTGTTCCCTCACATTGCAAAGCACCTTCCTGCACAAGAGAGCCCTTAAGTGCAGATGAGTTTCCTGTGGAACAAGGCTCTACCCAGGTGAGGAGGGATGTCAGAATCCAGCCCAAGGAGATTTGCCCAAGGATAGACTGCAGGATCAGAAGCAAGAAGGGCTTAAGGCATCAATTCATATTTGGCTCTGGATCCAGGAGCCTTCCACCCCATACTTCACAACTTGGGACACCCTCAGCCTTTCGGTTCGTTACAGAGACTGGGCCAGCTGCAAAACACAGATGCAGGTTCCAGCTCTGATTACTCAGCTTTTGGGGGAGAGCAGAGCCAAAACCCTGGATCCAAACATTAGAGATATGAGATGGCTGCCAAAAATCCAGATCTGGGTTCCCACCTCCTTTGAATCCCCTCCACTGCAAAGTTGGGGGTCTGTGGGTTTTGTGCAGGGCCCCATCACCACCGAGAGCAGCTTCAGTTCTTTAAAAAGTTTGTTACTAGCCACCCTCCTTCCAAATTTTAATCCCGACTCAACAAGCCTTTTTCCTCTTCCCCTTAAGAGGGAGAGATCATTGAGAAACCTTGCTGTGGCTGGAGACGCAGAGAGAGGGTTCTCACCTGCCCATGTGCTCATGAGTCACAGCCATTCTTCCAGGCACAGACAAGAGGCATCCTCCCGCCCCCCTTCTACTTCTGCTTCTTTACATGCTGCTGCCAGCAGTTTAAAGGGGATTTTTTTTATTTTTTTTTTTGGTCTTCAGACCTCCCAGTGGGTGGGGAAAATCCCTGGTGTCAAACTTCAAAAGGAAATCCTGAGTTCACATTGCATTTCATGTTGAACTCTGCAGCTTAACCACAGGACTTCAGAGCGCGCCCACGCCCAAAACTCCGCTGCGTCTTAGAACAGCACCAGGCACTGTCTGAACTGAAAGGGAGAGACAGCCCGGTGCCGTGCACTGCGCACAGTGCTAGAGGAAAGGAAATGTTCTCAGCACCCTGCTGAGTCACAATGGAAGAAGCGGAGAGGTAGAGACAGGCCATGCTGTGTGAATGGGGAAAGAAGCAGGGAGACGACAAACTCACTGGAGTCCCAGCTGCGGCGGGAGCATTTCTAAAGTGAAACAAAGCAGAGAGGGGCTGAGTCACAGTTTGGCCACAGATCCAAAACTCTTCAGTGCCAGGTGTTTTGTTCAGCCCATTCTGGACACTGGGAGCAGCTGCAAATTTTGACTCTGATCCGAGCATGGGTGAGGGTTGGACCCAGTGCTAACACATTGACAGGGCTCACCTTCACCCTCTGCCCTGCTCTTCATGGGGAGGGTCCCTAATGATGCCCCCACAGGCCTGGGGCTAATCTCCTCTTCGTGGGGTAACAGATCCACATCAGGAATGTCCACTCCCCAAACTGGGGTGACTCACTGCAAGTCTTCCAGCATCCACCTCCCCATGGAGACAAGGCACCCACTTGCCTTGTGTCCTGTCCTTAAGCCTGAAGTCTTTAGCCACAGCCAGGCCTTGGATGCAAAGTAAAACCTGTTGCACAAATCTGAGAACCTGAGACCGACTCCGGCCAGAGAGAATAAGGGGACAGTTCCCATGCCAGAACACACCCCATCATCCCCCAGAAGGCAGCTCTTCAAGGGCACCAATAAGCAGGGGGTGGTCTCAGGAGCACTCATTTATCCGCTCAATGTGTCTGAGGATGTGACATAGCAAAGGGCCCTACCAAATTCACAGCTGTGAAAAACACATCATGGACTGTGAAATCTGGCTATTGGAGGAGTGGGTTGCAGTACTGCCAGCCTTACTTCTGCGCTGCCTTCAGAGCGGTGGCGGCTGGGCTGGGTGCCCAGCTGTGAAGACAGCGCCGCCACCAGCAGCAGTACAGAAGTAAGGGTGAAAATATTGTGACTCCCCTACAATAACCTTGTGGACACCCCCCCACCCCCACACACACAAGCTCTTTTGGGTCAGGACCCTCAGTTATCCCACCATGAAATTTCAGATTTAAATATCTGAACTATGAAATTTAAGATGATTAAAATCCTATAACTGTGAAATTTACCAAAATGGACTGTGAATTTGGTAGAGCCCTAGCCATAGCATAGAATGGGTAACGAAGGAGGCAGAGAGCATGAAACTGGGAACACAGCCAGTCCAGACTCCTGGAGCATTCAGCAACCTGCAGGTTATTTCTATTGTGGTAGCGCCAGAGACCTTAACTAAGATCAAGGCCTCTCAGTGCTAGGCACTGTACATACACAACAGCAGCGAGACAAAGGAGGGAAAGTTACATGATTTGAAGGTCCCAGGCAGAGTGGGGACTAGAATCTAGGTCCCTGGACTCCATGCAGTGTCCTACCCACTGGACCATGCTGCCTTTCTATGGTGTGAGGCTCAGCTGTCACCCCTGGAAACGTGGTGCTGGAAAATGAGCGGCTTCCATATGTAGTCCTCGGCAAAGCGCAAGGAGTGGGGCAGCACAGGTTTTAGCACTAGATCAACCAAAGCAAGGGACATTCTGCAAGGAACAACCCTGGGCTAGCCCACAGGCGGGATGGGTTAGAAGCCCCTCATAGGTTTCTTCCAGCTCCAATTTCCAGGATGCAATGCAAACCCCAATGTGATCAACCCTAGAATCCAGCCAAGGCAAGTTTCCTCTATGGCACTTGTGATCTCCAGGGCACACTGGTGACTCTCCATCCCAACCACAGGAAAATCCTATATCCACTGCAGCATCCAAGTAGCCATGTGGGGCAAAGAAGAGACCCCAGGAGTCCGGGGCAGAGAAGGGAGAGGGAATCCTCTCACCAGTGAAACTACCGCAGGGCCACAGTGCTCCCCTTCTCCAAGGAATGGCTACAAGATTCAGTGATGGAGCCACCAGCTCCACCACAAAACCCTCCCACACCTGGTGCGGGGAGCAGGGGCTGGAAGACTTCCCGGGGCCAAGTTCTATGACCACAAATCCTGGCCTCCCTCCACCTGCACATCAGATGGCCTCTGCTCCATTACATCATGGCCCCTGCCAGCACAGAGCGAAACAGAATTGGACCCATTCATTACAGGCCTGTTTTTCCTAGCAATTTGCCTCCTTGGCAGACAACTGTCACCCAGTGACTGCTCCTGATGCAGCTCCCAAATCAAGCCAACAGGATCTCCTCCAGCAACACAGCCCTGCCCTCTGCCATCCCTCACCAATGCCACATGTCACCAAGCCTTAACCCAAAGTGTTGCATATCCCCTGTTTCATACCCCCCACCCCCACCCCTAGGAACATCATTCCCCTGAAACCGCCCACTGGCTTCCATCACACTTGGCAGCACTCCCAGTCTGAGTTCCTCACAGCAGTTCCAGGTCTGCAAGAGCCAGTGGAGCCCATGCACCAAGATGCCTTTAGTCCGAGTTCCATCCCTTCCTTACATTCCTGGTCTATCCAGGCATCCAGCTTGGATCTTCCTCCAATCAACCCAAAGCAGCAGCAGCCTGTGCTGGGTGCACTCAGGAACGTGCACCATGGTGCACAGATTGCTTTCTCCTCCACATCCATCTGGATTTGTAGCATAGGGACGTTGAACACCTGAAGGTGCTCGGACTAGACCCAACAAAGTATAAATAGGCTAAAAGCGACCCTCGGGTGGTATATCCAGAAACCCCTGAATGGGTATCCAGCAAGCATCCCCCACCTGGAATATCTAGCAATCTAAGATGTGAGATGCTAAGCAACCTCCAGTCAATGGTTGCCCTTCAGTCTTTGCCTGTTCATTGCTTTGCCTGTTCACACACTTTTCTTCCATGGGGTAAACAAAGCAGAACTGCACAGGAGACAAACCCAGTGGCACGGCCAACTGAGCAATCCTAGGGCACATCTGTTTGCCCCGAGTCAGAGTAACGTAGGGAAACCACAAAAGAGGGGAAAAAAGCATCCAGCTCCCATGAGCTGGAGAGGGGATGCTGCTGGGACTTCTAGTCCCTCGTGCTGGGGGACCAACAGAACAGGATTGGGACACAGTAGAGGGAACAGTGACAGTTTCTGACCACCACCACCACCGTGGAGGGAGGAGCTGTGAAGAGTCCATGGTAGGCAGTCTGGATACCCCATGCTTGAAGAAAGAGCCCATCAAGAAGTATTCCATGTGGGCTCCTTATGCAAAAGGGAGCAGTAAGGGGCTTGCAATAGGAGGTCAGGAACCCACATACCAGAGCAGGACCCCCGATGTACAACAGGAGTATCTGAGACACCGTAGCTGTTTCCTGTATGGTTACTGCTAGGAGCATAGGGCTGTGGTTATGATGGATGCCACGGGAGAGGCTTTGCTTGCATGGTTATACCTGCTGCAGGGGGATTTATCAGAACGGGATGAGCAGCTCATTGTGCGAGATTCAGGGCTGTGGACTGAAATGTTGTAAGTGCTCCTCTACTCCTGAGCAGGGGAGAGAGGGTCATAAGTCAAGACAACTGACCGCCGGGCTTTTAAAGCACCTACTGAATAGCACCTCTTTGCGACGAGGGCTGAGGGTTACAGAACAAGGGGATCACTGCATCAGTGCATGTCACTTTCATTACTGGGCGCTGACTTTGAAACACCCCACATCCTTTAGACCTCTTGGTTCTGCTACCAGAGCCCTCAGACTCCCACTCCACATTTAAGCCTCTGCAGACTGACAAGGAAACTGTTGTGGACCAGATCCAAAGGTGATGTAAATCGGAACCCAACTGACTTCAGAGCTAGGCAGATTTCCACCAGTGAAGGATCTGGGTTGTGTACTCTCCTCTCCCCTAGCATGTGTACAACTATATAGTCAAATCACATGCACAAGAAAAATTGGGTGAGCAGGAGGGGTTGTAACTGTATCCACCGGAGTGAAGAGATTGTGGAATCGTGTTCTGTGCCAGAGGTTACAGGGGCTGTACTGCCTGAGGCAGGCTGTGCCATCTCAGAAGAGCCCCCACCATCAGTGGAGGAAGGTATGTCAGACATCTCCAGCCCATCCCCCAGCAAGCCCATCACCCCATCCCAGTGACTGGAGTCCTCTTCCAAGAGGTTTTCCAAAGCTCAGTGGCTGGGATCATGCATGTCAGTGCCGTGGCTCAAGGCAGCAGCGAAAGCAGAGAAACCAGCACAGACTATTGTGGTTAACGGGTGCACTGAGGCTGTGATGTGGTTTAAATCCAGAACACGAAACCAGAGAAATCTTTCTATGAATTCAGACAAGCTGAATGAACCATCCGGTGTTCCCCGTTTCAGTCAGGCCCTGGCTCCTTGCAGTCAGCTCTCCCGCTTTGCCTGGCAGCATCCCACCCAGATTTCAGTCCTAGTTCTCCATTTAAGATAACGAGGCCTTTGGAGCTGCCTCCAGCAAACCTAGGGCCCATTCCAGTGAGCTGTTCTGCAAGCTCAGTTTGCACTGGTGTACCTTGGTCCCTCCTATTCTCTTCCTCTTGCACATAAACCAAAGTATGACCTCCCAAAGGAGACTAGTTTTGCTGGTTGGGTTGTGTGCGCAGATGCTAGTAGCCGATATATGGGGGGGCAGGGGGCAGGCTAAATGATATAAGGGGTTGTCCCTTCTGGCCTTGCACTCAAACAGGAGTTGAGTGATCAGCACCTCAGGATCAAACCCAGTTCCCATAATCCCTTGATCAGATCAACAGAGCAAGTCAAATGGTTAAACCAGCTTAAAACAGAGCAGGGCCAGAGATGGAAGGGAGAGAGCAAGAGAGACTATGAAGATCAACAAGGAGAGGAAAGAAGGGGAAGCCAGGTATGAACAGTGTTACAGGAGATCCAGGGTTATCTACCCAGGATCAGTTTTACTAAACTGAAGAAGCCCAGGGGTAGGCAACATATGGCACATGTGCCGAAGGTGGCACGTGAGCTAATTATCAGAGGCACTCACGCTGCCCGGGTCCTTGCGGCTCTGCATTTTAATCTAATTTTAAATGAAGCTTCTTAAACATTTTTAAAACCTTGTTTACTTTACATACACCAATCATTTAGTTATATATTATAGACTTATAGAAAGACCTTCTAAAAACATTAAAATGTATGACTGGCACGTGAAACCTTAAATCGGAGTGAATAAATGAAGACTCGGCACACCACTTCTGAAAGGTTGCCAACCCCTGAAGTAGCCAATATTTGAAGTGAATCATGGCTCCAGGACCCTGTATTATCCACACAAGACATTGCAGGGAACAGACACAAGTTATACTTCATTTCAACTAAGGTTCTAGCCTTCATCTGCTTCCAAGGAGTGAGACTTGAAAGCCTCTCTCTGCTTAGTAAGAGTTAAAGATTACATTACGGAAATCCAGTCGGGAACCGTCTGATCCTGCAATGCCCGACACTTGACAGCAGTTCGGACACTGCACTGAAAGTCATCAGCAAAGGACATTTCAGCATTGAGGCACCTGGACTAACCCTTCTAACTAAAATCACACTCTTAACAGGGTGTTGTACCCAAAACAGAGCAGGATCATCTCACCTCAAACCAATCTAGGAGCCCGACCCAGCAAAGCACACACGTCATTTCAGGCAAAGATTCTCATTGAAGTTAATGGGACCAGTCACATGCCTGAAGCGAAGCACATGGTTACATGTCTTGCTGGATCATTACCTACATTCTATTACTACTCCCATCCCCATGGTGTCCCAGCAACTGAAAGTGGCGGGGGAGGGGAAAAATATCAGCACAACTCCACACCACTCTTCTTGGAAGAGATGGGGAGAAACCAATGAATCAAACCTCCACATGGTGCGTGGTCAGACCTTGTTCAGCAGAGCTGTCCCTGCTGCATGTCCAAGGATGAAACAGCAAAGCCTGGTGTTGATGAACAGCCTAAGTAACCAGGCTGTGGTTACAATGGGCATGAGGAATATCCTTCCCTCACATGGCCCACTACTAGGGGATCCAGCAGTTTGTGTTTCCTGTCCTACCCTGGCACAACAGAACTGCATTGGTCACACTGCAGGCAGGGTGGGATGACTCCCAACTGCTGTGGAGGGCAGGGCCTGGGAGTCAGGATTTGCCAGTCGGCATCTCTCCTGATTAATGAGCCAACGTGGATCATGTGACTGGATGTTAAAAATACAAGCTAAGCCCTGTAGTGGCAACAGCTGTCAAAGCACCCCTCATTTCCTGGAGCACTGGGTTTCCATTGCGAATGCTTCCCCGGGAATCTTCTTTACCACAGGCCAGAATCTTTTTTTCTGTGCAGCCAGACCCACATCCAGTGTCAGGCAATGTAGAGCCAGGTCTTCTGCTGCTATGAATCAGCTGAACTCCTAGCACAGGTCTGCTGGTGTCAGTGAACACACCAACTGAGAAACTGGCTCATCGCTTGTAAACAGTATGCTTACATCCTCATGTTAAGCGGGGGAGGGGTTTACCCCAATTTTATCTATATCCGGGCAGTTCCCCAAACCAAAAGGAGCTCAACAGTTGTCCAGGAAAAGGCTAAAGCCAAGCATGCCTGGATCACAGATGTGTCAGGTGGGAAGCAGGGGCAGCTCCAGGCACCAGCACGCCAAGCACGTGCCTGGGGCGGCAAGCCATGGGGTATGCTCTGCCGGTTGCCGCGAGGGCGGCAGGCAGGTTGCCTTTGGCAGCATACCTGCGGAGGGTCCACTGGTCCCGCAGCTTCGGCGGACCTCCTGCAGGCGTGCCCCCGAATCCGCGGGACCAGGGACCTCCTGCAGGCGTGCCGCCGAATCCACGGGACCAGGGACTTCCTGCAGGCGTGCCGCCGAATCCACGGGACCAGGGACCTCCTGCAGGCAAGCCGCACCCGAAGGCAGCCTGCCTGCCGTGCTTGGGGCGACAAAATACCTAGAGCCGCCCCTGGTGGGAAGCCACCCCTGTGCATCTTTGCTCATAACAGGAAGCTAATTTTCAGTGTTTGTCCCGATAATTTTCAGTGTTTGTCCTTACGCAGCTGGGTAAGTTGACCTCAAGGAATTTAAGCCCAGTCCATTTTTCTGTTCATACCCAGGTTTCTCTCCCTTCATGGAAGTCCCATCATGTTCTAGGAGACCCTGGTGAGGTTATGTTCTCAAGCCCTATATCCCTTCTGCTTGACTTTCCCTCTTCCCCCTAGTCCTGTCTCTCTAGAACTAGAGCAACTACAGGTAGAATGCCAGTGGGTGAGCCCACAAAGCAGCTAGCCATCCTGTCTTTGGGAAATGTCTTTGAAATCCAGAACTCAGCCCCCAGGCCTCTACCATGATCCCTGATTTCCACCCCAGATCTAGATTTTAATCAGCGTTAGGGACACCCCAAGTTGTGATCCTAGATCCTAATTGTCCCCAATCTTCTGGAAAGTTCAGCTTCAAATTAACACATCACGACTCTGAGCATATGTACACTACAAAATTATGTCAACCTAAGTTACATCAGCATACAGCCACCGCAAGAACTAAATCGCTTTTGTAGGTCCACACCACATTCCTCGTGTCAGTGGTACGCATCCAGGCGTGCTTGTACCAAACGTACTGTCAGTGTGGGGCACTGTAGGACATCTTCCGAAAGCCAGCAATGGTTGATGTAAGCAACAGTGTGTGTGCGCTGATAGTGCGCCGACTTAACTACATGAGAGGCGGAAAGTCAGTGTCAATGGAGGTGGAGTTATGTTGCAGGGCATTGCAGGGCAGTTGCATCGGTGGGAGCAA
Source organism: Chelonoidis abingdonii (assembly GCF_003597395.2). Taxonomy (NCBI): domain Eukaryota; kingdom Metazoa; phylum Chordata; order Testudines; family Testudinidae; genus Chelonoidis; species Chelonoidis abingdonii. Next base: position 14,087,725 of record NC_133792.1, on the reverse strand, counting down.
ACTTTTCGTGTAGACACTGACAGAGTTAGGTTGACAAACTCTGTAGTGTAGAGCAGGCCTTAGTTACAGTCAGTAATTACACAGGAACATTCAGATGACTACACATTATGCCCCATGTATAGTCAAGGTCTTGGCTGGAGATCATTACTGCATTGAGAAATAATTCAAGTGCCAAAACGGCCCCTTAAAAGAACCTATTAACACTTGGAAATGTAGGAATTGCCAGATTGGATCATACTGGGTCTGTGTAATCCAGCATCTGCCTCCAACAGTGGCCTGTGCCCACTCCTTCAGAGAATGCAAACCTGCAGTAGGCAGGGATGGGAATAACATGCCCCTGAGAAATGATATCTCCAGAGCCCTACCTCCTCGAGGTGCCATTGGACCGTGCTGAGGTGGGGACATAGGCAGAGTCAGTAGCAAAGAAGAAAAAAAAAACAAGATATGAAACACTTGGGGTTTGGAAGAAGACACCACAAGGTTCCATTCACACGTCCTCCTACTTCTTCTGCTGGAAGTTGTCAGAGCACAGACATTTTTAGCAGCAGTAGCTGGTTTTCTGGGGCTCAGCTCAAGAAGAACTGAGACAACCCCGCAGCCTTGAGAGAGCATTTTCAACAGATGGGAGAGGGCCATGAGATGTCAGGATTGGGCTTTGTTCTTTGGAAACTCTCCCCACAGAATCAAAATGGGAGCAGAATAGTCTCCAAGGAAAAATGGGTGGAATTTCCTCAACAAACTAGAGATTAAGCAGTTCTGCAACTATTAATAAAGCCTTCAGGAGGGATGCAACAGGCAGCTGGATGTGCTAGAAGAACAGTTAGTCCCTGGTGCTAGCGAGATCTAGCAAAGAATCCTTTAGGGTAGATCCCAAACTTAATCCAGTAGCAGCTGGATCTAACCGATCCTCTAGGGCATAATCAGAGGGAGTAAATCTTTCGGCAGTCGTGGAATGCCACCAACTGCAATATACCAGGGCTTCCCTGAAATGGAAAGAGCATATGTAGAATTGAGAGAAGACAACTGCAGCAAAATATACAAGAGGCTCTGAGCACTATATAAAACCATGGCACCAATCAGCTTAGGCACCACAAGCCTGGGAGGCGGGAGAAGTGAAGCAGCCACGGCGTGCTCGGGGAGGAGGCGGGGCAGGGTTGAGCTGGGCGGGGAGTTCCCCTGCGTGCCACACCCCCATTTACTTGCTGCAGGCGGCCCTCCCCACGCTCCCCTGTCCCAACTCCCTCCACCTAAATACCGGCAGCGACCGGGGTGGCTGAAGATCCGGCTGCCGCGGTTGCTGCTGAAGAAAATGACACCTCCCAAATCCCAGTGCCCTAGGCGACCGCCTAGGTTGCCTAAATGGTTGCACCGGCCCAGCCCATACACAATGCAATACTGTCCCTTACAACTTTCCAGTGCTTTGTCTAGACTAGTTTTAAATCTCCAGGGCTAAGTTTTCCACCACTTCCTTTGGGAGACAATCCACAATCCAACAGACTCCACTACAAGAAAGTCCCCCCATCTAATCTACATTTGCCTTTTTCTATTTTTCTACTGCAAGATCACTCTGTTATACCTCCATGCATCATGCTAAATTCTCCTCCCTCTCTGGTGTTTACACCGTTTGTAGGCTGAAGTCTCCCCGTTCCTCTGCTTAGCCTATCTACACATATCTAGTTCTGTTAATCTTCCCTAACAAGTCAATCTCTCTAGCCAGTTATTTTGTGTTTCTCTTCTTTGAGCTCCTCCCAATTTGCCTGCATCTTTCTGGTAATGAAATACTTGCAACCTGGGCTGTTGCACCACAGCCATTTAGAACCCAATTCAAGTAACAGGACTACCACGTTCCTCTAAAGCAGTGGTCTCAACCAGGGGTACATATACCCAGGGGGGTACGCAGAGGTACACCAACTGCTCTAGATATCTGCCTAGTTTTACAACAGACTAGAGGGAAAGCACTAGTGAAGTCAGTACAAACTAAAATTCATACAGTGACTTGTTTATACTGCTCTACACACTGAAACACAAGTACAATATTTATATTCCAAATGGTTTATTTTACAATGTTATGGCAAAAACGAGAAAGTCAGCAATGTTTTAGTAATAGGCTGCTGTGACACTTTTGTATTTTTATGTCTGATTTTGTAAGCAAGTGGTTTTTAAGTGAAGGGAAACTTGGCGGGGGTACACACGACAAATCATACTCCTAAAAGGGGTACAGTGATGTGAAAAGGTTGAGAGCCACTTCTCTAAAGCATCTGGTACTGGACAGTCTTAAAGACCAGATACTTAATTACACAGAGCACTGACATGAACTAGAATAGCAATGCCTATGCTCACTTCAAAGTACTATATGAAGTCTAATACCATGGCGGCCTTTGATGGCCTATCTACCCCTTGCAACACATCCTATGTGCTGTCCACTGCCACCCTTGGTAAGTTTGCTTTGTAGCTTTTCCCCTCTTCCACTGAATATCTGTTGAGTTTATCCTTCTCCAGCTTTCCAATGTCATTTTATCCCTTGCAAAGAGCACGGAAAACGTGGTCATCAGCTCCCAGGTTAGCATCAGCAGCAACTTTCATAAATCCATATCATTATAATGAACACACCAAAACCCACACATTGTTTTTGAAGTGACTTAATTAGGATTTAGATAGACAAAAGCAGGAAGTTGCTATCGTGATGCCGATGATACGGGTTAAGACACAGGAAATGCACCTGGGCGTTTGAATACAGATTTTCAGAGTTGCTGTTGGGATGTTACATTTTTTATAAATGGTTCGTTGAATATAGTGTGAAATGAAGCAAAGAAAATGTAACAAAGATGCTCGCTGTACCTAGGTACCTTATAAAAAGCCGCAGTTAGCATTTGCTCCTGGCTGCTGTGTTCTGAGCCTAGTGCCCCACCTTCCGCACAGGGTCAAACTAAGCTTTGTCCTCATCTTCAACACTTCCCATCTGATTGGCCCAGGTTACCTGGGGAACAGCCTGAGCCTGCACAATCAGACTCTCCTGCACAGCCATCGTCTGCCAGGACAATGGAACCAACTCATGGCAAGAGGAGAGTTCATGCAGGCAGGAGATGGCTCTCTTGGGCACCAGCCCACCATGCTGGAGCTCGCACCTAGCCGAGATCAGAGCAAGTGCGAGTCTCAACACCTTCACAGCCAAGTGCCAGGCTGTTCTAGAGACCACTGCAGAGAAACCTGGTGAGAGACACTCCCCCAAGCTTACAAAGGCCTGGTTCCTGCAAGCTTGACAAGATGACAATCACCACGAAGCGCACTGGTGTACACACCCTGAAGCAGAACAAAGGGGCTGACTTTTGAAGGCACAGAAAGCACAGGCACAGTGCCAGCCTTCCGTCCCTAACAAGTCCCATTCTCCTCTCATTTACAGCAGCCCACCTCAGGAATGCCTCCATTGAAATCCAGGGCCAATGAGCAGAGAATCAGGCCCAGGTGGTATCAACACTAGATGACAGAACTGCACCTGACTGTCGAGATGTCACGGGGGCAGGATCTACCGAGCAGAGCACAGGCATTGGAGCCAGGAATTGGCATCACTCTGATCGAGAACAAGTCACTTAACACACCCCACTGCAGTCCCCACCCCACCCCCAGCTGGCTGTAAGACAGTAAAAGCTTCCCTCCTTCACAAGAGCACAGCAACTATTGGGCGACATCGAACAGCCTTTTAAGATGAACAATGCTAGGAGCGATTTAAGCATCTTAAGATGCACCATCATTTGCAGGGGAGTGGTGTCTTGGGGAAGCCATAACAGCAGCAGCCCTACAAAAATGAGGAGGCAGATCCTCGGCAGGTCTGAATTGGTCTCAGTGGGGCCATAGGGATTTACAGCAGAGGATTGGACATCAAATGACAAACAGCTGGAATGACCCGTTCAAAAGAGGAAAGGAGGTTGATGAAAAGTGATGGGAGGGCGCAATGCTGCAAGGTCCTGAGTGTCTGCAATTGCCACTGACTTCAGGGATCAGCCCACAGGATCCAGCTCTATACACAAGTCTCAGGCTAGAAATACTTTCCAGGGCAGAAGGAATCTAGCACTGCATTTCTCCACCAGCACAGCATGAAGGGAACGGATGTGGCACCGCAACACCTATCGAAAATTTCAGGCTCCCTGCTTCCCATACTGCAACATGTGCTGAGAAAACAGAAGCCACTCTGCTTCCCAGCCCCTTTGGCATTCCAGCATATTGTGTGAGAGAGACTGAACAGCCATGGCTCTGCTTCCCACCCTGGACACTACAGCAGCCTGTCTGAGATAGGACAGGCTCCTCCTCCCTGCTTCCAGATCCTGGGCACTCCAACAGCTGGAGAGAGAGAGAGCATGCAAAGGCTCTGCCCTGCCTCCCCAGCCCCTGGTGCTGCAACATCTGGAGAGAGACCAGAATCCTCAGTTTCCCAGAATTCCAGGCACTGCAACACCTGGAGCGAGGACGAGATAAAGGGAGTGACCCCCAGTGATTAATGCTCTGTTCATCTCATAACTTCATATGCATTAATGATACACATCTATGGAGAGAGAAATGACTTTCAGCAGATTATAACCTTTCCCTTGATATCTACAAGGCATGCTTGGGGATAGCTCAGTGGCTTGAGCATTGGTCTGCTAAACCCAGGGTTGCAAGTTCAATCCTTGAGGGAGCCATTTAGGGATCGGGGCAAAAATCTGTCTGGAGATTGGCCCTGCTTTGAGCAGGGGGTTGGACCTGAGGTCACTTCCAACCCCAATATTCTATGATTTCCCTTTCGGTCTCCCAGCAAGCGCTAAGCTATACCACAAAAGCAAGGGTAGTCTTGTGCTAAGACCCCAGGACTGGGAGACAAGAGATCTGGCTTGTCTGCCACAGACTCCTATGAAGCCTTGGGCAAGCCACTTCCCCTCTGTGCCTTCATTTCCCCATCTGTGAAATGGAAGTAAAGATTTGTCTGCCCCCTTGATGAGCACAAATTGTTCTGACGCTCAAAGGCTCTCTGTGCACAAGAAAGCAGGTAAGGGCTATGATGCAGTAACACCTTCGATTGCGCAGACCTGGCTATTCCATGCCCCAGACAGGACTCTTCCACATGGCATTGTGGGCCCACAAATTCCAACACATCATGGGTAAATTCACCAGACAGCTGGTTCCCTCCTAGCCATGCCTGCTGCCATCCAAAGCCCCTGCAAAGTGAACATCTGCAGTTCTGGATGTTATTGCAGCATATCGCTTAGCCACCCTTCGAGCAGGGCCAGGCTTCACTGGTATCCTCCCTGACCAGTACTGCCTGTCCTTACTCCAAGAGTCATGTCGAGAGTGAAGGGCTTAGGGGTTTGTTTGGGGTTTTCAAACTAAACACAAATGGTGGCTCTGCTCCCCAGTGCCAGAATCAGGTAGTTTATCCACAAACAAGGCAAGCTTCCCCCATGTTCCCTTAACCACAAGGCCGGCCACCCTTCCTCTAGGGGGGGCTGTGTGTTATGTGTCCACAACACAATAGGAGAGTGGGATTCAGGCTGTGCTTGAGTGCAACTGCTGGAGGCATTCAGTGCACCTGGCGGTGTTAAAACAGAGCTGAGCATGTTGGTGTTCTGATGCTGAGGGGTAGTGCAAGGGAGTTGAGACTGGCTTGGATGGGATGTCTTTAACAGAGGACTTACTTGGTGTTTAAGATCTGATTGGTAGGATTTGCATTCGGGCAACTTTGTTTAATTTTCATTTGGGAGGAAATGTTTGTTCAGGAATTTTTGTAGCTTCCAGAAAATAAAAGTTCCATTCAGATTTTACAGTGTGCGCTAGGAGAAGGGGGTAAAAAAAAATCACAGGTACCACTCAAAGAAATCACGTAACAAGAAATGATTCATGAATACAATTTAACCTGCGAGGTTCATCAACACACTCTTCCCCTCCACTCAGCCTTTAACTAGATTTCGACACTTAATTCTTTGGGGGTTTCAAACAGTGGTGCTGGAATAATTGGTACAGTGGGGTTGCTGAGACCATTCAACCCTGAATAGGATGGAAACCACATCAAGACACTGCTGCACTCCCAGTTCCAGCACCTATGTTTTCAAACCCATAGCAAACAGAAACAGGCTGGATTCTAATGGGAAGCAGAATGTGGGTGCACAGGGAGTTTGTCAGGAGTGATCAGATCACAGGAGGCGGAGCAGAGTGCACCTCGTCAGGCCTCCTTCCTGAGTCTGCCGAGTGCAGCACAACTATCACATTGCATTAGACAGCCGCCCAGGCTGCTGGTGTGATCTGCCACCGAACATGCTGAGCGCGCCAGGGAACAGAAAAAGAAGGTGAGAGAGAAGAGGGGTCAGTTGCAAGACAGACAGGAAGGAGAGACAGAACCAAAGAGAAGCGAGCAGAGAAAGGGAAAGATCCATAGACAAAGGGCTTGTGTGGAGCCTTGCTAGATCAGCATGGAACCCATGCACCACTTTCCCTCTGGAGCCTGGGTGTACATTGCTTGCCCGGGGGTCCATCAAGGAAGAGGAGTGTCAGTCCACCCGCACTCCACCCAAAGGGAACACCAGATAGCAGGAGGAAATGTATTTCATTCACGGCACACTGAATGGCTGGGCGAGCTCCCATGCTTAAAGCACCATTGGATCTTGGATGTCCACACAAAGCAGCCGGGATCTCATTTCCTAAGGTCCCAAACAAACAACCACATGGGACTCATTTATCAACCTTTAAAGAACAAAAGGCTGAGCCCAGCCAGCTGTGGTTCCAGGGAATCTAGGTATTTCACCTTGATGCTCACCAATGAACTGAGTTCCCTGCTCAGGAAGGGGGGACATATCCTCCCCAACCCAACGACTCATCCAAGATAAGCTGGCCCTTGGCCACAGCATTAAAATCTCTTGCTAAGAATTGTCGCTATCCTCCTTTCACTGGCTTAGACTTGTGCCGATACAGGGTTCTCTTTCTAGTGAGTGCATTTCCACAGACACTGCAGGCCTCACCCTGGCATGATGACACCTTCCCTCCTGTAGGATCATGGGGGGCTGGAAGGGGAGAGACAGCAAACCTCCTCCCTGGCTCTTTGGTGGGACCCAGGATTGTGTAGCCAAAGATTCAGTGAGATCAGGCAACCCCGGCCCGATTCCACAAAGAGTTGGTCTAAACCCATCTCTGAAAAGAGGGCCCTTCACACAGCGTTAGAAACAATCAGAGTGATGGTGGCAGGGTGCTGAGCATCCTACAAGTCAGGAGTTAACCCCTTAGCGCTCCCACAGGATGGAGTCAATGCTGGGCTGGGGACTAAAGACCTCGAGCTTTCCTCTGGCTCCATGATGGAACTCTGCAGATGCAGCCTTCTTAGTACTCAGAAAGGGGAGAGGCCTGCAAGGCAGTCCAGGTTCATACCCACTGGGTATCCTAACAAGTCCTCAACCAGCCTGGGCTGTTTGATTCCTTGGTTGTCTATGAAGTGCATTTTTCACATTCTTGTAGCCCCTAGAGGGCCCAGCTGAGACTCCAGTGTACTGGGTACTGTACATACAGCGAGACAGCCAAGTGTACAGTTTAACTAGACAAGACAAAGCCAGTATCCATTTTTTCAGACAGGGAACTGAGCCAGAGGGATTAAGTGACTTACCCAAGGTCAGAGCGAATCTTTGGCAGAGCCAGGAATTCCTGTTCACTAAATGCATCCTTCCTCTAAGAATTGTGATCCTTGGCTCTCAAGAACATGACTGAGGAGAGCAACCTGCTAGTTGAGAGACTGATCAGTAGGTCCACTCCACCAGCTAACAAGGATCAGTACACAACTCCGTGTGAATCGCTTCAGTTCCCAATTCCCTTACTTTAAGAGGCATACAAAGAGTGCTCTTATCAGCCTGCAGTAACTGATCATACAGAATCAGGAACTCGAGCAGGAAGGGGCCCTGACTTGCCAGCAAGTGGTCATGCTTTTGTGGGATCCTGACATGCCAACGTTCAAGCCACTGTCTTTCATTTGCTCCATTCCCTAGGAGGTTGGTCCAGACGTCCAGGAAAATGAATGATCCACATGCCAGATGCACAAGTGAAGACAGCAGCAAGTATTTATTTAGCCCACATAAGAGGGCTTCTCAACGCAGCAACCAACGCTGCATGGACCACTCCTCTGTTTCTCCAGGTGTCTTGTCTACCCCCACCCACAAAAGAAAAGTTGAGTGGATCCAAATCCCACTGGGCCTTTCCACTCAGTTCAATTTGCTTCAGAACAGACCCTTAAGATCTCAGCCCTTTTCAAGGCAAGATACTAACTCACCTCAGGAGGGTAAAAAAGTGGACAGCTCTCAGATCTGTAAGTCTACACCAACGGTTCCTAGCCCCTGGTGTGCAAACCAGTATCAGGTACTACAGGCTCCTAGCCCTGTCAACACCCTACTTTAATTACGTGCATCTTTGGTGGGTCCCAGTCTCTGCTGCCCATCAGCCACTTAAATAGGTGTGCTCCAATCCACAATGAAGCACAAGGGTCTTCCATGTGACCAACAAATCTGTAAGCAGCAATGGCAAAGAACAGATGAATTTATCCTGACCGACTGATACTAACACTGACGCCTCCCAGTGGATTCATTACAAACGTAACGTTTATTTACCATAAACATACGTCTGCCCTTCAAGATCTTGCCATCAGTATGGCCACCACCCTAGAGCCGGGCCATGGAAACAGAGGACCCTAGTGCAACACAGAAAGGAGTGAGCATGTATAATCCTGAGGCGTTCCGGCGTGGACTGTCTCCTAGGAAATATGATTCTCTACCTGGTTGCCCCGATCAGCCACCCCAGAATCCAAAAGCTGTACCCCAAGATAATGACTATACGACCCTGTCATCTCAACACAGACTGCAATGGAAGGGCCAGAGTCTGGTCTTTTACACTGAGTAGTCTCTTACTCCACGAGTCGGATGGCTGACTTCAGTGGAAATATTTATGGAGTAGAGTGCTACTCACCTGAGTAAAGGTACCAAAACCACATAATTTTAAGAGCCTCTTTATTGGTTCCTGCTGCTATGTGGGTTGGACTCTGCCACCCTGACCCCTGGTGAGTCGCACCTCGCTCCACATGGACTCCCATGGAAATAAGCAAAGGATATGGTACTACGCAGCACTGGCATAATTGGGCCTGTGAACGGCCAAAGATGCCTGTTTTAAGATTAGCAAGGCTGACTTTGGTGTCTGTTCTCTAAAAGAAGGGGGCTCGGTACCTCTGCCAGTTAAGTACAGTTTGATTTTTGTCCTGCTTTAGCCATAAGAAACATGTGCCACGTTTAGACAACTAATATCCAGAGCAAGTGTCCGATTGCGAGCCCCTGACTCCTGCTGCTCAGCGGTGACTCACTGAGCAATCCATTGAAGTCAGCTGGCCTGTCCCCAGGCAGGTAGCTGCTCACTAATGAGTGCAAAGGAGTCACAATCTGGCCCCAGGTGCTTAGTCAAGTTTCCTCTTTGGAGAAGGCGATTCAAGCCCACAAACCTCTGGGTGGATTTTAAATTCACAGGATTGCGTCAAGGGGACAGGCAGGAACTATACTTGGGTTCCTCCAATACCAGCGTTTGCCCAGTCACGTGCCTACAGCTCACTTAGCACACACCCATGTTGCAGCACCTATTAACAAGCTGCCAGCAGCCAGAGCTGGCTGCTTTGATGTCATTGTTCCCCCAAGTTGGTGTAAGTAGCCTAGATGCAAGTGCCGGCTGGATAGACACAAACAGGCAAGTCCTGGGTGCTTTGATGTGGGTGTCTGGCTGGACACATGCCAGAGCCCAGGCCTCGGTGCTGGGCTAGGGACAGGCCATATGAGCCAACAGACTGAATTACATTACAGGTGGCAGCCACTGGTACCAGCCGCAGCAGAGCGTCGGGGGAACTGGCACCAGTGCCCATGCAACAGCAGCTCTGTTCATAGCTAGAGAACAATCTCCAGGGCTAGCTGGACGGCACTTCCTTATGCACTAACATTCCCCCACAAGGAAACAGCCACCCCAATTGTTTGGTGGGGACTGACCTGTCTGCACTGGCTCTTCGGCCACAACCCTCCTGATTTCAAGTTCCAGGGGATGCAGCATATTTGATCTATAGAGAAGGGCAAGTGGGGACAACAAAGGGACAGATACTTCCCTGACCTGCACCCCAGACAGCTCCACTGCAGCCACAAGCTGCGCGCAGCGTGAATCAGAGCAGCGATTGCTAGGGAGGCTGAGGCACCACAAGGGTTACTCCAAGTACCAGAGCTCGTTAACAACAGAAGGGCAGGACTAATGATTTTTATCTTTAAAAAGCCCCCATCCCGGGTTACAGGCTGCGCTAGGCAGCGCACTTGGGCGCAGCGGCTGTTCCTTTAAGGTATTTAACAACAAAGTGGTTGAACAGGCTGGCCCCTCCCAGTGTCTGCACATTCCCTCAGGGTCCCCCCGCCCCAGCCAGTGACAGCAGGGACCCCAGTTCAGGGGGATGAACTACCACTCCCAGAATGCCCTGCTCACAGCTACAAGATAGGGGCGGGGACTGTTCTTCCCAGCTGGGTATTGTAGTCTTTAACTGACTTGCCCTTCCAAGGGGCACTGCAGGGACCCCTCCTCCCCAGCTCCAGCCAGCAGAGCAGAACGAGGTTCTCCCTGGGAACGCTGCATTTCCATCCCACAGGCAGCAACACACACATTTAACCCTACTATCCCATTTCCCTGCCTCTGACCCAACTGGTTTTACTTTTACGTCAGTCTCCCTAGAGAGTAAAGACAATGTGCTGTGGAAGGAGTTAAGCTGAAGAAGAGAGTGGGAGACTATCATGCCCAGCTTGGGATGGGGGCACAAGCAGGGAGGGTCTAGGTGTCCCGTGTTCTAGGGTCAGTGGAATTCTGAAATTGAAAACCAGCCTGACACCCAAGCATTATTGCAGCTTTCCAGTGCTAAAGGAGTCTCCATCTCAGATGACCCCTCCTGCTCTCCAGATCTCCCACTAATGTAGACCCTCAGCACTAGTGAGGAAGCACTGGGGTGAGTGTGGGGGGAAAAAACAGTTTTCTAGCTAAGGCAAAGGATTGGGAGTCAGGAGATCAGGTTCTGTTCCCAGCACTGGTAGCAGCAGGAGAAACACAGCAAGCAAGACACTTTACCTTTATTGATCGTTTGTTGTTATTTGCGTTACTGTGGTGCCCCGAGCCCCAGTCAGGGACCGGATCTTGTCATGGTAGGTGCTGAACAAACAGAACAAAGTCAGCCCCTTTTGTGCTCAGCACGGCACATACACTCAGTAAGAGAAAGTCCCAGGTGTCTGGCTGGTGGGTCTTGCCCATATGCTGAGGATCTAATCACCAGATTTGGAGTCAGGAAGGAATTTTCCCCCTTGACCAGATTGGCAGAGACCCTGGGGGTTTTCACCTTCCTCTGCGGCAGGGATCACTTGCTGGTTTAAACTAAACTAGTGTAAATGGTGGATTCTCTAATCTGAAGCCTTTAAATCATGATTTAAAGGACTTCAGTAACTCAGCCGGAGGTTAGGGGTCTGTTACAGGAGTGAGGCAAGGTTCTGTGGTCTGCAACGTGAAGGAGGTCAGACTAGAGGATCATGATGGTCCCTTTGGCCTTAAAATCTATGAGTGCTTGCACTGAAGAGCTTAAAAACAAAACAAAGATGACAAAAAGTGGGAGGGAAACTGAGGCACAAGGAGAGGTGACTTGCTCAAGGTTATACAACAGGAGACCAGAGGTCTAGTTCCATCCAGTCTTGCATCTCCCCCTGTCCTCCATATCTAAAGTGAGGATAATATTGACAGGGTGGTTGTGAGGCTTAAGGTGTTAATCTTTGTAAAGTGCTTCGGTCTCCTCGGATATAAGGCCCTCTATATCAGCCCAAAGCAAACTTCTTTTGTACTGATCAGACATCTCTAACTGCAGGGCTGGACTTGCAGATGATGGCTGCGCAAGTCACGGCCGTTTGCCTATTGCCTGCAAAACCTGGCACTATTTCAAGCTACTACAAGAGAGGGATGCAAAGACAGACTATGGTCAAGTCAGAATGAGTTTGGGGGGTTGCTAATTAGATATACAAACCCATTTGCAGTTACATTATAGGTTTAAATGCAACATGGGGAAGTAGTGACCAAAACAATACACCTCTACCCCCAATATAATGCTGTCCTCAGGAGCCAAAAAAATCTAACCACTTTATAGAAACTTGCTTTGATTCACCAGAGTGCGCAGCCCGCTCCCCCCCACCCCCGAGCACTGTTTTACCGCATTATATCCGAATTCATGTTATATCAGGTCACATTATATCAGGGTAGAGGTGTATTACCAGCAGCTGATGGCTGTTTGGTGGGGGCCGGAGCCTAATTCCTAGCAGGTTAAACTCCACAGCCCAGAAAACGGCATTGAGGCCAAACCACTGAATGCCCTTGGAGTGTCATATCCCCACTGGGACGTTTTGATTACGCCAAGCACCCATCCTGGACTCTGAGTGTGGCATATTAATGAAAACAGTCTGCACTAATCTCCTTCAGGGAAAGGCTAAAGTGCATTGGTGGGGAAGCTCACGCTGCCAATGCCTACAGTGGAGCTGTGTGGTGGATAAGCCGTCTCCCGAAATCAATCCAGCATTTCTCATAAATACCAGGCTTGTGATTAAATTGGGGTCTATGACCAAAAAGGGCCCCCTTGATATCATACAAAATCTTTGCTGCATCTGTCCAGAACCTTGATTTGTTTTTGCTTATCGACAGAACATTGATATCATCCACAGCCCTCCCCAGCAAGCGGGGAAACTGCACTGCCCTGCTAGTGTGATTTGGGAGAAAGGCTACACAGCCACCGTTCTGCCTCACTCTGAGCTCACCATTATATTTCGACTCCAGAATCTATGGTGAGGCATGAAGCAGAAAAGGCAGCTTGATCATTTATCTCATAAAAGGTATCGTGGTCATTGATCCACTAGTTGTGTAATGCTTTGAGATCCGCAGAAAGGAAGGACTATAGAAGGGACTCAAGAATTTGCTGCATATGGCACTGGGATCTTGAAGCAGAACGCACAAGAGCCCCTGGACGGGAACAGGGGAGTACCATCTCGCTCTCTGTCCCCAGGGACACCCTGAGGTGCCCCCCTGGCTAGCATAAGTGTCTGTTTACACTCAAATCATTAGTTACTCACACTAACGCCCACAGGGGCTCAGGTCAGGCCGTGACACTGACTTTCCGAAGCACACAAAGAAGAAGAATCATGAACCCAAGGCGCTCTCCTGGAGGGATACAGCTGCACCCAGGTATGACATGCTCCTTGGGTCCCTAGCCCTTTCCCAGTGTAGGTTGGGTTTGGGACAGTGGGTGCGAGCGGACAGCAGCACTTCTGCCTTGACAAGGCCATCATTCTCCAATGAGCCACAGAACAGACATGGTCCAGGCAGTCCGAGTGGAAGCATCTCCTGTACTGCCCTGACACTCTGCCTCAGCTCTGCACCAGGAAGGATCCACTCTGGGGATCAAAAGGGCATTCAAACTGCATCTTCGGTCGGTCCTGGGCCTCAGCCTGGCCAATAAAGGGACCAAATCAGTGCTAATTGCAGTGGTGGTTTGTTCTTTGGACACCTGCCACCAGCCTGGGACAACCCCCTCCCACATATTTCACAAGGAGGCCACGGTGCAGCCTATGGGAAGTCTTTATACCTAATGCAATAGAGACTGGAAAGCAAAACAGCCCAGTGGCTAGAGCACTGATCAGGAGACCTGGCTCAGCCACTGCCTGCCCTGTGGCCTTGAACGTGCCGCTTCCCATCTTTGCTTCACTTTCTCCATCTGTAACTAGGGTTGCCAACTGTCCAGGCTTTTCCTGGAGTCTCCTTAATTAAAGATTATGTCCTGTGATGAAGCCTCGAGGAATACAGCCAACCAAAATTGGCAACCCTATATAACGTAACACGGAGACAGGGATTCTCACCTTCCTTTTCATCTGTAGCTTTCCCAGCTCTCGAAGAAGTGTTGTGAAAGCCAAGAATCAGCACTGGATACCAAGGACAAGCCTGAGAGAAGTATTTTCTGTGCACTATTCTTCCCCCAGCCCCCCTGAGCGGGATAGGACCACAGGACACTAGAGTCCCAATGTTACTCATTAAGAAAGCTGGAGCATTTTTGACCAGACCCTCCATGGGAACTTGCTGGCTCCAGCCCCCCATAGGTCTGACACTATGCAAATTAGGGCTACTGTAGAATCTTAGCAAGAAGAGATGCAGAACTATGAGGTCATCCAATCTTCTAATCATGGCAGGTCCTCCAAACATGGGAGACATCACTAGCTCCTCTCCCATACACCCAGCTGCTTCTTTTAAGAGTGCTTTGCAGTCAGATGAGCAATTTGTAGAGCAGTGATTTGCAACCTTTTTTCATTTGCAAACCCCTAAAACAATTTCAAATGAAGGTGTGGACCACTTTGGAAATCTTAGTTTGTGGACTCCCAAGGGTCCATGAACCATACGTTGAAAACCATTTATGTAGAGGAACTCAGTTTACCAGGCCAGTCCTTCTGTCATACAATGTCACACTTCTGGGACACCTGGAGTGTCCCAGTTTCTCTTTCATCTCAATGTTTTACAAGTACAAAGTGTTCAAGGCCCCTCCACATGGAATAGAATTTGCTCTGCATTTGCTATAAGAAACGGTCCAATGGAAGGAGCAGTTGATATACTGACCAGTGTTTGGAGCAAAGAGAAGAGTCAAAAAAGCCACATGGGATCAGAACTGCTCTTTTGCTCAGAGCAAGGGTGAACACTGGGTCGGTGTTTCATGATAATTTCATTCTAAACACTCAGTTACTGGAAAATCCCTCCAACTCTGAAAGACGCACCCGTCGCTGTTGAGTCAGGTGTTGGGAGTAGCAAGACCAATGCACTTTAAGAAATGCACTTCTGTATGAGTATTGTGACCCTTTGTGGCTCCACTTATTTTGGGAACACGGTCACCTTAGCAACTGGCACCCATTTTCTTCTGGAAAAAGGTTACATTGAAGTACAACAGAACTCCTCTTTTAGGTTCCGACAGACCCCTGCAGCACTGGCCCATAGCATGGCTCTCATTGCAAGCTCAGAGCCTTAGCTTCTGCAACAGTGAGTGAGTGGAAATGTTGTTCATCTAGCCACAAAGCACCATTAGCCAGGTTTATTGGGGAGAATAAGGGGAAAAATAGTCTCTTGGGACATATGTTCCAGCATCCAGTTCCTCGGCTCCCTAGGCAGTTAGATACTTTAAACTTGAAAGTAGCCCAGCTATAAAGTGTCTCCTGGAGTAGCCAGGACAGAAGGAAGGAGAGTGAGTGAATTCAGTGCTGATGCGAAGCACCAGCGACACACTTCTCTTCAGACCAGCCTCCTCTGTGTTCACTCCCCCCGCACATCACCCTGCTAACATGTCTCCAGCCTGAACTGGTCAGTGACGAAAAAGTCAAGTCAAGTGGCAAAAGGAGAGCGTGGCACCCAGCCTCTTTGAGGCTTTCTGGGGTGGGAGGGCTTCACCATCCAGTACTGTGGGGATTCGCATCATGGAGCAGTTTACAATTATGGTCAGGTTTTCAGCAGTGACTCAGGGAGTTGACTCTCATTGAAGTTTCCCGGGAGCTGAGTACCTGACTCCCTTAGGTACTTCTGGAAAATCCCACCTTTAAACTTTTAGGGTGACATTCCCAAACCCTTGCACCATGTAACCCTCAAAATCAGCAGGGCTCTGTGGAGCGGGCACTACTCAAGGCGAGGGGAAAAAAAAAGTCAGAATCAGGCTTTTAATATCCATCTCCACTATGCCTCCCAGCTAACAAAGAGCTTGGTTTCCCCACACAGATGGATTTACAGTTATACCCTGTGGTTAACACCCTGTTCTCCTCCTCTTGTCCCATCCTTCCTGTGTCTGGCAGGCAGTTTGTTTCACAGCCGTTAGGAGGGAGTTTGAGGTATTTAACAGTCAGACTTTGCCATGCTCTGGAAGGCTCTGTACAAACTCAAAGCACTTGGATTCGGGCTCAAGCCCCACGTCCTCACTAACCAGGGAAGTTTTCTGCACTCCTAAGGGAAGCAGTCACTTGAGCTAGCCTCACTTTGCAGACAGGAAACTGAGGCAGGGGAAGGCCAAAATTTCCAGGTTCCCAACTTAGACACATGGGGCCCGATTGTCAGGGGTGTTCAACACCCTCAGTGCCATTCGGGTCAGCAGAAGCTAAAGGCGCTCACGACCTTTCGATGCAAATAATCTCAGTTCTGCTACCTGGCAAACCGGTGACCCCTTTGGAAAGTTTGGCTATATGTGACTTGCCAGATCTCACACCAGCATGCCAGGCACAGAACCCAGGACTCCTGACTCCAGCCACTAGACAACACTCCCAACATCATGCTTCAATAAGGTCAACTTAAATACCTGTTGAATTACATTGTCCTTTAATATATTTGTTATTTACAAGGGCCACAACTCTGCTGACTTACCTGGTCTTACACTAAGCTAACTCCATTGTCCGCACTGTGTCAATCAAGCAGGTTGTATTTTGCCTTGTGTTCTCTAACCCAGGGTTTCTCAACCTGTAGGGTCAGGACCCAAACCTGGGTCAACAGAATGTTTCAAAGGGTCGCGTGGCAGCTCCTGTCCCTCCTTCCGTGCTCCAGGCACTGCAATCTCTGGAGTCCCAGCGCCACTCAGGTTTGACTATTGTGATGACAGGAGTCCAGGTAGGCCAAATTTGAATGAGTGGCATTGCAACCCCATGAGCCATGTCACAACTCCACTAGGACCAAATTTGGTCCAGTCAGGAGCATGGAGCCAACTCTGAGTGGTGCTGCAAGCCCAGAGGTTGCAACATCCGGAGCAGAGAACCAAGGATGGCCAGCCTCACAGCACAGGAGCTCCCACTGTGGGGTGAATGCCAGCCAGGACCAAACCCACCCATGAGGCAGGATCCAACCAAAAGCATTCTGGATCCTCCACCTCCAGACTATTTACTGGATCACGACAGGCTATAAACATTTACAAATAGGTCCTGAGCCCAAAAAGGTTGAGAACCACTGCTCTAACTGACTGCCCAATAGGAAGTGGCTGGATCCTCTTCATGGTCAGACAGTGAAGGAGCTTCTCAGTTTGTTTTCAGTTACATCGGACCACGGTATTTCCTACCCAATCAACAGGAACCCATTGAGAGGATCATTAAGCACCGCTGAAAAAAATTCCCCCATTGACACAGCACCAAGTGGCAGTACCAAGACAAGAGGAAGACTCCAAGGGTCCCATGTTATGCCCCAGTTCTGAAACAGGTCTCCAGATGGGTACCGAGGTTTGCCCACTGAGCTCACAGCAGGATGAGGGCCTTCTTCATAAACTTTGCTGAAAGAATTCCAGCAACATGTTCTAGTCTCAGGGGCTATTTGTACAGCATCAGCACTATGTTAGCTGCTTCACATCCCTTTTCTGTGGGCATTTCTGAAAGACTGATGCTAGGTTCCACTGCCTTCCCATGGCTTTTTGACACAGGAAAACAAGTTTTTGGACGACACACTAGATAAAACAAATGTTCACATACCCATAGCAGGTATTTGCAGGAACAAACATGCATTTGCATGATCCATGCAGATAATTGCATCTAAATTCTTAATGCTAACATATTGCACTGGTAAGGCACTTTCCTGCTGAGGTTTTCCAAAGCGTTCTACAGATATTAATGAAATAGCCCGTGACATTGCTGTGTGGGAGGTTGTGGAATCTCCATCACTGGAGACTTTTAAGAGCAAGTTAGACAAAGACCTTATCAAGGATGGTCTAGATAATATTTAGCTCTGCCATAAGTGCAGGGGATTGGACTAGATGACCTCTCGAGGTCCCTTTCAGTCTTATGATTCTATGAAATATCATTATTCCCATTTTACAGATCTGAATGGAAGGTCACAGGGGCCAATAGGACCAATAACCACTGCTTTGTGTGGAACAAAAACTAAAGATGTTACTCTCAGAAGTGAAATTAAGAAGCCAAAAGTTGGAGGCAGCTAACTGCACTGGGGAACACCCTGCTGTCTAGCAAGCATGCCAGGATGAAACAGCGTCTGGAAGAGAGGAAAGAAAGACAGTGAGATACTCTGGGAGGAAACACTTGGGTCTGGGTGAACACTTAGCTTGTTCATTCCTAGATCTACGAGCACTTTACAAAGGAGGTGTACTGTTACTCCCATTTTACAGATGGGGAAACTGAGTCACAGAGAAAGTTACTTACCCCAGATCACCCAGTAGCATAGCTGGGGAATGCAATCCAGGTCCCCCAAGTTCCAGCCCAGCACCCTAGCCAGGGTTTGGTTTTGGAAGGTGTGAATATCAAAATGGACAAGAAGGAAAGTGGCCAAGTTGGAACTGCCCCATCCCCTCACCAGTTGCCTTTTCCTAAGCCGTTTTGCACAATGCTTACCCATGTCTCTTGTATAAACACAAACATTTGCAAAATATACACTGCACAGTCCAGAAACTTGCTCATCCTTCCCCACAACCAAGCCCAGCTGCCAATACTCACTGCAGCCTAATGGAACGCTGCTTTTGGGGAGCCCAGTCCAAGATGTTTGTGCCATTCCAACTCATGCTGCCCAACAGCATCAGACCCTACATAGCCCCACTGAAACAACTGGAACTATTCCAGAGGGGTTGAGCACTTCTGCTAACTACACCAGTAGGTCACATTGTTTCTCCTGTTAAGTAGCACCTTACACTGCATACAGGCCCAGCCAGTCTCACGTTGGGCTCCCAACAGTTGACACATATGGAGCCCATGGCCAAGTCTGGAAGTTTCAGACCAAGCTTCCCCCCTACCCCACCCTTTGCTAGTCAACAGCAAGTGAACTTTGGGGTGGTTTCAGCAGGCCACCAGGAAAGGGGAGCAAGTGGGTGCTGATGGCGGAGTCACATTGAGATGGTAAATCTAAACCACGGAGAAAGAACTCTGAAACCAACCCACCCTTGTGGAGAATACACCACCACGCCCCATAGACAAGCTGAACTTGGGAGAAGCCCCAGGAATTGCACACCTGCTCCACTGGCCATACAGGGCCTGATCCAAAGCCCACTGGAGCCAATTAAAACATTCCCATTGCATGATGCCATATGAGTATGGGAGTCAAGCTGGTCTAGACGGCCAGCTGCCAAGCTGTGACGACTCCCTCTGCCGGTGCCCCAGAAGAACATACATCTCCCAAAACTTGCCTGTCACATACATGTCAACACAACGTGGGGCAGGCCATAGTCCTCAGCAGCACCTCTCGCCCACAGATGCAAAAATTCTCCACAAACATTGAGCCCCACAATACTTCTGGTTAGTCGGGAAAGGGTACAACCAGCATCCTTTTGCCCTTCACTGAAACTCAGCCACCTCTGGGGTGGGGCACCAATGCCAAGTGGCTTCCACAAGGGAGTGTTGTTACTAGGAGATTGAAGTGGGGCTAAACCCCCAGCTACTGGAACACAAGTCATGAATGATGCCTCTAAAGAGGACCCTTCTCTCGCTTTCACTGACTTGGCATCAGAGGAAGGCAACCAGAGTCTACGACTTGGCAAAGAAAATGGACCAAGGGAACAAAGGCAGCCCTGGGTCAATAGAAGAGTAGAAAGAATTGAACAGCCATGTGGATCTGTCCATACAGAGGACTCCTCTGCAGCAAGGAGACACTGAGTGTTTTGGGACCCCACAGATTTCCATTCTCACCTGTATGCCAAGGGCATTAGGACACAGTCCTCTCCCCAACACTGATGCAAGTGCCTATTTCCCAATTCCTTGGGTGACTCTCCACCTTCATAGCAGAGACTTTGCAAGGCCACCTATGCAGCTGAGCCAACATGTTTCTACCATGCAAAGCCAGGGTGTGGGCATGCAAAGAAAAGAAATACACCCCGGTATACAGTGGAAGTGGGTTCTGCACAGCTCCATTTACAGCAGCACAGGCATGGAGGGGGTTGCCTCAAGAACATGGATGTTGTGCCACAAGCCATAGCATAAAGTGGAATTTATAACCCAGTTGCCTGGCGATGGGTAGATGGGAGGTTAGAAATTTTTGTCTTTTCAATACTAACAAAGACCACCACACCGCTAGCGCAGCACAGGTATAGGGCCATAGAGGGGGTGCCTTCCCCACAGGTCCAGGGTGGATTCAACCTCCCAAGCCCCAAACAAAGCCTGGCTAAACACTGATTAAGGACTCAGAGATGCCTGCGCTACAATGCCTTCAGCTCAGACAAACACCCGAGAGAAGGAGTTGGCTTTCCAACAAGCCCTGAAGATCCACAAAGCTCAGGCTGTCAGACTAGTCAGGAAAAGCCAATCAAGTTGGAGTCAAGCATCCCCCACTGGGAATGCCCACAACCGGCCATCAGACAGTCTCTGTGCACTTAGAGATGTTTTAATGAGAGCACCTCAGCAGACTTCAGCTGCCTATGTAGCCCTCTGGGAGAGAGGATGGGAATCTTAACTAGGCCTTCAGTTACTTGGATTTGGAAGTTTGTCTGTGCAGGCAGGGAGTGACAATTAGCATCAGTTATATTGTGCACACAGATCTAACTAGCAATTGACTGTACTTTACCTACTGTTGCAACAAAGAGGGAAGAGGCTTCAAAATGCAAGGCCGTATTTCCTCAAAACTGCCTATCCAAACCCTCAGCTGTCACACTTCACCTAGGCTGGAGGACACTTTCCCATGTGCACCATGAGTAACAAGACAGCCTTCAGGTTCATGTTCTTATGCAGAGCCAGGGTGACCGGATGTCCCAATTTTATAAGGACAGTCCCAATTTTTGGGTCTTTTGCTTATAGAGGCTCATATTACCCCCTGCACCCGTCCTTGGTTTTCACTTTTGCTGTCTGGTCACCCTATGCAGAGAGAGCTTTCCCCTTCCTACCCAGGAGCACACAATACAAGAATTAAGGATACTTTAGCCAGATAAGTCACCCTCCTACCTACCCAGGCAAGAGATTTTTTGCCTTTCTGGCACATAAAGGAAGCTCGTTGCCAGCACCAGGCAAGACACTGGGGAAAACACATAAGTGTTTGTTTCCTAGAGTCACATCATCCAGCAGAAGCCTGATCCTGCTGTCCATGTGGACCCAAGCCTCCCACTGGTTTCAGCTACAATGAGGTATAGGAATGCAGGGTTGGGCCCTCAGGTGAAATTCATACTTGGAGGCATAAGGTTCAGTTAACTGGTATTTCTGTGGGGAATGGAGAGGGTCCAGAACGCACCATCCCCCACCCCACCAACACAGTATGAAAGGCACCTTCCTTCACCAAGCCCCTGCCCCATCCCCTCTCAGACAGGGCTGAGCCACTGATTCCACACCAGCACGAAGCCCAGGGCCTCTCTTCAGCCTGCCTTACCGTACCGCATAAGGGTTGCGGAGATTTTCACCTGGGCCCTTTACATACGAGTGAAATTCACCCAACATGAGCAACTGGCACAAAGCCCTTTGGAGGACAAGAGAGTTCACAACTGGCATGGAGGAGCCATGTTACAACAGGACTCGTTGACCCTTTCTAAGAAGCTCTTGGTTCTATTTTGAACTCTCCACAGGAGACTCCCAGTCCCAGAACTTGTCATGCCATTCTCGTAGGGCTATGTAGAAATCCCTGCCTCTGCAGGGCAGCACAAGAGGGCACCAGTACTGTCAGCTCCTCTGGGATTCAGAAGACAATTCTCAACCCAGGAATAGCCCCCCTGTAGCCCTGCTGTTAAAAGCTTAGGCTTTGCCTCTGCAATAAACATCTGAGTAATTCTCCATAGCGTTAGCCCCATCAACTTCAGTGACACTGCTTACATGGTTGTGTGTGTAACTGGGGCTTACCTGTCCAGAGAGGCCAGTCCACAAGTTTCTCTTCAGCATCCCACTTTCTTGAGCACTTTAGCATCTCAGCAGCCTTCTCACGCTGAAGCAAAGGAGGGTCCAAACAGAACAGACCCCTTCAAAGAACTTCCTTGATCTTCCCTAGACTCAAGCCCTTCCCCATGGTCACAAGCAGGTTAATCATCACGTCAGTTAGGTGGGTCCCCACACCACTGGCAGCAATCTGCCTTATACTCCAGACAATCTGCTCCACTATTTCCCAGGGCCACCCTTTGTTATACCAATCTCTGTTCAGGCCCCCCCAGCTTATTTCCAGCTGTCCTCCCAGGGCTGCTCTCTAGGAACACAAACCAGATCTTAACTCAGTCCTAGCACCTCTTTCATTAAGAAGAGACAGACAGAAACAAGCCAGCTCTTATATAGCCATGCCCAGTCATGTGGTTCCCTTTTGGTCACATGATCCCTCTGGGACCCACACCCATTCTCATTGCTGGGCCTTACAGGACTGAAAGTTCATAGGGGGGTGACCAGGCATTGGCTTTAAAGGGCTAGCACATTCCGCTATAAAATGCCTTGCTGTATAGGGCTGGACTTAAAAGTTCAGCATGTATTCAAGTGCTTTGCTGCATTGGGGCCCAAAGTTACTCACATGAGTAAATGTTTGCAGGATTGGGGTCTTAGACTATAAGCCTTTCAGGGCAGAGACCTTGTGCTATTTGTATGGTGAGATGCATGGCTCAATTCTGGGTGATGTGCAAAATATAATGATAATAATTAATAGCAGAATAAATCATATGTATCCACAATCATATCTGACAAAATAATTTTGTTATATAAATACCTTATGCCCCAGTCCTGCAAACGCTTAGGCCTAGATCCTCAAAGGTATTTAGGATTCCATTTCCCACTGAAATCAATGGAAGTCAGGAATCTAAATACCAGGCTTTGAGGATTTGGACCTTAAGCACAGACTTAATGCTAAGCACCGGAGTAAAGTACTCAGGTGTTTAAAATTAAACCAATGCCTAAATGTTGGCAGGATTGATTTAGCGAATTAAAGCTGAAAGAACTTTTCATCATTTGGTCTGTTTGGTTATCGGACAATGAAAATAGATTTGTCAGTTTCAGTGGGGGTGTTTCTAGTCGGTTTCAGGAACTAGCCAGGGTTTCAGGAACCCTGCCAGAGAGGTTTCAGTCCAAACAAAATAAGGGTGAAAACATTTTTTATTAACATTTTCCCATAACATAAAAAAATTACAAAATATTTCTTTTAATATTTATAGAACCGTTGTATTTTTTACCAAATCCAAATCCTGACCCTATTCTATTTGACAAGTCTCTTTAATACCAGCTTAGTCTTCTACACAATTAACAAAAAATTAAAAAACAAATATGCACATGCTCTCTGAGAAGTATTAATAAAGATTTCCTCAGTCAATACATGTAAGTGGAGTCGAACGAAATGAGTGTTTTAACACTGAAATGCCACCTAAATTCCAAAATTGTTCCTGACTTCCTAGATTTTCACCCTTAACAATGGACAGCAGCAGAACGAGGAAGACATATCTCAAGGCTTGCATGCACTGGGGGGTTTTACCGCAGAGTAGCTACAGCCATGCAGCTACACCAGTGCAAACCCCTCCTGCCGCTGCTCTGCACTAAGGTGAAAAGTTTCAAACAGGGATACGTCACGCTGGTGGACACTCGACGTTTTTACCAGTGTAGCTATGCTACTGTAAAAACCCCTAGTGTAGAAAAGCCTTTAGGTCCAAGATTGGGGAGGTTCACACAAAAGAAAAAAGAAAAAAAAAACAGAGACCCTGAGGGAGTTTGCAGGTGTCAGCTATTAAGCATCATTAGGAGAGGGGACTATTGGACAATCCACATAATCAAAGGGAAAGAGAAAACAAGGTATTTCATTCTCATTCCTATGCAAAGTTAATGCCAAGTGCATTTCCCTAAACAGCACTGGACTGTGACTTAGAAGACATGGGGACTATACCCAGCTTTGCCACTAGCTTGCTGGTTGACTTGGGCCAAGTGCCTCAGATTCCCCATGTGTAAAAAACTGGGATAAAATACTGATTTTCAAAGCGCTTGGAGATCTACTAATAACAGCACTAAGAAAATATAGATATTATTATTGTATTCCTTACAAAATGGGTTGATCCTGCAACAAGCCTTACGCCCTCAACTTAGGGTTGTCAACCCTCCCGGATTGGCCTGGAGTCTCCTCGAATCGACATTGATCTCCCGGTGACTATTGAAAGCAACCCAGGAGATTTTAATAGGATATTTTAAGAAAATCACATTACATCAGGCTGGGGGGAAAAAATCTCCCAGAACAACTTCAGTCAGAGTTGACACCCCTACCTCAACTACCAGTGATGTCAAAAGAAGGGCAGGAATGGATCCACGTAGAGTGTCTTTGCAGTCGATTTGTAACATACCTTCAAACAGCCAAATACTAAGCTCCAGAAGGATGACTAGCACAGCGGTCCCCAACCTTTTCGTCTGGCGGGAGCCAGACGAAGGATGGTGGCGGTGGTCAAGCATCCACCAAAATGCTGCTGAAATTCAGCGGCATTTCAGCAGCAATGCCTCTGGATGACGCCGCTTGCCGAATTTCGGCAGCATTTTGGCAGATGCTCAATCATCAGCCAGGACACGGGGGCATTTAGATGCCCCCACAGGTGCCATGGCACCCACGGGCACCGGGTTGGGGACCCCTGGACTAGAAGGACAGGGTCTCCTTTCCCTGCTGGATAACCAATCCCAATGTTTTCAAACCAGAATTAAATGTGGGTTCTCACTTTAAAGCAAAACCAAAAACTAAACAAAAACAAGCTCTTGCACACCTGGCTGTGAAAATTAGAAAGAAAAACACTGAACAGCTTGTACAGGTTATTTCCTTAATGTAGCTCACAAACTGCTTCTGATTAGCGTTTATGGCACATGTAAGTAAGGTTTGTTCTCGTACTGTAGCAGAAATCACTTTGTTGTATGTTGGGTTGAATCTGCCTGTACTGCAATTTGAGACCTTGCCGCTGGTTTTTGTACTGGCATCTTTTTGCTGTCCTGTTTCTCTAGGGGTTAGTTCATTCTCTCTCGGCTCTCCTGCCTGCTCCCTGTTCTTGTCCAAGTGACCCAAACCCATTGGAGTCAATAGAAAGCCTCCCATTGCCTTTAATGGAAGGTCCCTGGCACCAGCCTCCTCTCTCTCTCCCTCTCCCTCCCTCCCTTTACAAAAGGCGCCCAAACTTACATTCCTCACACACCCAACGCTCCCAGTGATTTGTGGGCATTCAAGTGTAAGGAACGCAGAAGGAGGTCCAAGTTCTTCAGACACTGGGTCTTGATTCTCCATGCGCAGCACCGTAAAAGAGTGAAGAACCAGGCTCCCTGACTTTCCCAGGTTCTGTAAGACGCAGGGCTCAGCAAAGTTCTTAAGCTCATGTTTAACTTTAAGCACATGAGAATTCCCACTGAAGTCAGTGGAACTACTTATGAACGTAAGTACCTCGTGAACAGAGGCCTAAAGCCCTATGTACATTTACTACAATATATAAGCAATAATCTTGCCAGTTTTGGTGCACGAGCCTTCTCCTCTGCACCACTTGCCCTCTAGGTTAGACTTCTTTGGACTCTCCATCTCATCAACTCCCCATCTATTTTGTAATCTCAGCTGAAAGCATATGCTTCCTCCTTCGCTTACCCCTCTTCATTTCTCTCTCCCTCTGCTATACTTTTATTTTTTAACTTTTTAGCTGTATTATGTAACTGCAATACACTGCAGGACCTAGCTTGTATGAAAGATGTGATACAAAAATAATATTTATACTATTTTTCATGATGCTCGTCCCTAGAGTGGCTGAGCATCCCACAAGAAACATGAATGAATTTATCTTCACAACATCCTGGTGCGGTAGGGAAGTATTTAATACCCTCATTTTGCAGTTGGGGAACTGAAGCACAATAAGATTAAAGCCAAAAGTTCTAATCCTGAAAATTTTTATTCACATGCTTAATTTTGCAGCTGTGAGGGCCCCAAAGAAATCAAAGGTAGTGCCCATGGTAAAAAGTTAACCATGGGTTAAGTGTTTAGAGGATCTGGTCAGAAGTTTTCAAGAGTATCCTCTCTTTTGGGGTGTCCAACTTAGGACCTCCAGGGCCTGATTTTCAGAAGTGCTGCACACCCCAAAATTCCAGTGTCTGGGAGCAGCAGGAGAAATCATGAAAATCAGGCTCAATGGGTACCAAGTGAGGCAGCCAAATATGGAGGCAGCCAAACCTAGAAACCTCCTTTGAAAAATTTGGCCCAAGGTCACACAGGAAGCATGCATCAAAACAAAGAGTACCACTCAGGTCTCCTCCATCTCCGTCCTGAGTCTTAACCACAAATACCATCCTTTTTACTGGAGCAGGCCCACTGAAGTTAGGGGGCGCTCTTGTTTTTATCGAAGATTGATCCTGCAAGGAGCTGGATCTTGAGAAGGTAGCTGCAAAGATAAAAACGAGAGCCAACGTAATTCAGAAACTAGCAGGTACAACCTGGGGTGCATCAGCATCAGTGTTGCGAACACCTGAAAACAATAGCACTTGTATATGCGGTAACTGAATATTGTGCACCGGTATGGGGCAGATGCAGCCACATGCGACTTGTTGACACCCAGTTGATGCAGTCACGCGGGGCATCACTGGAACCCTTGAGTTGACTCCAGCACTATGGCTACCTGTTCTGTCTAACATCGCTCCCGCACTGATACACTGAACTGCTGCGACACTCCACAAAGTTCAGTGAATCCAGGAAAACAGATGTCTTCCTATCCACCAAGACCTCAACAATGCCCCCCTCCAACGTCGTAAGTCCCGCAAGCCTTCCGGGGAACATTCGCTTAGCCTCATGCAATCAGGCTACGATCAGACGGAGGTGTGGAAAGCAGATTGTGCTAAACAAGCCTTAAAAAACAAGCCTTGTGCCCCATCCCATGCAGAAGGTTCCTGGGTTCGACCTTCCATAGACATGTTGGTCAACTCTGAACCAAATCCAAACTGACCGTGGTAGATGTGGACATCTAATGCACAAATGGAAAATCAAGAACTTCCTGGAATGTGAGGGTGGCTCCCCACAGCAGACCTTCAAACATACCCTCACCTACTGCCCAGTTTATAAATATGAAGGAGGCATCACTGCAATAAGCTCTCCTACTTCTGATGTAGCCATTTGGCTCAATCAACTTCAGGTGAAATTGTAATTGCTGCTCTGCATCAACAATACAAAAGAAGACGACGTTAATGAGGCTACTAACATGGGAAAGCGAGGAACCTAGGATCAGGCCCTAAAAAGTGCTTTGTATTGTATCCATCATGGCCAAATCCAGATAAATAAAGCACAGTCCAGCTTCCGCAACCCATCCCACCCACTGTGTAGAAGCAAGACTGAAAACTGGAGCTGGCTGAAATTCGTCAGTTGAATTTTTTTCCCCCAGTGAGAAGGGACTTGTTCAATCAAGATACATGTCCATGGGAAACAGCTAGGTTCAACACCATGCTTTTTGTTAAAAAAAATAATAATAATAAGGAAAAAACAGGTGGGAGAAAGGATGCCATAATCGAAAACCAAGAAAGCTTGAGGGGGGGGAGGAAGAAGGGAGGAGTTCAGCCTAACTTCTTCATCTTTTCAACAAAACCCAAAAAAAATTTGAAGAAAAATTTTTCATCAAAAAAGAAATCAGAAAAAAAAAAAAACATCTGGGAATCGGCAGTTACCAGTGTCACTCCTTGTACAGGACTCCCCTCCTCCTCAGGCCCTCAGCCCTACCACATGATTCTCCTCCTGTTTCACTGCTCTTGGTACTTGTCTTTTACTTGGGTTTTCTAGATTGTTTTCCACTGTATTATGTTTTAACTGCTTGTGCAATGCACCAAGAGTACATAAAATACTGTTAGCTGCAAACATTGTCAGTGGCAAGGCCGAGATGGTCTTTCATTTATAAAATATTTTTATTACTCTACTGGTATAATCATATTTTATAAATAAATGAAAATAAGAGGTTTCCCTTTATGGTCAGAGGTTTGGATGAGATGGTTTTCCAGGGCCTGAACCAGGAAACTGGAGCCAGGCAGGGAGCCCCCTTGAAGTCAGGAATGAGTGTTGCCTTAAAAAGTGGGTTTCTTATCCTGGAGTAAACTTACACACCTCCAAAAGGTCCTAATCCTGCAAAAGCTCCAGGCAGGCAAACCCCTGGCCATGCACAATGGGTTTGATCCTGCTTTGATTGAAGTCAGTGGCAAAACTGCCATTGACTTCTACGGTGCAGGATCAGGCCTGGATTCCCTCCGAAGTCAATGGGGGATCCGTGCTGGCGCAGCGCGCGTTGCAGCATCGGGGCCGAGGTGGTTGCAGGATCGTGTCCACAGCTGATGTTCCCGAAGCCCGGCACCCCGTGGCGAAGAGACCTCGAGGTATTTCTTTGTACCTTCTCTGCGGATAGTAACATTTCATACAGGACGTGGGAACCGACGCGGGGCGGGCACATCGCCTCCCCTGCCCGGTGAACTCCCCGGTCTTTCAGGGCGCTCACATGCTCAGTGTTGCCGGTAGGTAGGATGGAGCCATGTGCTTTCCCTGCCTGGCCAGGTGGGGGCCGGATCACACGCCCAGGAGAGGGATTTTCCAGCTCTGGTCTCTAGGATTGTGTTAGTAATTAATTATTCAGTATTTTTATTATTCCATCTCCCCCCCCCGTCCCACCTGCTGGAAGGAGGGAGGGAGAAGCCCAGAAACCACCCAGCGTCTCAGGCCAGCCCCCTCTCCCCGCACATGGTGACCACTCACCTGCCAAGGGAGGCAGCGCAGCCGCGGGGAAACCAGCCTCCCCACCCGGGGGGCATGACCCGTTGGTGCACGTGTCCCGTCCCCCCACCCATCCCCGCCGCCCCCGGGCTGCAGCCCCCCACGCCCACCCCGGCTCGGGCTGCGCGCTGCCGCGGCGGCTCCTCTCTCATGAGAACATTCCAGGCAGCAGCTCCAAGTCTGTTCGGTATTTGAATAGCACAAAGGAACCGCCTTCCCCTGATTGGTCGGCCGGGTCTCTCCTGGGCGGGAGGCGGCTGCCCGTCAGGCCGGGCCGGGCCCGCCGATAGGCTGCGGGAACCAAGGGCGGGGCTGGGGAGGACATATAAATAGCGGGGGCTGGGTAAGCGAGCGCTCATTGCTTTGCGCTCAAGGTGAGGGCGGGTGGCGAGGGGGGTGGCGGTGGCACGGGGGCGCAGGGCGCACCGGTGATGGTGGCTCCCCTCGAAGCGCTGGCGACCCCCTGAGAGAGATAGCGAGAGCGAGACCCCCCCGCACACCAACAGCAGCCCCCAGCCCCTTCCCGGCCCGGGTGGATGCGGCCCGGGGTGTCTGGCTGCCAGCGCGGAGCGAGCAGATGCTGGGGGGCCGGAGGAGGATGGAGTGCGCCCTGGACGCCCAGAGCCTGATCAGCCTCTCCCTGCGCAAGATCCACAGCTCCCGCACCCAGCGCGGGGGCATCAAGCTCCACAAAAACCTGCTGGTCTCCTACGTGCTCCGCAACGCCCGGCAGCTCTACCTGAGCGAGCGGTACGCCGAGCTCTACCGCCGCCAGCAGCACTACCAGGAGGGCGGCCTCCTGCTCGGGGCGCCACCAGGCTGCGCGCCCGCCGGAGAGATCCCCCCGGAGTTCAGCCCGCTCCAGCTGGCGGCCGAGCCCGAGGACCCGGAGCCGGGCATGCAGCAGCCGCGGAGCTGCGGGCTAGGCTGCGCGGCTGGGGGAGCCCTGGGAAGAGGCGGCGGCGACCTGCTGGAGGTCCCCGTGTGCGCTGCGCTCCTGCCCGGTGCGCCCCAGGAGGACGAGCCGCTGGAGCTGCAGCCCAGCCCGCCCCAGCATCCGCAGCCGGCGACCCCTTCGGCGCTTCGCAGAGACTCTTCCCCCGGCTTCTACCGGGGCGGCGGCGGCAGCAGCGCTTCTCCGGGGCTGCTTTACCCGGTGCCGACGAGCTGTGACTTCGGCAGCCCGGCGCCTCCGGGTTCGGCCATGAGCTCAGCGAGCGGCGGCGCCTCGGCGCATTGTAGCAGCCGCACCACGGTGCTGGACCTGGACACCCATGTGGTGACCACGGTGGAGAACGGCTACCTGCACCAGGACTGCTGCTCGCAGTGCCCGTGCTGCTGCCAGGGCGCCGCGGGACTCGGCGCCCCGCCACCTACCCCGGGCACCAAGCGCAAGTACTACCCCGGGCAGGAGGACGAGGAGGACGGGGACCCAGGAGGGGTGGCGGTGGGGGGCGGCTCCCCCTTCTCCCTTTGCAGCAAGCGAGCCCGCTTCGAGGACTTCAGCCCCGAGCAGCCCCCGGACTCTTCCAACATCTCCAACTTGATCTCCATCTTCGGCTCCGGCTTCACGGGGCTGGTGAGCCGGCAGCAGGCGGACTGTGAGCAGCCCCTGAACGGGCAGCTGTGCGGCAAGCAGGCGCTGGCCAGCCTGGGAGCCTGGACTCGAGCCATCGTAGCGTTCTAGGGGCGGGGATGGACGCGGGGGGGAGCGATCCCAGGGACACGGACTCCGGAGGGGCCCCTGAAACAAAGAGGGGGCGGGCGGGGGAGGGGAAGGTGAGCTCATGTTTTCTAAACTGTACAATAAAAATCGCAGATCTTGGGACTTTATTTTTGCAGAGATGAAAAGCACCTATTTAACTATTCCGTGTGTCCGCTCGGGCTCTTTTTGTATGGAGTGCGGGGGCGACTCGAGCCCGGGAGCCTGCCACGTGAGGCGAGGGCTGCTGCCCCGGGGAAGAGTTTGGAGTGCTGCAGTTCTCTGCCCCTCGAGGAGCTGCTTGTGCTGGGGCGGGGGAAAGAGACGCCGAAGCTTGCAGAGGCCGTTGGACTAACTCCGGGGGACTCTGCCTGCAGGCGCGGGGGGGGGGGGTCTAAGCGGGGAGAAGGAGCCTACAGGAAAAGGGGAACCAAGTGTGATCGATTCTGTTAAACCGACACACTCCTCGCTTGTCCCAGGCAGGGGGAGACGGACCCCGGGCGCGTTTGCAAGGTTCCTAGCCCGCGGGGTGGATTAAATCCTTCCGTCTCCCATTCAAACTACTTCATTCAGTTCCATTTTCCTCTCCCCTTCCCAACCGCCAGCAGCAGCGTGGGTCAGTGCCTCCCTCCAGCACCGCGCTTCTGCGGGAGCAGCCTTCCTCTCGCTTGCTCTACTTTAGCCTTTATTTAAAAAAAAGAAAAAAGCCGAAGGCAGAAATGAAAACATTTCAACTTTCCTCACTTGCCAGAAGGACTGTCTGCTGCGACCCCTCTTCCTACCATGTGTGCCAGGGTAACCCTGCAGAGCACAATAGCTTCTCGTGGGGGAGGAAGAAGGGTGGTTTTCTCTTACCCCCTTCCACTCTTCTGGCTGCTCCATGGGACCTGTAGTCCTGCCAGCCCACGCTTTTTAACCGGACACAACGTGTTTGGGGACACCATGGCAAACTACATTTCCCATCATGCACAGCTCTGCAGTCCTCCTTACCCCACCCTCGCTCAGTGTTTGTGTACCTTCACTAGGTGTATGTGACTGCCACAGGTAAACGTGTTAACACTACTTTTAACGTCTCTTTGAATGTGGTATGCTGGGGCTTTTTGTTTTTAAGTTTGACTGTTCTGGTTTCAGCCTTCCAAACCATAAAGCCAGCATTGCTTGGTCTTGTGAAGAGATCTGTGGCCCCTTGACTCTCTCCACCTTTTTTTTATTTTACATTATTTTTTTAAAAATTAAACCTTTTGTTGTAAAAAGGTGTTTGGTTTTTGTGTTTTTTAATTTTTTGTTTTTGCAGCTCTGTCATCCCAACCATCACAATATAAGCACTAGGTGTACTAGGGACGCCTTGCCAAACGTTTTTTGTTTTTTTCTTTTTTCTTCTTTATATCCCTGTATTTTTGTGCGGATTGAATGGTATATCACCGGGTAAAACTGTTCAGATTTGTTTAAATTTATAATCTTAATAAAAAGTCCATTATAAAGTTTGTGGTGGTCTCTTTACGTGGGCTTAACTCTTCGCTCTTCCCAGTACGATGCTGGGAAGGTTTTGCACAGTATGGGTGAAATCGCTGGAGCTCACAGCTTGGCTATATGAATGCTTATACCAAAGGACTTTCGCCTGTAGGCTGGATCTATAGATCCCACCCTAAATTCTTTGGGGTGGGAGGAGATTACCTCTAGCCTGAACTTCTTTTTACTGGGAGCTGACAAATCTTTAGCTTTCAGATGAGTGGAGATGCCACTTATTCAAAGTTTCCCAGGTGGGTGAGTCTCAGGTGACCCCTACATAGATTAACTGATCTCCAGCATTTACCTAAAAGGCCCTGAACTACCCAGACAAAAGCACTTCTACCTACAGTC
Organism: Chelonoidis abingdonii; assembly: GCF_003597395.2. NCBI lineage: Eukaryota > Metazoa > Chordata > Testudines > Testudinidae > Chelonoidis > Chelonoidis abingdonii. Next base: position 14,055,477 of record NC_133792.1, on the reverse strand, counting down.
CTCAACTCAGCAACAGGGAGGTAAAAACGCTGCATTTTTTTTTAATTGCATAAGCTTATACTGTTCCCAGGTCTTAACTGTTCATCTACTTCAAGACAATAGAAGGGTGGCGATATGGATATTTCAGCCACATAAATCAGATCGGCTAGGGACAAGTGCCTGCTCCTTGCTTAAAACCAGTTTAGACCTACGGTGCCTAGTTTGCACAAAAATACTAGCACCAGAGTGCACCAATGCTATTAGCCCACCGACGGGTTTCCTAGTCCACAAGCTGATCCATAAAAAAAAAAAAAAAACAGATGGCGAGGGTCTGAAAAATTGGTGCTCAAGGAGTGAGTATTCTTATCTCAGCTTAGGCAGAGCGCGCTAAACTAATTCTATCCCCAACCCTGCCACAGCAGCAGCCTGCTTTTCTCGCCTCATCCTCCCTGATGTACTTGTGAAGTTGGGTTTGGTTTTTTTTTAAGTTGCAGTTTGTTATCACCACTCTGTGCCACTTGGTGGTGTGTTTTATTTAAAAAAAAAAAAACACAAAAAACCCAAATGAATGAAGGCAATCAAGGCTCCCTGACCACCTACAGGCTGACCTCAGAAGAGGATTTTGAAAGCCCGTGCAAAAACCGTGCAGATTTAGAGCAAAATCGACCGCTGGTGCTGCTGCTAGTCCAGGTTTTTTAGAACAGAATCACTACGATTTCTCCTGTGAGCCCGGGGGGAAAGAAACTGCCGATAGCTGCAACGATTCGAACTAAACCACCCCCTGCTCCCAACGAAGTACTGTGCTTTCCTCTCCAGAGATATAGACTAGGGGGATGCGGGGGAGGGTTGGAAAAAATCGCATTGGAAAGGCACAGTCAACAGGAGACTCCGATTAGTCAAGCAGAAATTTAGTCGAGTATCTCGAGCTTAATCACAAGGTAACAACGTGTGTGTGTGTTTACACACCCCCAATAATCCAGCTATAACGTTTAAATTACAAAGCGCCCTGTGTCAACCTGGAATTACTGGGGGGGTGTAACTCTTCTCCCCCCACCAACTTTCTGGCTTTGTTGCGGGCAGGAGTCTCCTGTTCTGTCGGTTTCTTTCTTTCTCTTCGAAGTCTCCGAAATCTTTTCTGTATGATTATTGTTGTGATTTGATTCCATTAAACCTACCCTGGCTCCCAGGCGAAGCCAGTTGTCAGAGCTCCCCTTAGCGCCAGTTTAGGAGCACTGCAGCCCTCCAGCGACTTTGGGGGACTAGGAAAAGACGCTCCGACCTGCCCCTCTGGCAGAGGCGAGTTTTGGGGAGCGGGGGCCCGGATCGCGGTGGGGCTTGAAGGCCGGGCCACAGCGAGGATGGCCAAGGGCGCGGGGGGAGCAGCAGCACCTCGAGCCTTTTGTTAGAAGCGCAAAAACTGGCCCTTCTCCCCTGGCAGAGCTAAACAAACCGACCCGGCTCCCTCGCCCCGGTCTCTTTGCGCAGCGCAGCGCACGGGGGCTGGCGAGCGGAGAGCAGCGGGGTGCAGAGCAGAGCTCAGCCCTGGTACCAGCGCTGGAACAGCCGCTTGCTGCGACTCCCTTCCCCCCTGCCTGTAACAGCACAAATCGCTCCGAGGGAAGTGAGAGAGATCAGCGAGCGACTGAAGTTCCTCGCTTCGCTTTAATGAGGATGGATGTGGGGTGAGGGGCCCCGCGCACCCGCCTCTCTATGTTGCCCCTTTAAAGTGCACACGGCTTTCCTTAGAAGTTGGCTCTTTGCTAGCAGTCTCGCGCCCCCCCCCCAACCTTCTGCCCAGATTGGGGGGGCGGAAGAGGGGCACTACCGGTCATGGGTGCACCTGGCTCCCCTTCCCCCCACCTCCACCAGCCCATTGGCCAGCAGCAGCTCTAGGGTGGCTGGGAGAGTCTCACAGGCCCTGGGTTTGGGCTGCCCAGGCAGCATCTGGCCCCCCTGAAGGTTCGTTGATGCCTCCAATTTAATTATCATGGGGACCCAGCAGCACCCCTACACTTAGGGTGCAACATCTCCTTCCACCCAAGAGTGGCACCAGTGAGGAGCCACCAGAGAGGCTCGGCTGTTCCATCCTTGAAGAAGGTGGATGGGTGCAAAGGCTTTCTGAAAACCAAGACCCAGCGCTGGAGAGCCATCTACACTTGGCTTTCCTTTTAGCACATAAGAACAGCCATAATGGCTCCATCTAGCCCAGTATCGTGTCTCCCATCAGTGGCCTATATCACATGCTTCAGAGGGAATGAACAGAACAGGCAATTATGGAGTGATCCATTCCTGTCATCCCGCATCTGGCAGCCAGATGTTTAGGGACACCCAGAACATGGGGTTGCGTCCCTGACCATCTTGGCTAATAGCCACTGAGGGGACTTATCTCCAGAACTATGAAAACTACATCCTACCCCCTCTAACATGGTAGCATGGCTTCAGTTAAAACAAACATATCTTCTGCCAACGGGAAGAAATCTGACACTTCTCTTTCTGCTTAGGTTTTGTGTCCGGGCAAAGCATTGAGGTCACAGGTGCTTTGGCCCATTGGGAAGGGTTTGGGGCTGGTACTTACACCTTTTTGGGCCACACTTTGTGACGTTGGGCTCTTGCTCAGAAGCAATCGCTTGGCTAACTCATCCCACCTCTCCTGGGATCTCTGAGAGGCTCTTTCTCTGGGTCATCTCTTGGTGACCTCTCCCCCACCCACCTTGTGAGAGAGAGAGAGAGAGGCTTGTCGGTGATATGTGTGAAATCCCAAGCCAAACTGTTCTAAACAAAACATCCACCACCTTCCCCTGGGAAATGAGACAAGTCCTACCCCCTCCAGAGTGGAAGCTGGGGTGGTGAGTGCCTGCCTGCTACATCTCTACCTGCCTGATGGAGAGCGCTACCAAAGTACTGTCCCCATTTACACTGAAGGGAGAATTTAGTTCAGCATCCAATGCGCTTAGCTCCTTGGAAGGTCTGGCCTTCAGTGATTTGCCCAAGGACTGTTGGAGGCACAGGGGGAATAAAACCCAGGTCTCCTGAGCCTCTTGCAGAGCTGTGATGGAGGCGAGGGACTATTTCCACCTGGTATCATTAGTGTGATATTACTAATCCCACAGTTGGGGGAAGGAAGGAGGCATGTTTAGCAGCATCTTTCGACTAGGGTTGCACTGCAGACCATAAGGCTATTGAGATAGGCCAGTGAGATGTGCAGCCATTCATCCCTCCTTTCATATTTTCTTCTGATCTGCTGACCCTCCCCCCCGGCCCCAGACACTACAAGGGAACATTTTTGTTCTGGGAACACAATTCTCTTGGGACAAACGGTACCTTCCCTGGCTAGAGCGTCACAGGGCACAGAAGGTCCATGGGGGAGTGCAGTGTAAATTGCGGATGAGCAACTGTGTTATGTCACCCTGGAAGGAGACCATGGAGGGATTCAGATCTCAGGATCTATGGAGGTGTAAACCCACCTGCCCATCCATCGGCTCTGGGGGTCACTGCTAGTGCTACCTGCTGAAAAGATCTGTTCTGAGGTGGTTTGATGCAGCAGCCAACTGGTGTCTGTGAGAATACAGCAGAGCAGAGACCTATCGGGGCACCCCCAGGGTCAGTCATCTCTGTGGGATACAGCTTAGCAGCGTCCACCGAAGCAGTGGCTCCCCAGAGAGTCAGATTGCCCCAACCCTCTGGTTCAGTTTGGCGCAGAATTGCAACATGAAGCCCACTCCACATCACTGCCCAGCTGTGGTGCAAATGGCCACTAAACACGAATATGACCCTGCTGGAACCTGACAACTGCTGTCCAACCACAGCCCTTCATGGGTCTATTTCTATGGGCAAACAGGGACACCTTCCTGCCTAAAGGGAGCAGGTTCTGCTGGGGGAAGATTCTCTTGAAGCATCACTGTTAACATGAGCAGTGGCTTATAGTTCTGCGATACTTGAAAATACGTTTTCCCCTTCCCCCACCCCCAGTTTAATGGGAATCTGTAGCTGCAGCTTGTCAGACTCTGTGGCCAGAAGTTTTATTTTAGGGGCCTCTTAAACCACAGGGCTCCAGCTAGTGCCGAGTGGCTCATTGGGGTTTTCCAAAGCCTCAGCAGCTGGAGAGGTTTCTAACGGACTTTGCTCCAGCCTCCAGCCACTCTGGGAGGGTTGGAGCTGCCTCCTTGCTGTGTTGGAGGAAAATAATATTTCACCCTTCTCCAGTCCCTTTCATCAGGAAATCGCCAAACTCTATAGGCATCCTCATTAATCCAGCCTCACAACAGCCCTGCTGCTTGAGGCAGGAAGGGATTATCCCCCCACCTCCATATTACAGAGGGGGAAACTGAGGCACAAAGTCATGCTGGGATGTGCCCAAGGTCACACAGCAGGGCAGTGGCAGAACTAGGAATCAAAGTCCTAATTCTCTGCTTAATGAGAGGACCCCCTAGCTCCCCGAACACACACCAAACCCTGCAGCCATGACTCGTTCACTGAAAGGTTCCCATGAACTAGCTGGCATAGTTCTGCCTATTGCAACCCCTCCCCCAACCAAGCCACCTTCCAGCAAACCCTGGTGCATCAAACAGCCCTCTCATTTTACTCTCTGGTGCTGCCAAGGTCCCTTTGGGACAGGAATAGTCAGTCCCACAGCCTGCATCAGAAGCTTGTTTTAAAACTCCCCAGCATTTCCCTCCTGGAGGCCCTCAGTATAAACAGGCTGCCTGAACAACCGGTTCCTCTGCCTTCCAGGGCTGCAACTGCAAGAGGAAGGAGTGGCTGGTGGAGGCTTCACCTCCTGGGGAACTCTGTGGCCCTGTGCTCCAGTGGCTGGATACCTTCCCCCAGCCTTACCCACCCCCACAACCTGTAGTCAGCTTCCTCCCTACGCCTTCCTATGGGCAAATCAAGCCTTTCCACACTTCGCAGGATGAAAGTTTCTTTGCCTTCTCCTGTGGACTGAAACAGACAAGAGGCTGCAATTCACAACATTGACAAAGTTCCCCCCTCCCTCCCGAAAAAGTAATTGACTGCTGGGTTGGGTGGGGGAAGGATGTGTGGGGAGAGCAAAGGGGCACCCATAAGAACCCCACCCAAAAGGGAAATAAGTAGCTCTCCCAGCCCAGGCAGGACTGTTGAGTTCCTGACTTATTTGGAGGTGAATTCATTTATTTATATATTTTAAACACCACTACATGACATTTCTCTTCTTAAGAAGGCAACAGCAACCCCATCACACAGTCTCTCTCCTGAAAGCTGAGCCTAGAAACTGGAGCCTTATCTGCATATTCATAAGCACCTGATAAATTAATCATGATGTCAGTAGCATTCTGGCTGGAAGGGAGGTGACAGTGTAAGATTGCTCCCCCCTACACACACACAGTCTCTCTCTCTTCCCCAGATAATTTTTGTCACTTCATCGTAAACCCGGAACCCACAGCCTCTCCCAGACTACAGGCTAGGAGAGCTGTCCCCACCTTGACAAGACAGGACATAACTTGCCTTCCCTCCTGGCCTCTGATCCCTTAGAGATACTTGTGAAAGAGGCTGGAACAGATGGGCTGGAGTGAGGGGAAGGACACAGGGTCTGGCTGATCTCATCTGCTACCAGAGGAAACCTGCACATCTCCTAAACCCTGGGGGGGCGGGCGGGAAGTGCCATTCACACACACACGCCCCTCCATTGTGTTAGGGGACATCATTCATCTCATCCCAAATCAGCCCCCGTCCCATACTGATCTTGTGGTTTCTCTTGCGTCCATGACTGAAAGCTTTCCAGCCTCAGAGACCTGGCATCACAGAGCAGAGTTAGAGACATTGCTGTTTATCCTGAAGGAATCATTCCTCCCTTCTCTTCCTGCTGTTATTCCTCCTTCATTCCCAGGCTTTGTTCCACTTTTGGTCCTTGACCAGTGGAGATCAGGGACCATAGCCTTTTGTTCTTGCTGTCTGTGCAGTAAGGTAAAAGGATCTGGATCTGGACGTGAGCAGCACCAATGTGCCCACATCACTGGGGAGTGGGGGAAGGGAAATACAATCTAAAGGGAGGACCACACACATTCATGACACCAGTATATTTCAGGCAGGCTCAAGGCCACTACTGCTTTGACCTAATGATCTAGCCTGAATCTCTCCAGGACTGGTGCTGAGACCTTAGTAGGACGGGAACTTGATCACTTAGGTTTGCAGCAGAACCGGAGAAGTCAGAGGGAATTGGGAGGGAGACGAAGAAAGAGGAAGAAGCCCAGTTTTCCATGCAGCAAAAGTAGCCACTGCGCCTCTGAGCCAGAACAGACTGATGGCTGTGGATGAAGAAAAGCAGAGAGAAAAAGCCTGTTCATCACTGTGCATAAACCTCTCTCCCTCCCTGGAGTGTCTGCTGTCTGTCCTTGGGAAAAAAAACAAAGTAAACAAACCCTAGACCCTAACCTGTGATTGTAAAACAACAGCAGGCATTTCCTTCCACTCAGAATGATCCCCACGGGTTAGATCAAATGCACAGGTCTCTCCTGGGCCCCTTTAGTGTCTCTTGTCAGAATCCCTCATTTTCTGGTAGGAGTCACCTTGCTCTGTCAGGGAGCAGAGATGGAGACTCTTCCTTAACAAAGGAGGGAGAGCTCTTGCTTGCATGCTGGCCCCTTTAAGAAGGGGCTTGGAAAGCAGTCATTTTAAGAAGCTGCTTGTGCCCGGAGGCCAGTGCCTTCCAAGTGTGGGTCTCTATATCTTTGTTGTCCTCTGCCACACTCCCAAAAGCTACCGGTTGGAACTAAAGCCAGGCTGAGTGCAGGGCAGAGCCATGGGCTGGTAGCAGTCCCCTTTCAGAGGATGCAGGTGTTGTGTATCCTGTGAAGTTAAATCCAACTTCTTAGATGAGTTCTGGTAGTACTGGGAGGCCCCAGCTAAGCTCAGGACCCCATTGCACAGGCACGCACAGTGAGGCAGTTCTGAGCCACTTACAGTCTACCGAGCTAAAACACAGCGGGTGTGTTACTATCCCCATTTTACAGCTCAGGAGCCTGAGGCCCAGCGAGCCCAAAGTCACACAGAGTCTGCGGCAGAAGTGGAAGTTGAACCCAAGTCTTGAGTCTAACAGGGCCTTAGCCACAAGACCAACCTTCCACACCCTGGAAGTGACTCTGAGCATGCTGGGGAAGATCGAAGGAGTGGAGCACAGCTGGTAACAGTTAGCATCAAAATACAACAGACAAAGCTCAATGAAATGTTTGACTTTTCTCTCCATTTAAGATTCTTTGCTCTATAGACAATTGCCAAGGTGGTTGAAGATGTTAGCTCTACGAAGCAGATAGCAGGGGGCTTAATGCAGGGGCTGCTCCAGGCACCAGCGCACCAAGCGTGTGCCTAGGGTGGCAAGCCGTGGAGGGCGGCCTGTCAGTTGCCGTGAGGGCAGCAGTCAGGCAGCCTTTGGTGATATGCCTGCAGGAGGTCCGACGGTCCCGCAGCTTTGGTGGCAATTTGGCGGCGGGTATGCCAAAGGCGCGGGACCGGCGGACCTCCCTCAGGCATGCTGCCAAAAGCCGCCCGACTGCCCTGCTTGGGGCAGCAAAATACACAGAGCCACCCTTGGCTTCAACTATGCCCCACTTCCTCCTCCTGGTTTTCCAATTTTCAACAAAATCAATAGGGTTCGGTACATTGGTAGAACAGTCCCTGAAAATCTGGAACTGATTGGATGTGGTGATTGCATTCCAGACACTGAGAAATGCCACTGAGTTGAACATACAGCCTTGCAGGCTTGGCCGGTTGTTTGTATTGCTCCAGTAATGGGCCAGGACCCCAGCGTGCTGGGTGCTGGACAAGCACAGAAGAAGAGGAGCACCCGTATACCTTGGATGTAAAATACAGTCAGATAAGAGCTCTCCACTCATTTCCAGCAGTGGCAGCATGTTACACTTGCTTAGTCTGCACAGACGTAAGTGACCACACAAAGCGCTGGATAGCGGAGAAACATGCTCGGGGCTGTCTGTTCAGCACCTTCACCAGCGTTGTTCCTTTAGGGTCTGATCCTGGGCCTATTCTAATCAACAGGAATCTTTCCATTGACTTCGGGGGGTCTGGATCAGGCCCCTTATTAAAAAGCTGGAAGCCATGAAATTAGTTCTCCTACCAAAGGTGGCGGAAACGGCCCCTCAGCACCTGATTAAGCTGTAGGTCAGACAAAGGAGCGAGTCACATCTGTATCTGGGATCAGGACAGTAAAAGCACTTTTCTGTCTCAAGCTCCCCAAGATCAGCCCTTTCTTAAGCCCAAATCTCCATAGACTCCCTAGGTCCAAGTTCCAGATTCTTCCCCTTTCTCTTTCCTGTCTCCCCATCTATGTGAGTGTTAGCAGAAATATATTTTGGGATGTGCCTATGTTAGCAGATGTTTGAATTACTCCCATGCAGAGAGAACAGTAGGATAGCTGTGACGGACAAAGCAATATGGTGTAGAGGCCATTCATATTAGCAGTGTGTTTAATATGTTAGGTTTCTGTAGTGCTGGATAGTTAGCATCTGAGCAGTAATTATTCACATTGACCTCCCTGTATTCTGCTAGTATTTTTGATGATTAATGCTCTTCTTTGATTTAAGTCCATCCCTTGATTTAAAGGGTTATTTGGTCTGTCATGAAAGTTAAAGGGAAGCTGCAGAGTTATAGAAAATGTTTTCTAACCACTGCATCTAATCACAAAAGAAAAAATATTCAACGAAATTACAATTAAAAATGTCTAGCCTGTAAGAAATTAATATTTAGCCACAAAACACCATCCTGACATACAATGACACCATTTGGGACACAGGAAAAAATCCTCAGTTTATGAAACACGAGAATAGCAAGAAACTGTTTGGTTTTTTTTAAAGGTAAGTTAATAAGAACTCTGTACTTCGCATCTAGGGATCTGAGAGTACTACATAGACATGAATGATGAACATCTCAGACACCCCTGGGAAGTAGATGACTATCCCTATCCCGACTTTACAAATGGGGGAAACTGAGGCACAGAGCAATGCAGACTTGCCCAAGGCCACACAGTAAGTCACTGGCAGAGCCAGGAATAGAACCTACAGTCCCCAAGTCTGTGTTTAACCACTAGATTATGCTGTCTCTTATTTGCCTAGGAGAAGTACACCAGTATTTGCACAGCAGAGGCTAAGTCGGGGTCCCCAAAGGAAGGTTTGTGAACCCCAAAGAGGTCTGCTTTTGTACTCCCTTGTGTCTGGTAGGTTGCCTGTATTCCTACATGCTATTAATCATTACAGCACAGCTAATGTAATGAACCAGATAAATACAAATCAATCACAGAACTCACCTTGCAACAACTTCAGAAGCCACCTGTCTTCCTCCTGCTTCCAGGTGCACTTCCTGTGTCCCCAACAGACACTCTCCCCACCAGCCTTCCTATGTCTCCAGCAGACTAGCCTTGCTCCTGGGAAGCATCAGTGAAATGCCAGTTCTCAGCAAGAGGCACCATCACCCACAGCTCTGGAGACGTTGAATTGTGCCAGGTTGAAGATAAGCGCACATCTTCAGTATGACAGGCCCTTAGGGCTGGTCTACACTAGAAAATTAGATCGACCCAGCTACATTGCTCAGGAGTATAAAAAATCCACAGCCCTGAGCAGCATAGTTAAGCCGACCTAAGTCCCCCTGTAGACAGCATTAGGTCAATAGAAGAATTCTTCTATCAACCTAGCTGCCACCTCTGGGGGAAGTGGATTACCTACACTGACAGGAGAACCCTTCCTATCAGCACTGCAGCTGTAGCATTTCCAGTGTAGACAAAGCCCTCACCATGGGAATATTAATTCAGCTACCTGAGGGGGCTAAAATAATTTTCCCTTATGGTCAGATCTTAATTTTTCCTGACCATACACACTGGTCAATAGTCAAAACAAGGTAGGTGCATAGGATGTGGCCATGGTCTAGGATCACCTGTGCAGGGAGAAAAAATCTAATGCCAGAGGGCTCTCTTTTAGCAAAGTTAAAACATGATCCCATGACTGGAAGGCGGCAAAGTTCGGACTAGTGAACCAGTGAGGGTAGTGAACCATTGGGACACTTGCAAGGGAAACTGAGTCTCCATTGCTTGGAGTCTTTAACTCAAGGCTAGATAGCTTAGAGAAATTCTCTCATTCAGCCACAAGTTATTGGGCTCAACACACAATGAGCCTCTCTGACCTGTATTATGCAAGAAGTCAGACTAGATGAACACAATGGTACTACCTGGCCTTAAGGATGTAGGACCATACACAAGGTTTGTGTTTGAGGATGGGAATGAAATTTCAGGGCAATTGGCCCCCTCAAATATTTGATTTTAATATATCTCAACCACACTGCAATCTGGTGCATTTCACAGGTGAAAAAGCCTGGCTTTCCAGGGGTATTGGGACAGCTAGCAGCACCCAGCTAGGAAGGTGAACTTCCCCAGAAGCAGGCAAGCCCCCACACTCCCTAAAGAGGGACCCCCTCTATTACTGTAACAGTTTTGTTTCCACCTCACTCTCTGGAGCCTTTGGATGAACCCTTTACCCTGCCAGAGCCCCTTCTACCTAGGCAGCTCATTTCACATCCCAGCATTTTAAGCCTCACACCAGTCCCATAGGGCAGATAGGCAACGCACCCACTCCTGATCATCCTGGAGTCTGCCTCTGCAGCAGCTGCCTTTATATCCCTACCGGGACATTGATTGGCCCAGCCCTGGCTTATTACTCCACCCTCTACACCTGTGTGAGGGCTGGGCAAGAGTTAACCCCCTGCTTGCTGGAAACCAGATAGGGCCTGCACAAGGGAGAGATTTTCTTTTGGTGAGAAGTCATCCCATGCCTCACACACCCTAGGACTATTCTCCTACCAGTACAAAAACCTTCCCTCCGGCAAAGGGCTGACTGTGGCTCCCAACAGAGATCCTCTGCAAGAGGGAGGCGTGAGCATCTGCTACAAGATGTTTCCTTCCAGCCCAGCAGCCCAAGACCTACCATGAAATCCTGAACCCACTGAAGTCAGTAGCAAAGTTCCTGTTGAATTCAATGAAGCCAGGATTTCACCCCTAGTCTCTGGTCCTTGCCTGACCATGGCACTGTGCTGTCACTGCACTACCAGACTAGCCCTTGTACAGGATCAATACATACAGCAGTAGAGGTAAAGGTGAGGAAGGCTAGTAGAGCACTGGCCTGGCCTGGGATTCAGGTGACTTGGGTTCTAGTCCTTGCTGTGCTAAAGACCTCCTGAGTGACCTCCAGCAAATCACTTAGCTGTTCTATGTATCAGCTCCCCAGTTTAAAAATGGGATGATAATGCTTCCCTCCCTCCTGAGGGCCCTGGATAGGAGATAGGTACCTCTGGGATACAAGCACTGCCCCTTGACGTGTCATGGAATGATGCCCCTACAGCTCAGCTGGTTGAGGGCTCCATAGGTGGACTGTAGCTGAAAGAGAATCCCAGCAACATAAGGAGTGAGTAGGAAAGAATATGCTTTCTTATCACAGAGCTGCACCTGACTGTGCAGTACCCCTACTCCAAGCCTTGTCATATCAGGATGATGGCTGTACAGGGACCAGAGAGCTGCTTTGAAGTAGATCCAATCAACTTTTAATTATCTATAACTGGGGTAAAGACAAAGTCACATCCCGTAAGGGTTGGATTAGAATTGCAATGGCTCTCCTGCTGGATGAGCTATATATTCCTCCAGTGGTGGCTAGAAGCCGCCTTGTGTCCCTACGAGCATTAGGGCTGAGGGAAACTGTCTGTGGGTTGATGAACATTTTCACAATTTCATGTCGGGACTTTTTTTTAAACCGCTTGCAAAATGTAGCTTCATTTCCCCCCTCTCTCCAAAATGTGGCATTGGCATTGAAACATAGGACTATTTCCCTGCATTTTTATAATGTGAACACTGATGCTGACCTCAATGGCATTTTGAAGTGTTGAAAGTTTTGCTTTAAACCAGGACCATTTGCTCAAAAAAATCACCTCTTTTTGAGGGGGAAAAAGTCATGACATTTTGCATGTTTTTATTTCCTCTTTGCAAGATCCAAGCATCCTCACATGCTTTTCATGATTTGTCCCAACTCTCTCTCAGAGCTCTGGTGAGTTAATGCCCAGTATGGTCCCCTTACATATATCTCTTCCTCTCTGCTGTTGACTATGAACTCCAATGTGTTTGTCACTACATCATCTTCTTATTATGAATGATTTGTATTGCAGGAGTAGCTAGGAGCCCCCATCATGGCCCAGGACCCCATTGTGCTAGGAGCTGTACAAACACACAGCGAAAAGATAGTCTCTGTCCTACATCTTCGTTATCAGGAAGATTGAACCAGGATCTTCAGAACAAAGAGCAGCGACCTTCGCTGCATGAGCTAGAGAATTAAGCTCTTAATGACAAAGTGTGATAGACTCCTGTCAACTATGGATCAGGCCTCAGGGGCGACATGGAGCACACACTGAACAGGGAGTTACAATACTTCACCCTGGCTGCTGTAGCTGAGTATACTGAATCTGCTCTTTACCGTTATCGTGTATCCTTTTGGAGCAATGTTTCCCGAGCTGTGATCCAGGCCTCATTGAGGGGACTTGTAGTGATTGTCAGGGACAAGCTGGTCTGACCTAGTGGTTAAAGCAAGAGGCTGTCCAATGGTTAGCATTGCAGTCCAGCCTAGTGGGTAGAGCCAGAGGCCAACTGAACTGGCGGAGTGAGGAACCAGCAATAAGCCAAGGTTCAGAGCCAGCATCAGGAACAAGGCTAGGAACACACCTGGAGCTAAGCTTAAATGCAGACCTGTTGGCTACTTGCAGCCATTAAGGTGAGTGGGCCAATCAGGAGATTCTGCCACAGCCCAGGTGGGCTCTTTAATCAACCTGAGGACTGAGCGGGTTAGTTCCAGGCTCAGCTGAGGGAACTCTAGCCCATTGTTCCTGGCAGTGATAGTTGGGGCCTAGTTGGCTTATCCCAGTTGCGAGCGCAACTGTGGGAAAGCTGATGAAAATTTATGAAATTACAAATTAATATACCAGAGCTCAGCCTCCTCCAGGGGCTCCTTAAGCCACGCTGGGGAAATGTATTTATTTGCTTTGAAATGAATGTTGTTTTGTTTCTTTAGGACTTGAAAAACAGACACTTGTCCCAAAGATTCATTGAAGTCTATAGAGCCTTAATGGATAGCCAGGAGAAAGATGCTCAGTACCTCACGAGGGGCCAAATCCAACTTTCACTGAAGTCAATGGAAAGTCTCCTCAGTGGGCATTGGCTCAGGAGGAACCTAACAGAACAGGAAAACTCAAGGTGATCCTGCTCCTACTGAAGGCCTTTGCCACATCAGCTGAGTCCTAAGTATTTGTTCGGGCTCTTAGGATGAAGGCAACGCTTATAGCAAAGTTCTGGAAACCCTAACGCAGGGAACAATCATAGGATCAGAGGTCAGATGATGGGAAAGACCTGTCAGATCATCAAGTCTCTCCCCCATGCAAGGGCAGAGGCACCTGGCAGAAGATATCTCATATGCCAATCAAATATTCCTCCAATACCTGAGTTTGGATAAATGTTACCCAGGGTAGGACACACTTCCAGTCCTGACAATGGGCTTTCCTTCTCCTCCCGGAGAAGACCATGCATGTGTATTCTCTGTTATGCTGTAATGATTGTGAACCTTCAGTTTAATTACAAATTGGAAGACAAGAATGTGATAAAAAGGGCCACAAGCCAGGAAGTCGATAGTGTAGCCAATGATTTTAGTTTATTATCCATTTATTGTGTGATGTTATGATTCATCAATATATTATATTACATATATTCATGATATGTTAATTAGAGTTAATTTGTAGGATTATAAAAATATGCGATTGATCACTATTTAGAGGAACCAAGTATTAGACATGAGTAAGACAAACTGAAACAGAAGAACCTGTAGACTGAGGCTTGCAAGACTTCAGCTTTGTTATTTAAGGCCTTGGAGACAAGAAATGATGACACAAGTAACCAGAAAATAACCTGATGCCTTAGGATTATGGGAAAAGAGGCACCAAGTGGTAATATTGTGAAAAATTACCCAGAAGATCATAGGTGCTGGAACTAGGGGTGCTGCAGCACCCTCTGACTTGAAGTGCTTTCCATTATGTCCAGGGTTTACAGTTTGGTTCAATGGCTCTCAGCACTCCCCCTATACAAATTGTTCCAGCACCCATGCAGAAGATTAATATTAGATCATAAAAAACTGTAAAGGTGCATCTGCCTCCAACATGTGTCTTAACCATGGAATACAGGTTGTACTTCAGTGCTAATGAGAATAAAGGAAACATACACAGCCTAGAGAATATTGGGGTCCCTTAAGTCAGGGGTGGCCATCCTGTGGCTCCGGAGCCGCATGTAGCTCTTCAGAGGTTAATATGTGGCTCCTTGCCTAGGCGCTGACTCCGAGGCTGGAGCTAGAGATGCTAACTTTCCAGCGTGCTGTTGGGTAGCTCACTGCTCAACTCTCTGCTCTTCCCCAGGTCCTGCTACCACTCCACCCCTTCCCCCAAGGCCTCTCCCCCTTCCCCCGAGCCTGCTGTGCCCTCACTCCTCCCCACTCCCCACCAGAGCCTCCTGCACACTGCAAAACAGCTGATTGGGGCAGGCGGGAGGTGTGAGGAGGGAGGGGGAGGCACTGATTGGCAGGGCTGCCGATGAGCGGGAGGCACTGGGGGCTGCTGGGAGGTAGCAGATAGGGTGCTGCTGGCATATTACTGTGGCTCTTTGGCAATGTTCATTGCTCAGGCTCAGACTGGCCTCTCCTGCCTTAAGTTTCCTGGGGACACAGACCAATAAGAGAAAAGAGGGTTGACACTTTTATGTACATGTGCAGAATATAGCTATAAACAGAATCACATTATGAAAAGGGGATGCCCAAAACGGGAAAATTGAGCTCCCTATGGGAGACTCCGGCAGGAACCATCCCATTACCGATGCATCCATGTGTCCCCATGCATCTGAAGAAGTGGGTTTTTAACCCATGAAAGCTTATGCCCAAAGAAATCTGTTAGTCTTAAAGGTGCCACCGGACTCAATTTTTACCGATAATCAAGCCATGAGAGACCTATCAGACCCTAACGTTGTTAAGGATGTGAGTATAACTATACTTGTAACTTGTGCAGAGGTCTGTATAACATTTCTATATGCTTGGGTAATCATAACTTTAATTGCCAAAGAGTCCTGTGGCACCTTATAGACTAATGGATGTATTGGAGCATGAGCTTTCATAGGTGAAGACCCACTTTGTCACATGCATCCGACGAAGTGGGTATTCACCCACGAAAGCTCATGCTCCAAAACGTCTGTTAGTCTATAAGGTGCCACAGGACTCTTACGCTCTCTCATACACCATTAGAGCGCCTCCTGCTCAATGACAATATAAATTAAGGGCAGGAATTCAGCTGTGGTTAGATTAACTCAGCCTAACATTGTTTAAGGAGCCTTTACATGGAAATTCTGTTTATATCTGGCACCTCAACCATCTGATGATGATTGCGGCACCTCCGGTTTATACGGTGGCTGTGGCTCTGAAGATACTGGATTTTGGGACACTTTCTTTAAAATAACAAACAATTTGGTGTCTCTCAGCATTTTCCCTCCCCTGGACACACACCACAGACTCTGTGTAAACCATGGAGCCACCCATCAGCTGGGATTAGATTAGAATCTCTCATAGATATTGTTTTAAAGGGACTTGGTTTTAACAATCTCTGATATTTTTACTGATAACGTCAAACATCGGTGAGTGGATTGTCCTGGGGCTGGTTAAAAGTGGAACCTTTCATCCTGCATGACCCAAACGTGCAACAAAAACTAAAAATGAAGAATGACAAAAACAGGATTGGAAATGCAAGAGGGTTAATATATATTTTTCTCTAATTCCAGTTTGGAGTCTTGGCCTGGTTGATATCACTAGTCTGTAGCACCCAGTAAAAGGCTACCAAGTTGGCTTCAGTTGGGGTTAAATTTGAGTTTACAAGAGGGGATGGAACTTGCGAGCAGGTACAGCTGAGCAGCGCAATTGGCTGGAGACCCAAACTTGCATGAGTATATTATCACACCACCTTTCTGGGTTTTCTGCAATGTGTCTTAGGGATTTATGTAGCCCCATTTAATGTATTTATAATCACAACCCCCCCGTGAGGTAGAAAAGTGCTGTTATCCCCATGTTACAGATGAGGAGCTGAGGGTACATCTACACTGCAGCTGGGAGTCAGCCTCCCAATCCAGGTAGACAGACTGGAGCTAGCCGGGTTCACACTAGTACGCTAAAAATAGCTGTGGGGACGCTGCTGCATCAGCGAAGGCCACAACCCTGTTCCTTGGGTCCAAGTGCAGGGGGTGAAGCCTGAGCCTCTGCCAGTGCCACAACATCCAGTCAGCTATTTTTAGCAATGCTAGCATGAACCCCATCACTGCACGTCTGTCTACCTGGGCTGGGAGGCTCACTCCCAGCTGCAGTCTAGACATACCCAAGATCACACAGAAAGTCCTTGGGAGAGCAGGGTCTTGAACCTGGGTCTTCTGAGTACCAGGCACCCTAACCACTAGACAAGCTTCCTTCTCTATGCTGGTAAATTGTTGGTCCTGTCCCCAGGAAATCATCTTTCCTCCCACCCCAGTAAAAATTAGCAGGGGACTGAGGTTTTCTTTAAAGGTTTATTTTCCTGTGTTGACATGAAAGTGCAATCGTTGACAGTTTGCTCCCAAACTCTTATTCAACATAGATGTCCTGATCACTATAAAAGTTGGTGCTTCCGAGGTTTCTCCCTAATCCTTTTTGCTTTGCTATTAATATACATTAACGTTTTATTGGCACTGCAGACCGAAACAGCCAGTCTTGCAGCTCCAGTGGGTTTGGGGATTTCCAGCATCCTGCAAGACGTATCTGTTCAGAGGAAATTAAAATGTGGATGGATCAGCAAGATACAGTCAAATCCTCTCCTGTAATTTGGAAAGGAATAAACTCTGGTGCTAGAGGTTCGTACTGCAGCCTATCTAATAGAGCTGATGATCTGTGTTACAGCCTTTCAGGCAGTTTAGTTCTAGCACCCACCAGGAAGTGTTTTTTCAAAGAAGCTATGTACTACATGAACAGATTTTTTAAAAAAATTAAGATATACGCTGTCAGAATGCACTTGAAATAAAAGGAGGGATCTCAGCAGAATGTTCCTTTTAGGATCTTATACCCGGCCAGTGTCAATCTGGGAAATACATTCCAATGTCTTAAAGCTTGCTGGATTTTTTCTGCAAGTAGTACACTTGAGAATTCTATAAAGTTTTTTGCCATTACAATATCGGGGGTAGCCATGTTAGCCTGTATCCACAAAAACACGAGTCCAGTGGCACCTTAAAGACTAATAGATTTATTTGGGCATAAGCTTTCATGAGTAAAAACCCTCTTCTTCAAATGCATGGAGTAAAAATTACCAATGCAGGCATTATTATACTAAGAGAAGGGAGTTACCTCACAAGCGGAGAACAAGTGTTGGCACAGCCAATTCAATCAGGGTGGATGTAATCCACTCCCAGTAATTGATGAGGACATGTCAATTCCAGGAGAGGCAAAGATCATTTTGTAGTGAGCCAGCCACTCCCAGTCCTTATTCAAGCCCAAATTAATGGTGTTAAATTTGCAAATGAATTTTAAGTTTTGCAGTTTTTCTCTGAAGTCTGTTTCTGAATTTTTTTTGTTCAAGTATGGTTACTTTTAAATCTGTTATAGAATGTCCAGGAAGACTGAAGTCTTCTCCTACTGGGTTTTGTATGTTACCATTCCTGATGTCCGATTTGTGTCCATTTATTCTTTGACTCTTAGGAATGTAGATGTGTCTGTTTTCAGTAGCAGTATTCAGCACTCTTCCTGTAGTAATATTCCCACTGAATGGAATATTACTGGTATGGGCCACTGTTAGAGACAGGATACTGGGCAAGGTGGTCTGACCCAGAATGGCCCCTCTTATGTTTGTAAGCCCGCTGAGAGCTAGGGTTTTACTTCTGTCCTCATTGTGATTGCAGGATCAGGACCTTGATACGTCCACGCTGCAATAAATGACCCGCAGCTAGCCCAGGTCAGATGACTCCAGTTCACACGGCTTGGGCTCTGGGGCTAAAAATTGCAGTGTAGATTCAGGCTCCGGCTTGAGCCCAGGTTCTGAAACCTTGCAAAGGAGGAGAATTACACTTCAGTTTGTAGGCCTGTAGCCTGAGCCCTGCAAGCCCAATTCCATGGGTTTGTTAGTGTAGTGTAGATGTACTAAACGCCTGGTACTGTAACCACTTATGCACATTCTTAACTTTATCCATGTGACTAGTCCCATTGATATGCAAGCGTTTGCAGGATTGGGGCCCAAATTTGTAACCTTATCAATTCCCAACTTTTCAAAGGAGTTGGCTGCTATGTCTACCACCGAGTGGGGCTCATTCAGGGAACATTTGCATATTAAAATACAGACCTTACCTTTTGTCCTAATTGGATACCTTGAATGTTGGAGTGAGCTCTAACGTTTTTCTTAGGTATCCTAGAAAGATGCCAGCTAATCAAAGGCCTTGTCTAGTTCCTTTGCTTATAGGCCCAAATTCAGCAAAACACTGAAACGTGCGTTAAGTGCATCCTTATATAAGGACTTACGCACATAAGTGCATTGCTGAATCAGGGCCACCAACTGCAAACTCTTCCGGGCAGAGACCAGGTCTGCCTCTGTGTTTGTACATGGCCTACCCCAAATAGGCCCTGACCCTGACTAGAGATTTTGAGTGCAACTGCAATAAACAGCTGGAAGCTTGTGGAAATGACCTTGTTCTGATTTTAGCAAGAGATTTAATATACTGTTTAAATGCAATTGATGTAAACATTCCTCAGTCCTTGATAAATTGATGTTTAAGAGATTCCGACTACATAATTTTTTATTTTGTGTTCAAGAATTTTGGCCGTGGTATGAGGGAAAGATGGTGGAAAGCCCAGAGCATCTGTTCTTTTCAATAATGCAGCTGATTCTCCTAGGGAGCTGTCTAAGGCAAATACAAGTACTTTTAAAGAAAA
This sequence comes from Chelonoidis abingdonii, assembly GCF_003597395.2. Classification (NCBI taxonomy): domain Eukaryota; kingdom Metazoa; phylum Chordata; order Testudines; family Testudinidae; genus Chelonoidis; species Chelonoidis abingdonii. The sequence goes on along the minus strand of NC_133792.1, from coordinate 14,036,470 downwards.
TATGGAGCTATACATGACAGCTGACGCTCAGTTGCCCTGTCATTTCCCGTGATACACCATCACTCTGAGCAGCATGAAAACCAAGGCTAGGCAGGCCAAACAAAAGGGAAGAATATAAGCTATTGCCAGTAACACTAGAGTTTATTCAGAACTTCTGCAAGCTTCAGTTTATCTTGTTGAGAAGATCCAGGCACAGGTTTCAGGTTGGAGCTAGACAGAGCTGTTCTCCTGAACCATCCCATAAAGCCACGCTTTAGAACCCCACAGCAGGCCAGCCTCAGAGGAGAGATGTCTTCAGTCCAGCTCTTACCCTGCCTCAGAATGAACCTGATCATTGAAATGTCTCAGCTCATGGGAGTTTCAGAATCCCCACGAGGTATTCGCCTGCAGGGGAGTGGGCCTCCATGCCTTGCTGGTTGCATACGTTTTGTAGTAAATTTACACAAAGATCCAATAATGATGCAAACAGAAAAGGACTAACTACTGAACTGGATGAGACAAATGTATCTTTAAGCACAAGGGCCATTCATTTTTGGCGTGAGCGATCAATGGATAGAAAGCACCCAAGAAGAGTTAGAGCTGCAGCCATTAGCTTTGGAAGCAGAGCCATCAAATGGCTAACCCTATTCCAACACAGTCGAACACAATCACCAGGTGCAAAACACACAGATTTTTAATTAAAACCACAACATCGGAGAACATGGGGAGGTGGGATGCTCAGGTATTGCTTTTGCAGGCCTGGGGGAAGCCAGGCGGTGTTTCAGGTGGTCTGATGCATGCACGTGGAACCACTCAGGGAAAGGGACAAAACCCAAACAGGTCGTCGCTTGAGATCTGACGGGAATCACAGTAATGACCAAGGAATGGAAGCAGCCTGTTGCCAGATTATTGAGGGCAAGTTAAAGATGGACCAATAGGATTCACACAAACACTAGCTGCTTAAGATTCCAAATCCGTGACAGAATGAGGGTGCAGACTTAGATGGTCCATAAATAAATAACTCCATATTAGCTCCTCCTTACGGCCCCCGTTCAGAGTTATAGGCTGGCCCCAGTAAAGGTTGGTGCCATCACTAAAACCGAATGCAAAGTACCCTTTCAGTGCTCTATTTTGCACTCTTATTGCATCTTTCACCAAGGATCGGAGAGAGCTTTGCAGACATTGAGGTCTCGACTTTTATTTAGTTTGAACAGGAAGCCTAATTCCCATTAAAATGGAAGGGAATATGGTCTCCAAATCTCCTAGACAACTTTGAAAATCTCAGCCTAAGTCATGCCCAGCCCGCCAGGCAGCTGCTATTAGACCTCATGGTAGGACTTGCCGAAAGTCATGCAATGAGGCACTAAGGGCAAGATGAGAACCAGGCCTCCTCGGTCTAGAACACCGTGCTCTGGTCCCTGAACTGCATCCCTGCATCCTACAGCACCAGAACATAGAATGCTCAGGGGTCCTGACAGGTTAAAGGCTTCCTAATTCACTTTTCCAGTGGATTTATTTGTAATTTAACTCTACCTAGATACCCTGTTAATGATTTGGGAGTAGAACAGGGGGTGGATTTTTTACATTTTATTTCAAATGTAAGTTGATAAAGCCCCCTACGTAAAAAACCAAAATGAGCAGATTCAGTTCAGCTGCCATTGTCCCACACTGTACTAGCTCAGGCCCAAAGCACTGAGATAGAGAGAACAGCTGCAGCTTGGCCAGGGTTTGCCCTTTTAGCCCAAGAAACAGATATTGCACCTTAATTTAAATGCATTTCTCATCCCTTCTTCCCCCAGCAGCAGGTCATAAGCTTTGGAGAAGGAAGAGGCTAATTCTAGGGGATGCAGCCAAAGAGAAAATTGCGAAAAACCCAGTTCCATGAGCAAAATAAACTTTTTCCATCATTTAATAGCAATCAAGGGGCACAGATGGAAAAGGTTAGGCAGGCTGGCTGTAGATGACAGAAGCGGGAGAAAAAATGGCATTGCACTCGCTAAGAAAGCCACGCAAAAAAGTGCCCTTGCTAGCCTGGCTACACACAGTTGGTGCTAACCCCTGCCACACTCCAAACCAATGTCTGTTAATACCCCAGGAGTAAATTTGCCCTCTCGAGCTACGAACTTAAAAAGAATCTTTGTCAGACTCAAACAATCATGTAAGGTTTCACCTCAAATACATCCCAGTCATTTTCTGCCATTCCTTTTCTAGCACTGCTAATTACCAAAGGTATGTCTAAGCCCCCCATTTAATCAGAGATGCCCCTAAGTCTAAGCCACTGGAAGTGAGAGTCTAGAACCACTGTATGAATTAAGCATGCTGAGTAAGCCTTCCAAACAACCTGCGCATCTTGGGAAACACAAAGCATGTCTGGTGCTTTAAGGGGGTTTTGGTAAAAATAATTGTACAGTTTGCCCCGGACAGGTGGCAGCTGTTGCAGGGAATGAGGGAGGTGAAAGACTTTTTTTAAGAATGCAAAAGGCTGCCCCAGGACATTGACACACATTTTGTTTCCAGCAGTTAAATAACAGATTTAAAGCCAATATACCTGCCATACGCTGCACTCCCTACAGTAAAGTCTACGGTGTGTAAGGATCTGCTACTGAAGGGGAAAAATCCCTTTATTATAGGGCTGTCACTACACTTATAATCAAGCAAAAGCAGCCATGATAAATAACAGTGAGGACATTAAGGCTGCCCCCATTCTAGTGGCTGCTAAGCACCGCACAGGAAAAGGTAGGTGTGGAGAAGGGGCCTGTGCCCAGCCTCAGCTGAGCCCAAAGTACCGATGGAGAGGGCATGTGTACCCTCTGTGGAGTTTATGCTCATTAGCTACAGAGGCCAGGAGGTAACTGGCTCAGGCTCTGCTAGAACAGTGTCTTTGCGGAGCCATTCCCACAGAAATGCAACCATCTGGTGTTCAAAGACTTCCCCTGAGCCCATCTCCAGCTCCAAAGCCAGCTCAGCATCCTAGGACCTAGCCTGACAGGGGTGGGGCTCCCAGCTGGTACCCTGGAGAGGACACGGTGGTGTGAAAGGAAGTGTCAAGAAAGTTTGCCAGGGATAGGGGTTGGAGGAGAAAAAAAAGACATTTTCTTACGCAGGCTAGGGGAGAGAGCACACCCTTCATGTGACCCACCGAGATTTTCTACCACTTCTTCTACCCCTTGCAAAACACCCTTTGCGAGCAAAGGCAGCGGCATAGACACTGGGGCCTCCTGCCACCCAGGCATGTTCACACCCCAGGACCTCTTTCTAAGGTTTTCTTCACAGCCGTAACACCGAGAGCTGGCTTTTTTTTTTGTTGTTGTTTTTTAATGGACTCAGAGGCCTGATCTGCACACCTTGGGTCCCTCAAAAAAGACAGCAAAAGATTCCAGTGAAACAGTAACCACCCCACCCTCACTACACACCTTCCTCCCCTTCCCAACCCCCTACCTCCAGGGGATAAAAAGCAGAGGTCTTCCTAGAAGATCATACTAGAAGTATCCTCTACGCAAACCCTATTCAAGCCACCTTCCCGCTCAGCTCAGCATGCAGCAGCCCTTCGAGCCACAGACAGTGTAAGACTGAACGCACTGGAGGCTAGAAGCCCAGCACTGGTTTGGTCACTTTATAGTCAGTGCAGGGAGCACTTGCATGAGCAGCTGTTCTTGGTCACTTCTTTCATGCAAGGTCACTAAGTGCTTTGTAACTTTCTCTACAAAGGGATGAATGGGCTGTGGGGCTGGAGAGGTGAGGAAGGAAGGAAGGAGGAGGAGGAAGAGCGTCGCACTGTCCTCTCCACTGCATCAACTCCTCCCACGGTCTCTTTAAGATGTGACAGGTTGGATAGAAAGCAGGCTGCCAAACTTAAAGTGCTGGATCACAGGAAACTTTTCCAGGCACTGTGGAAACAGAAAAGGAGAGGTGTAAAACCAGCATGCTGCAGGCAGTGGATTACCCCCACCAGAAGCAGAGAAAACCAGAGCACATTTCCACTTGAACAAATCACCCAGAGTTAACTCACTTCCAGCCTGAGATTGGGGCTCAGGAACCCATGTGGGGTACAAACACGGGCAGCTCAGCTCTGAGATCCAAAGGGGCTGCGAAGGAAGAGCTACCTTGATGACTCTCTCCTTCAGTTCATTCCAGAAACACCATGGGCTTGATTCTGAGTGCCCATAATGCCCCTTGTCTTCAGCTGAACTTCAAAAGTTTAGGCCGTCAGACATTCAGGCCCTGAGTGTCAGTGGATGCAGAGGAGGGCGATTTACCTTGGTAGCCATATCTATCAATACCTTTAAGTTCACCACCTTGCCATAACGAAGATAAAGGGGCAAAGAACACACGAGGAGTTATAGAAATCTATGTGGGAAAAAAATTTGCCAGCTCAGCTCTGGGATCGGCAGTTCTGGCCTCTTGGATTCAAATGTTTTGCAGAAATGAGTTCCCCATGTTAATTATACATTGTCCAAAACCATATTTCCTTTTTTTTGCTTTTAGATCAGTTGCCTTTCAACTGCAAAGGCTGTCCCCTTATTTTGACCGAGAGACGTATCGATTCACCTTCTCTATCTAATTCATTATTTTATACACCTCTGTTGTGTTCTCTTCTTATCAGTCCCCTAACCACCCAAGTCTTTTCACTCTGTTCTTCCAGAGTGGGCTCTCCATGCCCCTAATCATTTTAGGCACCTCATCTTTGGTCCCTCTAGATAAGGTTTCAGTCACACTGGGCACCACTTGGAACTGTATTTTCTAGCACATGACCTTTCCTGTTAACACTGATATAACTCAGGCCACTTGCCAACAGGCCGGCCATGGGAAGGAGATGCTGCTCCGAGACCCAGCTGTACAGTACCAACTTCCCCAATGAACATACAGGGACAGGACATAAAGGAGCGTGCTTGCTCCCTCTTGCTATTCCTGAAAGAGGAGGAGGAGCAGAAGAGAGCTCCGATAAACCCGACACAAGCATCTGTCAGGGTCCCATGTTTGCAGCTGCACAAGCAGGGATGGTGACTCCAACACAGAGCACACAAGCAACCTGTGCACCTCGCAAGAGGCGTTTTCGAAGTGAACAGGCTATGGTCAGGCCAAACCCAAGCGAAGGCAGGAGGAGAGAGAGAGTCCAAGAAATGAAAGACCACCACCTGGAAGGGAAAAGCATGTGCAAAGCAAACTAACTGTGAAGGAGGGCTCTCCAGCCAAGCATCACACCCCAGGCCACACAACTGCTTCCTGCGAGCTTGGGAATGAGACAGATGCACAGCCACAATGGGAGCGGAGGACCCTGACCTGCTTCCACACACCTGAGGAGAACAGAAGAAAAGCCAGTGGGTTTAATCCAAAGCAGGGTGCATGGGCGAGAGTGGGAGCGGGTGAATCTGTGCGCTATAAAAAAAGGATTCATTTTGGATACTTCGCCATGGGCAAGGTCAAGTGTCAAGAGGAACGAGCTGGATCAAAGGAAAGGATCTTTGACCAGGCCTTTGTAGCAGTCTCTCAGCACCTGGCCTTTCCTATGGAGGGGTATGAAGTGGATCCTTGTCATGGCCCAGAGGGGCATGCAAGACTCACATTTGCATGTGCATCACAACAACAGTTGCTGAAGGAGCAATCGCACTCTGAACTGGTCAGAGAGTGGGGCTGGAGGGCATTCTCCACTAGGGCACAAGGATCTGGTGCCAACAGAACTGGGCAGCACCATTTAGGTTCTAAATGGCCATTCCCTGCAGACAGGGAGTAGAATAAATGGAAAAGATTTTCAAAGAGGACAAAGAGGGGAATCTGCTCCAGCACAGGGAACACAGGCTTGGGAAGGGCTCACTCCATTACGGCACAGTGGGATGTGTCACCATCACATCCTGGGAGTTCTACAGTTTACAGGGCAGCAGGGCTACACCCAGCTCCCTCCGCCCCAGCGAACAGGTCCCTCAACTGTCTCACACCAACACCCACTGCCAATAAGTGAGGACAATGCTCAGGGTGGATGTGAACCAGACTGCATGCCAGGTGCTCCCCCAATGCAGCGGGGCGGCAGCAGGCACCCACAGCACTACAGACCACAGATGGACCAGGAAGCAGCAGAGAGGAGCCCCCTCAGACAGAGAGAGGAGCAATCCGCCTGCAGCACTGGAACTGAGCATTTCACACTGCAGTGGCAGCTGCTGGTGGTGCTGTTTTTAGTTGGGATCTTGTCTTGGCAGCAGGGCCTGGGGACCCTGCCTGCATGGGTTAGGCTGGTCATTCTATGATGTTCTCCAGCCTGGTTACCCAGTGGAAGCCATTTGCACTGGCGTTCAGACAGGGCATGGAAACAACCAATACACCATGTCAACACCTCCCTGAAGCTACTAACTTGAAGCTCTCCAAAATGTTAGGGCTTGTCTGTGTCAGTGAAGATACTACCTACACTGACAGGAGGAGTTCTCCCCTGGGCAATGTAACTCCACCTCCCGGAAAGGCAATAGCTGGACTGATGGGAGAATTCTCCCATCGACTAGTCTTGTCTACACTAGGGATTGCGTCTGCTTTTCACACCCCTGAGCTATGTAGTTATAGCGACCTAATTTCCTCGTGTAACCAGCTCTCACTATTATGGCTGTGAAGAAAACCTTAAACAGGGTGAGCAGAGTAAGGCCTGGTCTACACTGTTGCCTTAAAAGTATGTCATGCACCGGTGGGAAAAATCCACACTCCTGAGCAGCGTAGTTAAGCCAACCTAACCCTCAACATACAGGGCTACTCGACAGAAGAATTCTTCTAGCTGATGACTCTTGGGGAGGTGGATTACCTATCCCAGCGGAGAAGCCCTCCCGTCCGCATAGGTAGCATCTTAACTGAAGCGCTACAGCGGAGCAGCTGCAGTGTTTAGGTGTAGAAGTGCCCTTAGAAGAATGCTACTACATCCCCCCTGCTTCCCAGTCTGCATACAGGGAGCTCAAAGCAAATTCCTAGCTTGGGTTGCCCCCCATCCCCGCAGGAGATCCTCTCTCCACCAGGAGTTCAATGGAAGAGATTTACGCCATGACATCAGTTGTTCTCTGGTCAGTTAGAAGAGGGAGCTTTACTCTCTCCTCTCAGCACCAGTAGGCATCTGTCTCCTGAAGTCTTGTTCAACGGAGAACTGAGTGTGGGAAACTGGACAGAGGCAGGAAGGTATTTTTACGAATTTAAAAAAAAAACAACAGTCTCACCGACCCTTTAGTGTAGGCTCTGACTAACTTTAAAGGAGGAAGCCATGACGATCTGAGCACTGGTTGCATGGGGCTTTGGCCTTGTTGCATTGGATGGGTATTCCACTTGGACTCTAAGTCAAGGTGCACTGAAAGTAATCATTGGGTGAAAGGCCCGGAGGCTGAATGTTTGTCATACCAACTGACTGCAATACCCAAGACATGATCTTTAGCTCAGGTGAGGCTGAGCTGATGCAGTTGGACATTGTTTCTTTCCAGCGTGGATGGGAAGTCACAAGTTCTGCAGCCTGTCTTAACTCCCTTGCACCCTGCAGTGCCTGGTGTTTGGAAGTTTCCCAGAAGAGCCTATTCCCAACAATGAAGCTAAGCACTACGGAATAGGTCCTTCAGGAATCCCAGAATGGACTGATGACAACAGACACATTACGTGAATGCTCCAAACAGTACTGGCAGAAGCAGCACTCCTGTGACGATGTGCTGAACCATAAGGATAAGCAAGAGAACCAGCCACTCCGTGCACTCGTTGGCCCAGCCACATTTCCCTGGCACATCACAGGCACAGCTATCTCAGGCCTTGTCTACACAGGAGAACTGGGATGACGAGTCAGGAATGCTGCTTACCACCCTGCAGCAGAACAAGAACAATCCCATCATGTGGGAATGTAAATCCAGACTCCTTTTCCAGAGGTTCATCTGGATCTTCTGAAACCTCCTCAGAGAGCCCCAGTTCCCCCTGCCCTTCTGCCTAGGGAGCAAACATTTCTGCTGCAGTCACTTCTTTTAAAGCAGTCTTGATTTTGTATTTAAGAGAGAGGCAGGAGTCAGTACCTGCGAGGGGGCCTGGCACTGTGCCAGCACACCCTTCCGTGGGCGAGCAGGCCCTTGTCTCCACTAACTGAACTGAAAGACTCATTGCTGGCATGCCGGAAACCAGCAAGCTCTTGCATGGCCCCTTGGGGAAAGGAACCGATATGTCCAGGAGGACAGCTCACCCTCCCCCAGTGCAGAGCACAGACGGGGTTTACAGCCAGAGGCAGGCAGCTGCCATGGTGCTGTCGCCATCGGGGAAGGAGTGGGATTTCTGAGAAGGCCCCCAGGCCTGTGGAATTCCAGCTGTGGCCAGAGGTCAGGCTGCCTCCAGCAGAATCTAACTTCTTCACAATGCACAGAAGCCAAAACCAGTTGGAAAGGTTCTGAGACCAGAGGTGGGATGCGGGAGGGCTGAATACCTGCAGAAGGAAGCCACTGCAGAGCTGGAAAGCAGTGAGAACGTATAGACGAAGCTGACCAATAGGAAGGAGAGCGCAAACTAAAGCCTTAAGACCCTGGTGGATGGAGCTGAGGTGGCTTCCAGCATCTCCACTGCCCCGAGAGGTTCTACAGGAGATGTGCTGCTGTAGAACTTAGCTGGTTTGAGTTTCTGCTGAACAGATTCCACCACTAAAGCAAAGCATGGGTATTTAATCCACTACATGCTACTTCTGGCCCAGCACCCTGAGCCTCAAACATGCGCAGGGTAAACTGAGGAACTTCACAAGAGGCAGGGACTCCTCCTCCAGCCTTCCTGCCAGAAAGTGAGGCCAGGGGTTCAGCAAAGAGACCTCTCCTCCTCCAGCATCAGCAGAAGCAGGATTAGTGTCTCTCCTGCAGCCTTTGCAGATGGGATTGGGACTAGACTAGTCCTGATGCAAAGTATTCCCCATCTGACTGCAGCTGAGAGGGAAAGGATAGGAAATTCAGGATAGGTTCAGGAGAACACGCCACAGCTGCTACTTTAGCCATGCTCTATTCTCTGTCCTTTGATGGAAAAGAGGATAAGAAAAGTCCCTCTCACTTCCAGCCAAAAACTATACCCAATTAAAAAAAAAAGGGGGGGGGGGAAGAAGATACTTGGTTTACAACTCACTGCCCATCCACAGGCCTTGTACGCAGAATCTTTGGATCCAGAGAACAGATCCCACTCGCAAGAGAATCATTCCTATTTTAGGTTTGCTGCATTCAAGAGTCAGAGAGGTGCAAAGATGAGACTGAATCAACCACTTTGCCTTCTAAATGATCCAGATCTTAGATCTTATTCTTGACAGTTGCCCTATATTGTTGAGTGTGTGGACTTCCATCTCCAGAACAACTGGTAAAGAATGACCCTTTCCCCTTCCTTCTTGCTGGCTCCACTTGCCTGGTAGGATGACGTGGCAGCACATCAGTGTCTGGATGACATTGGATGCTTCTCACCATCAATCACAGCAGACATATACCTGAGAAGCCGTTAAACAGCTGGAACATTGCTGGCTTGGTGCCTCCATACTGAAGATTGAGTTAATGTAATCTAATCAACAGCAAGAAGCCATGGTGGAAGGAAAAGTCAGTGGTCTTGCTCAGATCTTAGCCAGCCCGGAGAGAAGCGAGAAAGAGCGAGCATGCACAAGTGAGAGAGAACATGAATGCAAATCCCCCCCTAGCTCTGTCAACAGCAGCTGCCTGCCTGGGGGATGAACCAAGATTCAATCCAGCAATTAGGAGCTCCATTTACCTAAGTATTGTCTGCTACCATTGGCAGCATGGGGGGAGGAGGGGGATGGCAGAAGGAAGGGTTGGCAAATGCAGTGCTCCTGGAAAAGAGAAATATGAACTTGCTTCAGGGACCAGTAGCTAAGGGCCAAGATTTTCAAGAGTGATTTGAGGTGCCCATCTTGAGGGGGCTTGATTTTCAAAGGGTGGAGGCTCACTGCTATCTCACGGTGCCTCAAGTTGGACACCCAAACTAAAAAATTACTCATCACTTTTGGAAGTTCTTGGCTAAAATTTGCTCAGCCATACTAAAAAAAATAAATAACTAAAAATTAAAAAACCAAAACACCCACACCATTATGGCTAAAAGCAATGCCCGGCATCATCTGCTATGCTCCTGTCTGATCTCACAAACGGAGCAGGAACTGCCGGAAACAGTAGTTGAATGGGAGATGTCCAAAAGTAGCTAGCAGGAAACAGTGCTGGTGAGTCTGTATCCACACCAAGCGAAGGGCCCATCGTGGCATTAGGAGCGCCCTATGTGGTGCGAGGGCCCAAGCTTTTGGAGAAGATGAGATCCTAACCACTTGTGGTTACTGGAGAGCCAACAGCACTTTTTAACACGAGCATTAACCCTATTGTCCTTGTCAAAAGGTTCATCCTGTCAAAAGAAGTCCTGCAAATTTCAACTGTACTCTGCATTTTTCCACTTCCTATCTAAACTACTGTATCATGATATCGCACAGTTTAAAAGCTTCTGCATTTCTCCCCAGAGGTGGATGCATCTCTCTAGGCATTTCAAGAGCACCCACTAGTGTTGTATCCAGGTGCCTATGCATAGTTTGCATTTCAGTCAGTAACTGTAGGAAGGAAGGAAGGCGTTACACAGACGTAAGACTTAGTATTAACAACACTGGTGTCTTGGTCACAGCCCCCAAAGGATGTCAGGAATGGGGATACATTTAGCACACACCCCTTGAAATGGCCAGGCACCATGACCATTTCCCAGTCTCAAAAAGTGCTTCACAAACACAGCCGGATCCTTGGCAGCCCTGCGAAACCAAGAGGTGAAGAGATTTGCTGCAGCCCAGAGGAGGAGCCTGTGTCAGAGGCAGGATTGGACGCAGGCGTTCCAGGCTTACAAATTCCTGCACTCAGAGCACTAGCCTGGAACAGTAGTACTGGGAACAGCAGTTTGCATACATTTATGCTAAGAAAATAGCCCAAAAGCAAGAGCAGGGTCAGGGGTAAGCAGCCAGCAGATCACTCTCACACCTTGGTAGGTTGGAGAACCCTGGTGTGCTTTAATAGTCCCCTTGGAGCCAAATCCTCTGCTATGGTAACCACAGGCTCGGCTGGGTCACCCCAGAGAATTTGGCCTCGGGTTTCTTACAGGGCAGAGGCCCCAGCCCCGGGAGCAGTACTGGCACTTGCTGTAGCTCTGGTTTAGAAACAGGAGGCAGCACAAAGCCGATGAGCTGAAGGAGCTAGAGAAGCAGGGGTACAGAGTGGGGCGGGGGGGGGGGGCATTACCCCACTGCCTGGCGATCCCAGCTCTTCAGAGGAAAGCTGAGCTGCAGCCGGAAGGAGCCAGCCCGGTCCCTGGGAGTGACGCCTCACAGATTAGAGAGGTATGTGGGCTGGAACCTAAACACAGGATGTGAAGCTCAGAGGAAGGGAAGGGGGAGGGGAGAAGGGAAAGGAGAGAGTGGAGGAGGATAGGCACAGTTAACCCTTTTATGCACTCGCACTGAGTGGTGCTGCTTAGTCAGGACTCTGCCTTATCTCCCGGTGATAGGGGCATGCCCTGTCTTGGCCCTGAGAGCACTGAGCAGGATATTAACCCCTTCAAAATCTACACCTGGGGAGCGATCGTGCCTCCGGTGCCAGGCAGCCGGGAAGGGCACTAGCTCATGGCATCCCGCGGTCTTCTAACCCTGCGCAGGCCCATGACCAGAACCCTGTTGCCGAGCCACGCCAATGTGCTTCCCCAGCAGGAGAACAGTCCCTTCGGCCTACAGCTCCCCCGTCCTTCCCCTGGAGGCGCAATATAGGTCGAAGTCCCTGTCCAGCTTCCTTAAGTGCCGCAAGAAGTGTACATGTAGGTGGAGGGGAAAGAGAGAGATGTTACAGCCACAGCTGCCCAATCCCCCAGGTCAAGGTTTACAGAGCAAGTCTCATGGGCTGACCGCACAGTGGAACAACAGGGCTAAGGGGAAGGCAGGCTGCAGCTGTGGTGGCCTTGTCTACCCACCAAAGCTGTTTTGATTTAACTGATCTAGTGTCTGACTACGTGGGCAAGCTGCAACCAAGAGCAGACACTCAGATTGGTTCAGGAGTCTCCACACAGGAGTGGGCAACTGATCTAGTTCAGTTTGGATAATTCCCATGTATGGATCAGCAATACATTTGCTTCAAGCAACTGCTCGTAATCTGGACACCTAGAATTAGTGCGAGAGAAGAAGAGAGAGATGAACGAAGGCAAACATCTAAAAACTGAGCTAAGTGTGTTAGCTTTGGAGGAAGCTCAGAGGTATTCCAGGCCCAGCCTCTCAGAAGAGATGTTATATGCATCAGTGATGTATGGGAGGAGCCTGCCATGGGCTTTAGAGCCAGACTCTCCCACCGGGGGGGGGCTATAGGGAGTGGCATAGGAGGGTGGTGCTGTCCGCAAGCCTTAGCCTCTTGGAGCAAAAAGTGGTGACTGATTGCTGGCTCTGGAGGAGCTCTGAAGTGCCCTACACCCAGCTTGTAGGAGGTGCTGGGTAGAAAGTGATGCACTAGCAGAAGAACAGAAGAGCCAACCTGAAAGGTTGCTGTTACTTGCAAGGCAAGAGTTGCATGCCGGATCAGGGGAGACCACACTCATCTCTCCCTTCACTCACCTCTGCCTTGTACATACGGACGAGGCCCTGGTTCACTTTGGACCAGGAAGGTACAGCACTGATGTTCCACAGCTGGTTGGAGTGTTCAGCGAAAGGGCCAGTCTTCATCTAAAACACAGAGGAAGAGAGCTAAGGGAGTCGAGCCAACAGGGAAGTTTGTGCACCAGCCCAGTGACTCACAGTCACGCTCACTTCAACAAACATTCCTGCTGGGCTGTGCGACCCAAGCACCATCCATGTCACTGTGCCCTCTCCTCCTTCCTTCCACATGCCCTCCTGCAGCAGCACTACCACCCAGGGAGGGGGGTATCCCAGCCCCCCACACCCTGAAAGCGCCAACCATTTTCTGCCCCACATTCTAGTCTAATCACATTTTTTTCCTTCTCCTTGTATGAATTCATTGAAGAACTAACACAGTCCAGCTCAGCGCTGCTCCCATTCTCCCCAGAAACCTCCCCATGCAACATTGCTGCTGGGCTTTCCAAGAAAATGACTCATTCTCCATTCAGATCAACAACCAGCAGCAGCCGTCACCACCGCCAACCATGAATACAGAGGGCAACGCAGGCTGGCAGCAGCTCTTGCGCTTGGATCCAAACTCTGCACCTGCCATGAGCAGAGATGGGCTACATGGGGTCTAGCGGTTCTTTAAAGTTCCTGCATTTCACGTTGCTGGTGAAGCTGCAAGGCTCCACCTTACAGTAGACGCAGCAAACGAGCGATGGATTTATTTTTTTTAACTAGAGTATTTATTCACTGATGCTAGCTTCTTTCCAGAGATAGATTGGGGGGGGGGTTTAGGGGGAGCTCAACTCAGGGACAGCTGCCTCTCGATTATCCCATTGTTTGCCACTCTCCACCAACTAAACAGACCCTCAGGGAGAAAAAAATAATGCAGCCAATCTGACTGAGCAAAATTCTCATGACTTCATAAACCACAAGGCCAAAGCTCAGGCTAAAAAGGATCATGGGGAAATGATAGTCAAAAAGACTCTTATGACAGAAGCACCCCGGGTCTTCAATAACTAACCCTCTCCCCCTCCTTCACACCAAACAGGGAAAAGTGTTTATGTTTTTGAAGCTGCCTGCTGTAAAAGAGCTGATCAATCCATTTGTGAGAAACTCCTGCCCTTCTGCAGAGGCAAAGTGGCAGCAATTTACAAGGAAGAAGAGAAAAAAAAAAAAAAAAAATCACTCAGAGGACAACATTTAGACTCCATTGACCTCAGGGCTGAAGCACTGTGGGTAACAGTTATGTAGTTCTGTCTGCTCTGAACAGCTGCGATGAGAACCCAGATGAATTTCTGCTTCCTCTTTGCAGTTCTTCTGAGCTGGGGAATGACTGATGAGCCACTAAACCATTCCTGCTCCCCTTCATTTTGTGTGTGCGCGCATATGTTTTCCTTGCAGATACAAGATGAAACACACACAAAATTAAATGGAGCTGGCGTGTTATTAAGTACAAAGATTTGGCATCCCATCATGACCAGTGGGTGACTGAGAAGATGGTGTACGTCAGGGGGTTGTATCGACGAGGCTTGGCACAGTCCAGCTGACATGCCCCAAGTCTCATGTGCTTGGGATGCACTGCAAGTCAGTTTTTAAAAGCATCTCTCTCTTTTTGGAAGATTCTGCTGCAGACATTTCAGTCACAAGCCTCATTCTGTTCTCCAGTCCCTCCTTCGTTCAGATTGGCACAGCCCTGATCAACCCCTTTGGCTTTGCTCCTGGCCAGAAAGAGTTAAGGCAGATGGGAAGCTCTGAAAAAGCCGGTTAGGATGGCCAGACCCACGTTCAAGTCATACAGGATTTGGGCGCCTGGAGCACCTGACACATCTGTGACCGCGGCCTTCCTAACCCGTCTCCGCTCCAGCAGAAGACTTGCTATTGTTTCAAACTGGGGAGGGAGGGTAGAGAGGGAGAAAAAAAAAATTAGCTCATTTTAGCCACAAAGGGAGAAGAGAGAGAAAAGGAGCGAGCTAGAGAGAGTGAGAGACACAGCAAGAGCGCTGCAGTCCCGCAGTGACCCCAGGGGAATGTAGTGAGTCAGAGCAGCCATATTGAGCAGGAAATTACTCACAGACGCTGCGTTCCTGCCTCTCTGTTCCCAAGAGAATCAGCCTTTTGTAAATGGTTCCTCTGTCAGTAACTGGAGGGGGAGGGGGGAGGACGGCTCTGTGCAGTGCCTTCCTGTCAGTTCCTTCCCTTCCAGCTGAAACCTGAGCCCTCCCTTCCCAAACCTCCAAATTTAGAAGCCAGATTGAAACTGAAATTCTTCATTGCCTGCCCTTGGCTCTTAAAGGAACACAGCCCTGTTTTGTTCAGGCTTCAGCCCCCTGCACAGCTCAGCACACACTCAATGCTTGGGCTTTTCCCCTATACGCACCACAGTCCCACAGATTATACTGGAGATCTAACAAGTGAGCAGCTTTATCTTTGTCTCTTGCAGAGGGCTCTGCATATTGTAGGCACCAGATAACTAACACCATTGGAGAAACAAGCTGGGTGAGGTAATCTCTTTTATTGGAACAACTTCTGGTGGTGAGAGAGACGAGCTTTGGTGCCACATACAGCTCTTCTTCAGCTCTGTATGGCTCAAAAGCTTGTCTCTCTCAGCATCAGAAGTTGGTCCAATGAAAGAGATTACCTCCCCTCCTCTTGCCTCGAATATCCTGGGACTGACACAACTACAACTACACTGCATACACCACCATTCAAAGCACCCAGAGATATCACCAGTGATTGGGGGGATTATGCAATGGCAGATTATTTCTGCTGAAGGGTTTTTTTGGCTGAGGAGGGGTGGCAGTGATGTTCTGGTACCTGCTTTTTGCCATTCTTTTTTTAAACGCTGCTGTTGGAACATGGAAGTTAAAACCAGAGAACAAGCTAGTCCTATAGGCCTGATTCAGTAGTAGTGATATAACATTGCTGTGGCCCATTTCAACCACTGTTACATACGTGAATAAAGCCTCACATTTTCCCACCCAGCACATCAGTGTTAATTCCATTTTACAGGCACGAAAACTGAGGCACAGATTTGTTCAGTTCATACTCTTTACATTGCAGCAGCACTTAGAGTTCCCTTGTCCTAGGCACTGTACGAACACATACAAAGAAACAGACCCTGCGCAGAAGATCTTGCAATCATTTTAAATTACTCGCCCTCTGTCACAAAGTCGGGGGGGGGGGAGGGAAATCCAGGATTCCTGACTCTCAGTCCCCTGCTCTAGCCACTACTCAACACTCTACTTCTCTTTACACACAGGGAACTCCTATTTAGGGACCAAAGCCATTTAGGAACCATCTTTAAAAGTCACCTTATAAATTAGTTAGCTTATGTAACATTTGCTGCAATCCTCATATAGATTACAGGGAGCATTAAAGAAGAGTTTTAGTGGATTCAGCTCAGACATTGTGTTACTGTTACTTTAACAGTTTGAGGTTTAACACACAAATAAAAGCAATGTAATCCAGTATCTATATTACTGAAACATCACATACAGGCAAAGGAATGGAGAACTCAAAGAAAACACTGTATGTTTAAAAAACAAACAAAAAAAACTCACCACTGTAGTTGCTATTTTTTGAATGGTTCAAAAGCAAGGAATGATCCAATACCTATAAAATGCACTCAATCTAGGCTATTAAGTGTATGAGATTTGCTTTGTGTGTACGTAATGTTATTAAGGGAAAGCAGGTTTTCAATCAAGGGGATTAGAAGGGAAAAAAGCATTAAAGTAAGTTTCAAAACCTTTTTCCCATTATTTTGCCATGATATTTGTTGTTTGTTCAGCTTGTTGATTTAATAGACAAAAAGCTGGGATTAAAAGCTGTTATAGCTCCACCTAGTGGCAATAGCAAACTTTCTCCATGAAACTAAACAATTACATTTCAAAAGATAAATCTGTCTGAAACAATATTTATGAGAAAACATGGTTAAAAATATCCCATGTTTTATAATTCACGTTGTCCCAAGTCTTTATCTGCTCATCCAACAAGAACCAAGAGCAGCTTTTCTTGCCACTAGGTGGCGATATAGCAGCTAGACATGATACTTTTTGAACTCCAGATTCCACCAGCTCCAATGAAATTTGCGGACAAACATTTATTTATTTAACGGGAGCCATAAAAAGCTAATTTTTGCAAGGGAAAAGAAAATGACTAAAGAGGTTTTAATAATCCACTTCAACCTATAAAGTGTCATCTGTATTTTGCTTATAGTTTTTTATACCTGTGCACAGAGATGCATATTTTAATACACCCTCAATACAGGAACAAGTTACACATCCCAGAATTAAAATAAATCTTATGTTGGACCAACTTCTGCTGGAGAAAGACAAACTTTCAAGGTTACACAGAGCTCTTGAAGACCTGAAGACGACCTCTGTATGAGCTCAAAAGCTTGTCTCTTTCACCAATAGAAGTTGCTCCAATAAAAGATATTACCTCACTCACCTTGTCCCTCTAATATTCTAGGACCAACACATCTACAACAAAACTGTAAACAATAAATCTTACAGCATCTTGGCTTCAGCTTTCACTGAGCAGAAAGCACAAATAGATCCCCCCCCAGACAAACAATTTTTTTTCCTTTGGTATTATATAGTCGCATATTCTCAATGATATTTGGTTTCCATTAGGTTATTTTTAAACTGCAAATCAAGGGTTAAATCCCAAGAGATGCTAAGCACCAGTAGCATCTGCTGGAATCAGTGGGAGTTCCAAGGGCCCAGCTCCTCTCCGGATTTGGTTCAAAGGGAGCTATATGCCACTTTTAAGAATTCACTATACTGTTGATTATAGTGGGGTGGGTGTATATCATGTGAACCTGTCTGTTTGATTACTAATTTAGCAAGAGGAGATAGAGAAAAAGTAGGCACAGTGGCATAGAACAGCAAGAAAAGAGTGGCACTGCATGAATAAAAATTGTGTCAGCCTCTGTTTCTAGCAGGTTACCAGAAAAGCGATTGCTAACAGGAGTTGAGTGCACAGTCTTTGCTCTCCCCACTGAGATCTCATGGGAATGAGCACCATATACATGTCCAGCCTAGACTATTTGCAGTATTGTAGCATGTTGGTCCCAGGATATTAGAGAAACAAAGTAGAGCTCTCCTGCAGGTCCTTACTCCTGGGGGAATTCTGCACCACTGCACGTGCGCAGAGTTCATGTCCCCTGCAGATTTCTTTGCTTCCCCGCAGAAAACTGACTTTCTGATAGGGAATCAAAGGGAAGCTGCAAGAGCAATCACACACCACTCCATAGCTGCGCAGGTACATTGTTTTGGGCATCCAGAGCAGCTGGCAGAGAGGTAAATTAATGCAGGGTTGGAAACACCCCAGTCAGTGGTTCCTACCCTGAGCCCGGACCAGCAGCTGGGATGGAGGCAGGAGAGGATGGGACTTCCTCTTCCCTGCAAGGGGTGTCAGACCCACCTCCAGAAACCTCCCCTAGCTGCAGAAAAGCTCAGCATCTTCCCCTGCTTCCTGTCCCCATCACTCCTCAGCTGTGGGGAAAGGGGTTACTGTACAGGGAATTGCTCCCCCACCCACCCAACCCCCATGCATCTGGACCTCCAATACCCAGACATTCCTGTCAGGTCTCACCCTGTATGCCCTGAACCCCCCTAGCCCTCCATACCTCAACCCCACCCCACCGAACCTGAACCCCTATATTTGGAGCCCCCTGAACCCAGAGCCCCTGCCTCCAGACCACCACGCACTGAGCTCCTTGCACTCCAACCCCTACCCTGACAAGCCCCACCCTGAGCCCCCACACCCAGACCTCCACACCGACCCCCAACTAGCTGCACCCAGACCTCCACCCCACTAAGCCCCACTTCCCCAGCACCAGAGACCCCTGATGAGATTCCCCACACCCAGACCCCTCTGCTGAGCCCCAACCACCTTCACCTGGAAGACCCTGCAGAGTCCCATTGCCCCTGCACCTGGAACCCCCACGAGCCTCTGTGCATCCAGATCCCCCCACACCTAAATCCCCCGCTGAGCTGCCTTCAACAGATTGTCCCACACAGAATCCTCTCATCCGACACCTGGATCCCCCCCAACACTGAGCTTCTCCACACTTGGATCCTGCCTGGTTGAGCTTGCCTGTCCCACACCTGGTGCGCCTGGCACAGAAGGGCAGGCCCTAGGGTGTTTCTGGGGCAGGCCCAGGCCTTGTGCTGTGTCAGGGTTGGATGCAACCTCACCACTGAGTCCGTGTCTCGGGGTGGATGTGGGGAGGCTGCAGGGTGATTTCCCACCTTCGTGCAGCCAGTGGCCTATGCTCCCCACTGCCATGCTGGAGCCTCTGCATTTATTTATTGACAAAATGTGCAGAATTTTAAAATATTGTGTGCAGAATTTTAAATTCTTTGGCATAGAATTTTTACATTTTTGGCACAGAAAGCACTCACGAGTAGCAGGTCTAACACTCTGGTTACCTTCCCCAAATCTGAAGAAGAGATCTGTGAAGCTCAAAAGCTGGTTCCTTTCTACCAAGAGAAGTTGTCCAATAAAAGCTACTACCTCACCTACCTTCTCTCAGCCTAGTCAGACAAGATACTCACACCATGTGGCCGCAGACAGGAGGCAGTAAGCACCATCGTTTAGAAACAGTGCCCTCTAGTGAAGATACACTGGATGTTACCATAGAGGGGCTTTGCCAAACCTTTTGCCAGCATTATTTCCCCCATCCCAAGATTCCATGATACACTTTAATAAGGATGTGGTTCTGGACACGTTACTAGCGAGGGACATCTCCCCTCACTAGCTCACAAGAATGGACATTTAATAAGTATCTTTTACCGCAGAGAACCAATGGCCAGGCTGAGATTTGGAGCAACCCAGGCTCTGTGGTGGGTTAGGAGCACACACAGGTGACCCAGAGGCACTAGGGCCCTGTCAAGAGGCTTATTGCTGAGGGAGGGATAGCTTGGAGTACCAGTCACAAGGATCTGACTTAACAAGGAACACCAGCCATTGCTAGCACACGTGTTCTGAAATCACATACCTCTTGTCTTATCCAAAAAGGTGTCCAAGGCAATCTATCTGCTTTATTTACCGCCCATGGCAAACCCCACTAAATCACCCATATCTACCTCCCATGCAGCTTCATCACATTCACTCTTAACATGCTTGCCAAACTCATTCAAGAGGACAGTCAGGGGCTTCTACAAAGGCTCACCCACATGTTCCACAAAGACAGACGAAAAATACAAAAGGAGGAGGAGAAAGCCATAGCAGGCACCCAATAATCCAATCCCAAGAGAACCCAATACAGCTGAGAAGTCTCTCAACGGGGTAAGTATCCCCACCCTCACCTCTGTAATGAACAGGATGCACTCCAGGAACATGTAGTCCTTATGGTTTTCAATCACCACCTTCTCGTCAACAAAGTGCCGAGGTTCCAGGTTTGGGTGTTCTGAAAAAAATTCAGATGTCTGTCCTTCAGATACCAACCAATGTCAAACCGCCTGGTCTCTTCCTGCTCCAGCCCCTCATTATAGACACAATCCACTTCAATAGCTTCTGGTGAGTTAGAGACAGAAGTTTCATACTAGGTCACCTACCACAGAGATCAGTGAAGGATTGGTTCCTACCAACCATACATTGCATAGGGCTTTATCCAGTGGAGTTTAAATGTCTTCATAGATGGGACTTTCACACATTTCCCTTGGGAGACACTTTCACAGGTTTCCTGATGTGTGACCTGTCTTAATTTCATCCTTTCATTGTGCCACCCTCTGTCATCTGTTTCCCCTCCTTGATGTTTGTACCATTAAAATACTGGTAGGTTCAGGAGCACATGGCCCTCAGCAAGCAAAGTTACATACACATTCAGTCCTTTTAATCTTTCATCAGCCTGCTAACCAGGTTGGTTGCTCTCCTCCAAGGCTCTTCTCTGTTTGTCTACATCTGTCTGGTAAACAAGCAAACATTGATTTCTAAAGTATTCCCTCAGACCTCTTTTTGGCTTTTGTATATGCCCATGCAGCCAGTTTTCCATCCATTCTGTATGGTTTCCAGCCAAGACAACATAAGTTACGAGATTTCCTGACACACATTACTAAAATCAAGTTATATTACAACTATTCCATTCCTTTCACCCACTGATTTTGAAATTCAAAAATGTAACATTTGGTCCTGATAAACGCATGACTTCATTGGTCACAGCTTCTTATCCACTAAATACTTACAGATACTCTCTTCCTAAAGTTTGCTCCATTATTTTACTAGAGACTGAAGTGGAATTTACTGGATGTTAATTGTCAGGCTCAGATCATTCTTCCTTGCTAGAGGCCATATTTCTAACTCTAAGAGAGTGATGCAGTAGGTTCACTGACTTTGTCTCTAGACCTAAGTCAATAGGGTTAGTTGTGATACCCAGGGTCTTGAACCCAGGTCTGGGAGTTCCCAGACAGCTGCCGCATCCTGGCCTCCACCCAATGGCTACTGAAACCAGGTGGGCTGAGACACTACTAGGACGATAGCTCCAGCCAAGGCACCACCCACAGGAGCTCTGATTGGAAGATGGCCTAGCTGCACCGATAGGTCCAACTACGCTATTTAAGCCAGGAATAAGAACAGGAAGTTTGTCCATGTAACAAAGTGGTTTTCTGTTGTGCCTGCCTTGGAGCCTCTTATGTCTACCTCCTGCACTCAACCCTGTTCCTCTTCTGCTCCTGGCTCCTCCCTTACCTCTGCCTTCACTCCTATTCCCACTGTGCTTGATTCTGGCCTCTCCTCCTGCCCTTATGCCTCATCGCCAAACCTCAGTGACCAATCCTGGTTCTGAACTCAGCCTTGGACTTCTGACCCTGATTCCAGCTTGACCCTTGGCTCTGGCATTTTGCAACTGACCTCGGCTCTGACGCTCAGCTTTGATTCCTGGTTCCGATTCTGGCTTGACCTCAAGATCTGGTAACTGGCAGTTGACTCTGTTGCTGACCCTTGGCTTCACTCCCCAAACTGTATGCCTGATCCACCCACTAGACCTGACCAGCTACGTCCCGGTCCATAACATTTGTGCAAGGAACAATATGATGAGGGCTCTTATCTGTGTATCAATGGTATCTCGCAGCACAGTTCCAAAGCAGAATTATACTGTGGACCAGCCAGTGCATTGTGTCAGATGCGTGGGGTTGCCTGTTGTGATCGGACTAGAGTATGCATTATTATTTGTTTACAGTGGCACCTAGAGGTCCCTGCTGAAATCAGTGCCTGCTTGTGCTAGGTGTCACACACACCCATTAAGTTAGAGGTGGGCAAACTACGGCTCACAGGCCAGATCCAGCCCACAGGACCCTCCTGCCCGGACCCTGAGCTCCCCACCCCTCCCCCACTGTTCCTTCTCCGGCAGCCTCAGCTCACCGCGCCACCAGCACAATGCTCTGTGCGGCGGGGTTCTTGCAGAGCCGTGACCTATCCTGGTACTCTGGGCGGTGCGGAAAGGGGGCAGGAAGCAGGGGGGTTGGATAGAGGGAAGGGGAGTTCAGGGTGGTAGTCAGGGGGCAGGGGTGTGGACAGAGGTCGGGGCAGTCAGAGGGCAGGGAACAGGAGGTTGAATGGGGGCAGGGATCCCGGGGGATCAGTCAGGGGCAGGGGCTCCAGGGGCAGTCAGGGGACAGGGAGGAAGGGGTGGTTGGGTGGAGCAGGAATCCCAGGCGGGCAGTCAGGAATGAGAGGAGGTTTGGGATTGGGTGGCGGGCAGGAGTCTCGGGGGCACCCTCAGGGGGCAAGAAGCAGGAGGGGTTGGATAAAGGTGGGGGCCGGGCCACTCCTGGCTGTTTGGGGAGGCACAGCCTCTCCTAACTGGCCCTCCATACAATTTCAGAAACCCAACGTGGCCCTCAGGCCAAAAGGTTTGCCCGCCCCTGCATTAAGTCCTTGCCTCAAGTAGTTTACCATCTAAATAGACAGAACAAAGGAAATGTGCCCATTTTACAGATAGGGAAATGAAGCCCAGAGGTATTAAGTGATTTGCCCAAAGTGGCCCCAGGAGTCTATGGCAGAGCCGAAAATTAAACCCAAATTTGAGTCCCACCCTAGTGCCTTCGCAATAAGAGCAGACTGTAAGCCACTCAGGGCAAAAACTGTCTTTTTCAGCACCAAAATACACCCAGGAGTCTCAATAAAAAACGGCTACCCCTCTGATAATAAAAAACAGGTGTACTTTAAGATGTTTCAGCATTTCCACCGTAACACTCCTTTTGCACAGTCTGACCAACTGGCTTGGTTTGAAAGCAGAGAACGAACATTCTTAAACTTCAAGCAAACTTTCCAAATCAGCTTTTTTAAAGTCACACTTAGCTGGAAAAAAAAATATCCTGAACCACTGATGATCTTCACAGTGAAGGACAGAAGAGGAGAGAGACCAACATTTTGCAGGTTTGTCAGTACCTATCAGTTGGGAACTGCCCCATATGAAGGGCAGAAACTGGAAGTCATCCAGGCCCCAAACTCCCTGGCTACCAGCTGGTTCCATCCTGTAAGTTTTCTGGAGTTTCCGCATCACCTCCAGGTACCTAAGATAGAGAAGAAAGGGAAGGGCTAATATAAGGCATCAGATGTAAAGGCTCAGGGCCTCTCCTCCCTGCTGAAACAATGGTGGGTTTCCAGTCAGAAAACACATCTACATATACAGGAGAGAACCAGATGGCCCAAGCTCATTCTCTCTGGACCCAGCACAAGCACCTGATCCAGGCCAACAGCCTGCTGGCTGAGTGAGCATCAAGAGTCCATGCTGGAGGAGAAACCAATGACAACAAACCATTTGTGAAAGCCAGAGGTTTGACTCAGTCTGGTTCACAGCAGGGTTAAGTTTACAGCTAAAAGATATCAAATTTTGGTTTTCTTGTATCAAATTTCTACCTCTTGGTTAAGCAGAGGACAGGATACACTCATATAAATAAACCTGCCCTACTCATGTTACCCAGAGAGCCCCTGCTTAGGAGGAAGAGGTATCCAGAGCCTATTTTGGTCATTCAACTATACATAAGAGGCTAAGCAGGGAAGTCAAGGAACAGCACTTTGTCCAGAGGAGATAATGTAAGTGGGTGATGGTGACAGCATAAAAGGCAGCAGAGTCCCCAAATCTTTTGATGAAGATAGAGCTAGTACCTGGGGATGACAACTCTGACTCACTGCAGAACATATTCTGTCATGCCCATCACTCTGTATCCGCTCTCTGTGCCCATTTGTGAGGCGACAAGAGGGAGTACGCTTTTAAAGGTGTTCCTTACAGACCAGGATCAGAACCCTGGATCTATGACTTGCATACAGCGCCCTGCATAGAACGCTGCACGCTCGATAAATGTTCTGCCACAAGACCATAGAGAAAATTGGGCCTGATAGTAGATTTAATGGCAAACACAGCACTGAGGTTTTTACTGAATTCAATTAAAAAAAAAAAAAAAAAAGGAGCAGCAGCTTTTGAACAGCATCCCTGTGTATTTTACTTTGCTGCAAAAATTTTCTGTCTGTTGCCTGATAACAATGACACTCCCCTCCCCCCGCCCCCAACTCTTTTCACCAGAGGATTGCAAAGCACTTTACAAATATCCCTGAGCTAAGCTGTACAACAGTCCCTGTGAGGGAGGATTGATCATCCCCACTTTACAGATGGGGAAAATGAAGCGGAGAGAGGAGAAGCGACTTGCCCAAGTTCATACAGCGAGTCAGTGGCAAAGTTGGGATTAGAACGTAGGCATCCCAATGGCCAGTTCTCTGCTTGCACCACTACAAACCCCACCTCCTGCATTGTGGTAGCTCTCAAGAGGAGCTATGGAGGGCTTGCAGATTCACAGACTGAAAGGTCAGAGAATACCATTAGATCGTCTAGTCTGATCTCCTGCATAACACAAGCCACAGAATTTCATCCAGTTACCCCTCTATTGAGCCTAATAATTTGTACTGACTACCATGTATCTTCCAGAAAGCCATCCAGTCTGGACCTGAAGCCATTAAGAGATGGAGAATCCACCACTGCCCTTGGTAGTTTCCTCCACTAGCTAATCTCCCCACTTGTTAAAAAAATTATCCTTTATTTGTAATTTGAATGTGTCTGGCTTTACCTTGAGTCATTGGTTCTTATTATACCTTTATCTACTAGGTTGGAGAGCCCGTTAGCAGCTGGTCCATTTTCTCCATGAAGGTATATATACACAGTGATCAAATCACCTCTTGTCTTGGATTTGGAGTGGGGACACATAGATTACTGTACATCAGGCAGTGTGACAACACAAAGGGTGTGGGGGCTCATTATGACCAGATAGTAGCGAGAATTAGGTGCGGTGGACTGATAGTTGCAGGCCACATGCTTTATGACCAGTGAACCACAGACAGATCTGAGGGGCAAATGCCCTAGGAACAGCTCTACCTCACCTGTACTTGCATTGCCTCACCTGTTAAACACTTTGAAGACAATGGCCAGCTGATCATCCACCCTAAGAACACCAATTTTGCACAGGCAACAGAGGAAGGCAGCGAAGGCTGCTTCATGACCTGGGATTGAAGGAAAGGAGACAGACAAAACATTGGCAATTCCCATCATAGATAAGCTCTCTGCAGGTGCCACAATGGCTCTTTGGAGGACACAGCAATCACATCCCCATGAGCGGCAGAGCTCCAACCAACAAAGGCTCCTTCTGACTTGGATAAGATCACAAAAAAGACTCTTTCTATTATTAACACCCAACAATAATATTTCATACCTACATAGTATCCACCCATCCAAGGATCCCACAGTGCTTCACAGCCATTAACAAATTAAACACGTACCCTTCTGAAGTAGTGAAGGATTAGTCCCATCTGTATAATGGGAAAACTGAGACACAGAAGAGTTATGTGACTTGACCAAGACCACACAGTGAATCAGTGGCAGAATTCAGAAGCCATGAATCTAGCCCAGAAATTGAAACACTAAACAACACTTCTCTTGCACCTGCACATGAACACCCTCCCTGTTCATATTCAGGGAATTAAGATGTCAGTTTCATCTCTAAGAATGGTAGCCATGTTAGTCTGTATCAGCAAAAACAGCGAGGAGTCCTTGTGGCACCTTAGAGACTAACAAATGTATTTACCTGCAGAATGAAATATTTTGAGAGCCAGGCACTGAGAGAGTGGAGTGTTGGTAGCAACACCCTTTCTTACGAGCTGATCAAGAGGATGGGGGAGCCGGAGGATTCCAGAATAACCCAGCGAGGGACGTGTGTGTTTGGGGGTGAACACAAACACTCGTTAGCAATTGAACAGATTTCCTCCTACTTTCAAAAGGCCCTATGTCAGAGGGACATTAGCCCTGCTCCACCCCAGGGAAAAGCTCCGCCCTAAGGTGCCGAACTGTCAGCCACGGGCCACCCGCTCTATGCAGCTTTGTCCTCTGGCTAACAGTGAAGAGAGCAGAATAAATGCAGCACTCAGAAGAGCCCATAAGATTTTGGGGCTGGTTGCAGAAAGGTGCTTTTAATTTCCCCTTGGGTGGGAGAAACTACAGCAATAAAGAGAGTAAATAAAGGAGGTGGCTTCACTTTATAAAGCCGTGCAGTTGCTGGGATATGAACAAGCTGCACCAAAGGTCTAGCAGTGCTGATCTGAAAGAACACAGAACTCAATGCTCAAGACGGAGGAGTGGTGGAGAGACTGCATTTCCCTCACCAAGCTGCAACTGACAGTCCAAGTCAATAGGTCCATTACTAAAAGCAACATCTCCCCCTGGTGATCAAGAGCTGCAGCACAGCTGATCAGATTTTCTTCATCTCTTTACCTCAATCCTCCTCCTCTCCTTACCCAGCACATTACAGAAGTCACATATTTCAGGCTCCTGGCATACTACAATGACCCTCACTCCAGCTATCTGATTAAGTCATTAGCCAGACATTCCTCTCCGAGCCCTCTTCCTCCAATACATACAGGTGGGACTCCTTGGAATTTCAGGGTCTGCTCTCATACTGATGTAAATCCAAAATAACCTAACTAAAGCGAATGGAATTACTCCAGCTTTTGATTCTGACATTTCTCCCTGGGCCCGATTCTGATCTCACATTAGGTCCTATGTGGTATTTATGCCACACGTAGCAAACATTTGTGGCCATTTACGATCTGAAGACACTTCTCACAGAGTATGAACATTAACTCATTTCCTGATCTGATTCCAATCCAAGACATTACATTTTAGCTCCTTCAATTCCCCCTTGTGATTCAGCTGCACACAATACTCCATATACACTTCTGTTCTACACCACCGTGCAGTGTTGCTGTGCGCTGTTAAGCAGTTCCCATGGTACATGCCAGAAGTGAGAGCATTTCAATGGTGGTTGCAATGGTCAATTAATATTTCTACAGCACTTGGATGAAAGATGCTATAGGGAAGCTAAGAATGCTTATTTTGAAAAACTTACAATGACTAGGATTGAAGCGGAGGCAGCCAAGAATCTACATCAATCACAGCTCTGGTACAATCAGATTCTGACCCCCTGCTCTCTCCTGGACAGTTTTAGCCTTGGCGTGATCCAGAGCAGTTCCCTGCCATGGCATATATTGACTGTAGGGGTGAATTCAGGCTGGGGAATCTAAGCCCAGCAAAGCTAGATGAATTAAGTGTGCACATGAAGGTACCTGTCCCATAGTCGATGCGGGTGGAGTTCCCCACAGATTCCTTCAGGTATACGGCTATCTCTGGTGCAGCTTCAGCCAGATGCTCGGGGATCACTGTTTTAACCAAGTTTTCTGCTTCCTTAAACACAACAACAAAAGGTTTCCGAGCTTTAACCTAGACGTGCCACAACCCAAAAGGTAGGTACAAGGCACCATCAACATCCTCGCTATTGGTTGGAGTTGGTTTTGCATGGAGCGAGCCACCCCCTCCAACAGATCAGATTGCTGAGGGGAAAATAAGAAACTCCAACATTATTCAAAAGCTCCTGTTACAGGCAAATATAAGGAGCAGCATTAATTGTCTCCAGGCTGGTGAATTTGTAGGTCACCAGTTGGGGTGACAGAGATTTAGTCAGAGAGAGTGGCTTATTCCCCTCCCCGCTGTAAGGGCTTCTTCCACGTAAAAAACATCCATCTTGATAAGTCCTTAATACAGACGCCCCACTTGTTGACAGTCCCAGCAGAGCACCCCAGGCTTAGATGACCTGGTGAGTGAATTCCCCTACAATTGCTGGAGGTGGTCTCTCCAGGGCAGGATTGCAGAATACAGGGGAGCAGTGTGCGGAGCGCTTGCCCAGTCACTGCCTGGCCTGTATCCTTTTTTGGACAGAGAGGACTTCACTTTGCAAAGCCATCAACCTAGTACCTTTCTCTGGCACTCAGTGCCCTCGAAATGAAACTTTAACAAACTGCAACGCAATGTATCTATGGGATCAGAAGGAGCCCATGGGTAAATGCACTGCAGCCTGCTACAGTGCACTCTGCCTCCGCGAGCTCCATGGAGCCTTCTCTGGGGTGAGCCCTCTCAGCTGAGGCAGGCCATGCTATGCCATGGGCCACCACGTGCCTGCTCCCATCTGCCATATCTACAGGCAGGTGGACACAATGAATGGTTAAAGAAGGAGAGCAGTCAGTGAAGCTCCTGGGGATTACCTCCATGGGACAAAGACCCTGTCAAAGAGCATGTAAAGGTAAGCTGTGCTCCTATGGGGGGGTTCAAGACCAGCACTAGACCTGAGAACAAGAGACCTGAAACATAGTCCCCATCTAACCCTGCAAATTGGTGGGTCAATCTACTGACTGCCCAGGTATAACATGAGGATGGCAGCCTTTCCATGATCATTGCAAGACATACTTCTTGCTGATGAAGCCACCCTTTTAAGTCCACCATCTAAGAGACTCTCTCCGAACCCCTACATACCTGGTCTAGTTTGGCGTACCAAGTCCTGAAGGCCTTATTCCCAAAACGAGAGGGCTGGTTCACTGGCGGGGTCTCATCAATCCACCTGTCGAGGGTATCCAGGAGCTCCACCAGCTTTTCAATTGGCTACGGGGACAGAATGGGTGACAGCTCACAATGAGACAGGGGAAAAAAGTTTCACACACAAGTACAAGCCAGTCACCTTAAAACCATTGCCCCAGGCTCCAGCATTTCTGTTTTACCTGCACCTGCCAGTGTTCTCCCGGCATTGAGTCGCAGACCCCAAAACAGACTTTGCAAGGAATGGAAGGGGATAATGGGTACATGTCATCTCTCTAAGGTCCACAGTGGCCAGCCTCAACCCTTCACATCAGGAAAGGACAGTCCAGTCCAAAAGACAACAGCCCACATCCCATACTGACCTGGGCTTTCTGAGAGCCCAGATACAGCCACTCATTAACAGCAGCTTAAGAAGGCAGGCATCTCTTCCAGGGACTCCGAGAATCACGTACAATGCAATACTATGACCACAGAAGATGCTCTATTGTTGCAGATTTTTTTAAAATGGTCACATAACTGTGCTCCACAGTCTAAGATCTCATCTTAAAAAAGGAAGTCCCTAGCCTGAATACCTGCAAAGAGAACCTGACCAAACCAGGGGAGGGAGGAGCAGGTTGGGGGGTAGGGCCACATCATTCAGGGGTCTCTGACACGCAGTTGTGGGCTCTGCACCACACACTTTAGATCTAATATTCTCCACAGGACACAATATACTGTTTAGAAAGT
This sequence comes from Chelonoidis abingdonii, assembly GCF_003597395.2. NCBI lineage: Eukaryota > Metazoa > Chordata > Testudines > Testudinidae > Chelonoidis > Chelonoidis abingdonii. The sequence continues at coordinate 14,007,269 of NC_133792.1, read as the reverse complement.
ATCCTGACTGCTGCTGACTGAGCTTGGTCAGGTCACTTCGGCCCAGATCCTCAAAGGCATTTAGGTTTCTAACTCCAAATAGGAGTTAAACATCTAAATACCTTTGAGAACTGGGGTCTCTGTTTCCCGGCTACTCTTTGTCTGTCCTGTCTATTTAGACTGTAAGCTCTTTGGGGCAAAGAGTCTCTTTTACTAGGTGTTTACACAATGCCAAGCACTAAGGGGCCTCAACCTCGATCAGGACTCCACCTAATATTTGTCATAGTCTGATTTCCAGAGGTATCAATCCTCTCTGCAAATCAGACGATCAGTGCACATGGCACTTCACAAACGCGCACATACCAGATACGGGTCGCCACCCAAAAGAGCTAACATGCAAAGGAGGATTCCCAGGAGAGATTGAGGCGGGATTTGAAAGCAGGGAGGGAAAGCGGTTGGCGCAGGGGGGGACAGGAGGCATTCCAAAGAGGAGGGAGGTATGACTGATGGCATGATGCTGAGAATGGAAGACGATGATGAAGGAACAGTGAGATGCCACCGAGGAGCAAGAAAGGCAGAGGTGTCCAGCCTCTTGAAGGTAGAGATGAGGAGCTTGATTGTGATGTGGAGAGAGACGCAGCCTGGGAAGGGGTTAAAGGAGGGGCTGACACAGCCAGAGCAAAGGGAGAGCAGGATTCTAAGTAATGGGGAACCATGGGCAAGAGAGACGACTACGAGGGGCAGAGACTGGCAGGCAATACAGAGCGTGGTTCAACACTGCACGGGTACATGGAGCCTGCTGAAGAAGCTTTAGGGTTTGAGGCCACGATATGCAAACACCTCCTGGGCCCAGAGCTGAGGAGCAGAGGCCCTCTGGGTGCAGCCACTACTGCCCCGGTTCAATTACAAAGCTGAAACGTAGTGGCAGGATCATTGTTCAAACCCCAACCAGTGGATTAAGCTGCAGAAGGCAGCATTAGGAGGCCCCGCTAACAACTGTGAGATATTTTCACCTGCCAACATATTTTGGATTCTCCAATCCCGAGTCAGAGCAGCCAGAGCCACACTGGTCACCACGGCGGCCGGCTGGGCCCTGGGCAACAGAGGCACCACGGTCTCAATAGGGGATTTCTCCTTCAAGGAGAGAAAGAGGACAGACGAGGCAGGGGCTGATTTGACTTTGCTGGAGGCATTGACCATCTGAAGCCGGCTGGTCTCCTGGGCTGTGGTTCAATTCTTCATGCTGCCTGTCAGAAGAGGACTAGGAAACAGCAGAGCCTAGCAAATTTCTAGCCCTTGAAGCACCACTGGAGGGGCGGGGGAGGAGAGACAGGCAGGAAGCACTTTTCTGCCTTTGAACCAGCAGTGAGTCTCCTCCCCCCTCACCCTCTCCACTGCAGGGATGTCTTTCCTGACATTGGAGGAGCTGCTGGAAACAAGTGAGGGTGCAGCATAAAGTCATACAGCAGGAATCTAGGATTTATCTGCTCCAAAAGGAGCCCCAAATCCAGAGCAGTGAAGGGGTCAAAAGAGGATGGCTGTGATTGGTGGGTGGGCAAGAACAGAGTAAAGCAGGAAAAGCGCAGGGGGGACCCTAAGCACAGCATCTGCAGATGCACTGGGGAAGACGACAGGCCACATGCAACCTGGGAGCCACTGTAAGATCACAGGCTGGAATCCGCGACAGGGCAGCACCCGTGACTCGAGCGAAGAGGGACGAGACTATTATTATTTATTATCTGTACTGTGGTGTTGGAGCCCCATTGTAGATCAGAACCCCATGGTGCTAGGCACTGTACAAATCCAGAACACAGAGACTGGCCCTCCCACAATGGGGTTGGGCTTCTTGGTTTTCAGCTCAGCCCGACCTGGCTACCACACTCCCCTCCAATTATCAATAGAGGCCCCAGCAGTGGCTTTTGTTAAATAATTAAATAACACCAGTGATTTATCCCCAGCAGCAGCAGCAGCTCATTACGAGCAGCTCCCGTATTTCAAACCCTCTCACCGAGCCGTGACTGCAGCGCTCGGTGCTGGCTGGATAAATGGCTGGCAAGAGATTTTCTTCTTTTGTCCCCCTTGCAGTCTCTGCCTCCAGGCCTCAGGGAGGGGAGGCAGAGTCAAGCATCCCTTCCTCACTCGCCTGCTTTAAAGGGATTAAAAACAGCCCAGCTGAACGCAGGAGAGCAGGACCCAGCTGCTGGCTCAGCCATGCCAATAAATAATTAAAGAAACGCAGCTCATTTTGGGCTCAGGGCCTTTTGAACGGGGGCTCATTGAAAGGGGCAGGTTTCCATTGCCCAGCAGAATTAACACAGCAGAGGAAACTCATACTGCCAGGGATGAACCCAGCCAGGGGAAACAGCAGGGCTCACAGGAGCTCAGCAATCAGAACCACTGCAGCACGGTCTTGGGTGGCTAGGTTTTTAGAGACTCTATTTTTACTTTACCTTCCCAGGCATCAGAGCAAGGGCGAATCCTCCCCCCGCCACCGTTCTTCTTTCTGTTTTGCTGATTTTGCATCCTGTCGCCCTCCCAGACCAAAATCTGCCCTGTGATCACAAAGGTGAACCCTGTAGCCTCCTATGGAAGAGTGACCTGACAGCGTCTCTTGTGAGCATCAGCTGGACAACTGGAGGCGATGAGATGGCAAATGCCCCCTCCAGAGCCTGAACAGTCAGGCACCTTGGTGTCAAGAGTGATTGCCTCTTTCCCACCTTCCCCGTTAGAATCCAAGCAAGTCACCCCAGAGCTGGGTGACAGCCACTCAAGTGCAGGAGATTCTCAACTGCAAGTTGGAAGTGGGCAAACACCATAAAAATAAATGTGATCTGGAATCACAGAGACTATTTCAAGGCTCTGAGACCTCTCTGCAGGCTGCGTGTTCTCTTGCCCCAATTCTGTTCACTTGGAAACTCAAAGTTAACCCTTCCCTGCCACATTAGACATGCATGCCAAAGCCACAGCTGTTACTACAGACTGGCCTGGGAGCCAGCTCCAAGAACATCTCCCAGCAAGCAGCCAGACACTCAGCCTCCACTGTGGGAGCCATACGCAGCCCACAGGCAGATGCTCAGCCCTCTTATTTATTAAGTGCAGCCTGTGTGTTCAGTGCAATATGAAAACCCAGGCTGGTGCCACAGAGGTTACAGTCTGAAGGTCTGGCCCTGCCAGGTGGATCAGAACCTCATGAGAGGCGTGGAGTGCACTCAGCCACCAGTGACTTCACTTGACTGCAACAGGAGCTAAGCATGCTCACACACTAAGTGTGCTCCCTTTCCAGGATCACATTCTAAGGGTATGTCTACACTACCCGCTGGATCGGGGGGGTAGCAATCGGATTATCAGGGATCAATATATCGCGTCTCATCTAGACGCGACATATCGATCCCTGAACACGCTCCTGTCAACTCCGGAACTCCACCAGAGCGAGCGGCGGTAGCGGAGTCGACAGGGGGAGCCGCGGCTGTCGATCTCGCGCCATGAGGACGGGAGGTAAGTCGAAATAAGATACTTCGACTTCAGCTACGCTATTCCCGTAGCTGAAGTTGCATATCTTACATCAACCCCGCCCCCTAGTGTACACCAGGCCTAGGTTAGCCCCGTGACAGGGTTCAGATGCTCGATATCCTGCAGACCGTTAGGTGGTTTGGTCTCTCCTCTCCCGTTACCAACAAGTGATCAGTTGCAAGGAGGATGTGCATGCAAAGGAGGGATTTGAGGGACCGTTTGGTGCAGGCAGGAGTTCCAAGTGTTTGATCAGCAAGGAAGGTATAAAGATGCAGAAGGAACCTCAGCAGGGAGTAGGGAAGGAGGAAGAAAATGGATGCAGCCTCATCAACAGGGCAACCCATTGGACCTTCCACCCCAGAGGAAAGCAGATTCATTTTGCCTTCAGTCACAGGTTTCTACCTGCTAAGCATGAAGGCAGCAAGACACATTTCCTGTGACTTTCTTAGTTGTTGACATCACATTTGGTATTTATCACTTGCACTAAAATCATTTCAAGGGGATCTGCCAAGAGGGGAGGGAAACGCATTCATGCTTTTTCTGCTTCTTTATGACGGTTAAAGGCCTGAAAGGGTGGGCACCTGGGGTTTAAAGTTATTGTTCTGATTGTTTTATACATTAGAAATTCAGGTCTTGCTATCCTCTTTACCCTGTAATACTCCAGTGATGATTGGAGACCAACATGATTATGACAGAGGCACACTGTGCAGGCAAACCCTGAACAACTGAAAGGGGGAATGGTTTTTAGTCAGACTGTTTAAAATGGGATTTTGGCAGCTCTTATTTAACCAAATGCCTGAACAAAAGTTGGAAGAAAAGTGCTTTTGGTAGAGATTCCACAGCCTGTTATTTCAGCAAAGGGCGAATGAGTTTCTAAGCCACATGTTCAGCTCCTCAAGGGAAATCTCCCCAGAACACGGATGGCCAGCCCTGGCAAGCCTGATATCTCTAACAAAAACCAAAATGGTGGAAAAAAACCTTCCTTCCAGGCCTCCTCCTTTTCTCCCCAGAAAGCCGCAGCCAGACAGGGCACAAATTCATTCCTCCCTCTGCCACTTGTAGGTCTCCTTTAAGCACCCCCATTAACCTGCACAGTTGTGACTGGTTATAATTGGAAAGAGCTGAGGGTCCCATGAAATTCTCTTAGTCACTCTGCACTGGACTCAGTCCAGCGCTGCTTGGAAGATGAGGAGTTCAGTGACTGACACAATAACCACAGGTCAGTGCTACACCACTGCTTACTTTGGAATAATGACGGAAACATGACAAGTGCCAGGGGATAATGCGCATGAAGAGGAAATCTGCATTAGAACCCTGCGAGTCCACTCTGAATCCCACTTCTGGCCTCAAACAGCCTGGACACCACTGTGCTGAAAGAACTTTCAGCCCACTTGCACAGGAGGAGCTGCAGTGTTACAAATGTCACCATGTGACACACACACAAAACTCCCCTGGGGAAACCAGATCACTAATGCCCTACCATCCCCTAAGGGCCTGCTGAACACCTCTGAACTAGTGCTTAGGTCACCTTGGTCCAAGTTCATCTCTTCCTTACCTCACCCAGTCTGTGTTCTACTCAAGTCTCATAAATCAGATTAAAAGAACACGAAGTGCAGCATTAGACAGTCTGGGCCCAGCCAAAAATCTGCCCCGAGCTCACAGGAGCCAATGCTACTCAAGATAGGGCCCAGCAGGGCTCACTCAGAGTTCAAGCACAGCAGGGCAAGGCTAGCTGCATGGAAGGATCCAGGGTAAACCTCTCTGCACCACACTCCTTATTCAAACAATAGAGATTAGAGACTATGACAGGCTTCACACCAAGAGGCAGGAGCAGCTGTAACTGCTGCCCAGACAACAGCGCAGGAAAGGCAGCTTGTTACAGTCTGAAGAATCTAACTGTCCCCTCAGGGGGTGAAGACACAAGAAAGCCAAAGAACGTTGGCACCGAGGGTAAAGGGGAAGCAATATTTTGCCCATCTGTAGCATCTTTCAGGTCAGAGTAAACATGAATAAAACCTGACAGCCCTCACTGGGAGGTCACTACTAATATCTCCATTTGAGAGATGGGGACACTGAGGTACTTGCCCAAGGTCACACAGCAAGTCAATGGGAAAAGAACCCGAGACTCCCAATCCTCCACAATAGCCATTAAATAAGATGGCTTCTTGTTTTCTGGTTGAGAGCAGGCAGCAATAGAGTACTGGGTCTGGACAGAACAGGGCCCCTCTTCTTCTTCACCCTGAGCCCCTAAACACCCCAGCTTCCTCTCAGTTTGCTCAGTTACAAGTTTTGCAAGTAAGCAAAAGGCACCTCGTTACCAGATGAAGCATTGCATGCTGGTACTTCTTGTCTCCACAGGCTGCTCTACCACCGTTAATGAGGAAAGCAGATACAGTCTGGCTCCACTTTGTTCTCTGTGGGGCACCAGGAAAGCAGCCGTGGTAGCCCTGGGCCCTGCTGTGGAAGGCAAACCAGCAAAAGCAGAGCAAATACAAGATTGGAAATAACAGGGCTGGGCCCTTTTCCCACCTCAGATACTTTGTATTCACAGGTCAGCTTCTTGCCCTTGACACCTTCGTTCAGGGTGAGGATGAAACCTATGTAGTCTGCATATGCCTGCAAACAAACACAAGCGGAAGGGGCGTTAACTGAGCACTGACAGTTACTTCGGAGCCAAGCAACACCAGTGTGAGAAGCCTAGAGCAAACCGAAGGGATGGTGCCCAACCCACGGCATCAGTTTCCTGGGATAGCCCTGGACATGGCTTGTTCTGCTGCTACTGTCTTGTCCTTGGGGACTCCTAGACCGATGGGAACTCCTGGAACAGCACTAAATGCACTTTGAGCCCTCGGTGGTGACATCACACTGACCAAGCTCTCTGTACAAACAACCCAAACCACAACCCTCCTCCTTGAATCCCCTTGCCAGGTTCCTGTCTCTTACCATGCCACGTTCAAGTGTCTCATGTCCAGGCTTTGCACAATCTCGACCCTGTCTACATCACTGCTTGTTTCATCCTACTCCATATCACTTCTCCCAAACCTCTTCCTTTATCTACTTCTCCTGCTCTCTGCGCCAGGCCCTCTTTCACGCTACCCACAATTAGGAGGAGAAGAGGTTGAAAGTTGCCCCAAGCACATACCTTTCTCTCTCTTCTTTCAACCCCCCTGCTTGTGAAGCACCACGTACAGAACAGAGTCAGGCTGCTCAGGAAACACAGTGGCAAAGGTGAAAGTGCCACAAAGCCCTGGGAGTAGTGAATGGCTTTTTTCTTTTTGGGGGAAGACCTTTAAAATATCTGGGCGAGCCCATAACTTCCTGCCACAGAAGCCCTAGGCAGAAATAAGACTTAAAGCCCAGGCAAGGGGACAAAGGAAGCTTCCGCCGCAGGCCTTCGTGAAGATCTTGTTATTATTTAAGACCCCTTGGTGGCATCATAGTTTGATCCCCATGCAAGAGCTATTCCCACCGTGCTGTCCCCACCCCTCAGCAGCAAGTTTGGACCTAGACACAAGGACACAGATCCTGATAGTTCCTGGGGTTCAAGCCAAAACATTTACCTCAGGAATTATGTGCTTTACCTCTGCAGCCCTTTCTTCTGCATCAAGCTAAGTAGACCCCATTAAAAACAGCCACCTCAGTGCCACTACAGGCACTCTATGTGGGACTGGTGTTTTTGGTTTTTTAACCAATTTAAAATTATCTTCTCCTGGCTCTTCCCCAAGAGTTTAAAAAAAAACTGGTGAAAAGGTTGTTGGCCACAATGTGCTGGAGCAGATACCACATTGCTTGTGGGCATCAAGTTCAAGAAATGCTCAGAATTGTCAAACTCATTACATCACTCAGGCCAGTTAGATGAGAGGTTAAAGTCTCAACAAAACAGTATTGCTGACAAAGAGGATGGCCTCAGTCTAGTCCAAAGAGAGCTGGACTGACCAAGAGGCCAACTGTCGCAAGTTCACACACGCAGCAAGACGGATATAACACTGGGAAAAGTCGAAGTGCACAGAGAGCCTGAAGCTGTCCCAATGTATTGCAATGTAACAACTGCAATTGTGCTAGTAGTAAAACCTTTGCCAAGGTCCCTTCTACGACAACAGAACTATCGTATCTTCATCAACTCCCTTTTCCAAAACCAACATTAGGAAGGGCCAACTTCTGTCAGTTTCTTAGGTTAGTACCTAGACTGACAAGCCACCTCAAGTCTAAGAACTGTCAATATCAGGGATCATATTATACCGTGACAGGATGGATCGTAAACATACCTGTGGACAGAAAGCTATGTTATAACAATATTAAGAAACTATGTTTGGTGATCACACTTAACATTTTGTTCCTGTTTGGTTAAAACATGGAGGGTCATACAGTAAAGGAAACAACATGCTCTATCATGGCTGCCCCAAAGACACGTTCTGCATGGATACTTCTTTACTGTGGACAGGGCTATCATCACAGGCCTGATCAACACTCGAGGGAAAACTATATTTGAAACCATCTCGAACTTCAATGCAATCACTGCGGGGGTAAACTAGGTTCTAGCATGGTTTGAAGGGCCAGGGCAGACATATCAAGACAGTTATAATCATTCTTATAAAGTCACTTTGTAGCCTAGACTCTATGCAGGAATGGGTAACACTCCTAGGAGGATAGTCCTAATAGTTTTAGCCCACTCACTAGCCCTGAGTAAAGGCACCCATTACAACATGGTTAGGATTAAATACTGAGTACTTGGTGACTTCTTTCTCCATAACTGGACTAAAGCCCTACCCTGACCAAAGCTATAGCCCTGCAACTTCAAACCATGCTGCAACCAGGTCCCCTGATTCTGTTTTACCCACAGCATAAATAGGACCTTACACTTCTTATTTACAAGAACCCGACAGAATATTTTTCATGTCACAATTGCTACCATCTGTAGACAGGGTTTAATACTATGGTTCCAGTGAGATCAGAGTCACTCCAGCCACAATCACGTTTCTTAGACTACACCTTGTCTGCAATGGTAACATGCCTAGAACTCTGCTAGCAATATATTTAAATGTGATCATGAGAAGTATGGATCTCCTTGCAGCACAGACCATGGCTGTGTGTTAATCAGAGCTCACAGAGGGATCTCTCTCCTTCTCTTCCAGGCTCTCATCCCTTCAACACTTCTGTAGAGGTAAAACAGTTCACCAGCAGTGGTAGCAAAAGTCAGAGCGTAGACACGGCTCAAGCATTTTACCACTGTGTTGTCTAATCCTACAGGTTGGCAAAAACACCTGAGCTCTGTCTACCCTACAGCTGCCACTGGCGATGAACTACTGGATACACTGGAGTCAATATAGACAAGACCTACCTGCCATCACAAAATTACTCTCCAAGCAAGAGCTGCCAGTATCCAAAAGCCCCCCATTGTTGTCATTAAAGTTTAATGGGGTAGACAAACTTTATGACAATTCACATGGCATTAGCCATGCTGCTCCTTTGCTTTTAAAAAGAATTATTCCACATAGCTCGATCCAACCCTATTCAGTCCATTAGCTAAGCCCAAACCAGGCTTGGCCTTTTCCATGCAAATGCTGCCCCAGGGACACATCAGGCACTCACAGACTGTCCCTGGACCCAGTTCCATACCTGAGAGCGTTTCCACTTGGCCATGTCGGGTACCATGTGTATTTCTTTTTTGGGAATCATGAAGCTCTGACAGAGGGGAGGAGTTGCCTCCTCAGGAGACCCTGGAAGACAAAGAAGAGAGAGAAGTCAAACACATCCAGACATTAAAGACGCCCCCTTTAATCCCAGCCACTTCTTAGATGGGAACATTCATTTTTCTGGACCGAAAGGTACTGAACTCTGTGACCTGTTCTCACCCTCGTGCTCTGATCCCATCAGGTCTCTCATGATAAGCAGTGTCAGGCCTGCTCAGTACCTTGACGGCTGAGCCCCAAGCAATCCCAGGACACTGCAGAAAATAGCATTATTCTTTCTCATTTGTATTACCATAGCACCTAGGAGCCCTAGCCGTGGCCCAGGATCCCACTGTGCTAGGCACTGTACAATCACAGAACAAAAAGACCTGTCCAGACCCAAAGAACTTCAGTATAAAACAAGAGACAACAGATGGAAAAAGGGCGGGGGGAGTATAAGTGAACAATGAGACAATATTGGTCAGCATGAGAGGCAGTGGTCTCAGTACACCACCAGCCTAATCATCATCCAGTGTTTTCTAGGCATCATGGCAAACATAGCATTAGGCTAGGTCTTCACTGCAAAAGGTGTGGAGCCATCTCCATGTAAAAATACATTCAGTAGGTGGCACTCTTCTCTCGGTACTGAACCAGTGTCCCTTGGCTGGCTTTAGGGTGATGCTGAGAAGTATGAACTGAGCTTCTTTATAAAGCACATTGAGATCCTGGGATGACAGGCACGATAGAAATGCAAATAATTAATGCAGAACATCAGCAACATTCCTGCTCTCCGACCCGGGTACACAGTTAACCAGGAACCTCCTTTCCCCTGAGCTTGCACAAAAAGGAAATAAACCCTGACATATGGGTCACCTCTTTCCTAATTCCTCTGCAGTCCAAGGTGAACAATTGGTTCTAGTCTCAGCCTGCAGTCCCACGCAAGGACACTGCAGAGCTGGAAACATTGCCACAAGGTTAAAGGCATATTTGCATTGCATTGCCATTAGCAAACTTAGAATCAAGATGCAATACAGCAAACAACAGTGAACCAGAAAACCAAGAGAGTATTTAGCATGAAATTATGAGCTATATCATAGTCTCTTGATTAATGCTTTCATCGCTAGAACATTTAAAACCTTTCGTCCAGTACCGAGCACCCAGGCAACACTTAAATAATCGTTCTTAGCACTAACAGAAAATTCTAAACATCATTTTCCAACAAAAGTTGAACTGCCTAAAAGAAAAATGTGTATAAATCACTTGCACAGTTTATACTGCCCAGAAGAGTTCACCAGCTCTTCCCATTTTTCCAGCAAGGTACCACTGTCTAGAATCACAGCAGACGACTAGGAGTCAAAACTCCTGCATTCCACTGCAAGCTCTTCCACAGCCTTACAGTGCTGCTTCAGGAAAGTCATTTAACCTCTCTGTCCCTTAATTTCCCCTTCTACAATATAATACCATTGATGGTTAGTTAACAGATGTTTGTTAAGTACTTTGAGAGACCCAGGTATAAAGGTGGAATTGTATCTATATTCAGAAAAGCTGCAGCTTAACAAACTCACAACTAAATAATCTCACATTATTGTAAGCGGTTTTTAAATAATGCTTTACAAATCAAAGACAATAAACAGCAAGTTCAATAAACCCCCAGTGCACTGATAAAGGAAGATGTGAAAACTTTGACTAGCAAAAAGATTGATCACCTGTAACAGGACAGAGGAGGATTCACTGACAAGATGGCCTGAAGAGAAGACACTAGATTGGGACTCAGAAGGCCCGAGCTATGATCCCAATTCTGTCATTGTTGAGCAACTCACTTCATCTCTCTGTGCTTCTTCCTCCACACACCCCTTGTTTATTTAGAAAGCAAGTTCTCTGGGGGTAAAGACTTTTTCTTACCAGGTGGTGTACAGCACCTAGCACAAAAGGAGCTACTGTAATTCATATACGACAACTTGTTTCTAGGCAAGAGCCAAGGAACTGTGGTCTGGGGAGGAGAAGAGGGTATTTTGTGGTAAGAACTGACCTCGACAATGGAGACTTGCCCAGTCTTTTCCCCACTAGGAAAACGTCACTTATGCACCTGGATCTAATCCAGCTCAGAGAAGGCATCTCAGGTAACAGAATACCTTGGTGCTTCAGTCAGAAACCAGAGAGCTGCTGGATCTCAGCTCTGCATTTGTTTCTTGTATTTGATCCTTTTAAGAATTAATTGAACAACAGCTTCATCCACAAGTGACACTAAGTAGCACTGTTAATTCCCTTCCAATTCTCATATATGGGGGACAAACAAACGCCACCTGAATTTCAAAACAAAAAACAGTACTGCACTTGAATCATCTCTGTACATTTGCTCCAAATTCTCTTTGGATCCTTTTCACTTCTATAGCACATAATCTCTAAGGATCTCAAAGTATGTTCCACGTATACTTGACTCCTGAGAGAAGGGAGGTATTAGCCCCATTTTACAGATAGGAAACTGAGGCTCCTAGATGCTAAGTAATTTTCCCAGAGCAGGAATAGAAACCCAATATCCTGACTCTCAATCCTCTGCTCTCACCACTGGTCTAGATTCTGAAATGGCCTGAACCAGGAGATGTTTAATATAGGGGAGAGAGAGACACTTGGCTGAGGAGTGCCCATACGCATTAATAACATCAGCAGCAAAAGGGTTGCTTTGGGCCAGTGGTCTATCCCCAGAATAGCAGCAGCCCAAGATACAGCCAGTGATAGTCAGGTAGAAGGTCCAAGGTGCCAACGACAACTTCAGTGAACCAGGATTCCCCCACATCCCCTCTGTAGCCCCCACAAAGCAGACACCTCTGACTACTATCCCCATAGTGACCCTCCTAGCAGCTACTCCTCCCCATACAAGACTTCACCTGTGAGCCAAGGGGAGAGTAACACCCCCACCCCACAGCTAGCACCAGTCTCTCTGGGGCTTCCAGTATGGGCCACAAGAATAACCATCTCAAAGAGGGGCATCACAGCCTACTCCCCCACACCGTGAGGCTCCAAGCACAGGAACAGTCCCCACAAGAGTACAGCAAGATCCCATCCCTACTAACGGGCAGGAAACCCTACATTACAGAATCCCCCCACTCCCCCTTCCCACCCCAGGATATATGGACTCTTGAGGATCCCAGTCCTCCCCCCATTTTGGTGCACAGAGACCACCTGCCCGAATAGAGGGCATCACTCAGACTCCCCACCCCCCACCCAATATAGGGAACAGGACCCCTGCTCGCATAGAAAGCATCACCCAGCCTTCCACGCACACACTATGGGGCACAGAGACCCCCTACCCCCAGCGAAGGCATGTCCCAGGCTTCCTCACACACTGGGGGGCAGCGGACCCCCTGCCCCCATAGACGGCATCACCTAGACTCCCCCCTCTGGGCACCACAGAAGACCCCGGCCCTCATCATGGGACACAGAACCCCTGCCCAGCGCCGCCCCACTCCCATGGAGGACATCACGCTACCACCACCAAACACCCCCACAGAGCTTCCTCCCTACCAGTCTGCCGCTCGCTCTCTGCCATCTTCCTGGAACCAGGCCCCCGCCGTTATCACCTTTCACCTTTCACCTCCTAGCACAACTGAACTGTCGGGCGGCCATCTTTGTGCCGGGCATGTCGTCCACCATAGAGCTCCTCAGGCGGCCATATTTGCACGGGGCACTCCAAAGTACCTCGGGCGGTCATGTTTGTGCGGGGCACTCCAAAGTACCTAGAGCGGCCATCTTTGTGCGGGGCACTCGTGTCAATTAAGGAACTTTTGGGGACTGGCTTAATCTCAGGCCTCAGAGAAGTAGGTAACCATGTGGAACAGGAGTTACTCAGTAGCTAGGGGCCTCCACCACCTGCCTCTGAACTGGGTTTCTGTGGGATGGGATATGAGGCAGATCTGGATCTGGGCACCCCAATATCAGGGGGTGTGTGCTCCAGAGCCCACTTCACGTTCTGGAGTCTCTGAAATCTGGGGTTGTGGCATGTCAGAATCTAAACCCAGCTGCTGATACCCATTTCATGGGCAGACTCTTTTCTGTTATGCCGAAAAAAGCTACATTCGAAGACTAACAAGGTTTCAAAGCAGGGTGCGTTTTGGCCGGGACAGTCCGCTTTTTCAGCTCTGTCCCAGACGTCCCTACTTTTTCACCAAAACTGGGTGTTCGTCCCAGCTGCAAGGCAGAGCAGAGAGCAGTGGCTGCTGCCCGGTGCTCAGCTGAAAGCAACGCCTCCGGCCAGCAGCAGCAGATAAATTTGCTGCTGGGGGGCAGCACTACCTTCAGAGCTGACCTCCAAGGTGGTGCAGAGCTCAGGAGGTCAGACCCAGCTGCAGGTGGCATGGGGCTCGGGCATTCAGCTCCAGCTGCAAGTGGCATGGGGAGGGTGGTTCTGCTGAGCCCTGTGCATGGTGGAAGGGAGGGGGTGGCTCGCGCAAGCCCCAGGCTGTCCCATCTTTATTTTCACAAATATGGTCACCCTGTTTCAAAGTCAAGCACCCAAAAGTCATAAATATCAGAATTAAGGTTCTGCCTGCTTGCACATCTGCATTATGCTACAGCCTTTCATTACAGGAACATGTAATATTGTTTACATAGGATCCTTGCCAAATAATTTTTTACTGGCAAAACAAGGTATTTTTTCCTTAACCTCATTCTCAGAAATGGGGCGGTCATTTTTGCTGAAACTTTCTCAAAATATCCAGCCTGTGGCAGACACTCCACGCTGAACGTTTCAGCTTAAATAGTTTAAGTTTGTAATGGCTATAAGCAAGCGAAAACTATTGTAAAATGGAAAGTGTAAGGTAATCTGAACTATAGATGCCACTACCAGTTCTGCCTATAATAAACCAAACCCCCAGTTCTAAATACCCACAAAACCCAACTCCAGCTCTGACCCATAATTTTGCAGATGGTTCCTCTCTTTATTAAGGGAGGGAAGAGGGAAGAGAACCAGACAGACATGTCTAAACTGTAGGAGGGCTGGAAACCCAGCCACAGGTCCAACTACTGCAGCTTGATCAGAATGCTCAGTGTTGTATATAGGCTCAAGAGGCGGACATTGTCCCTGCTCCAAGTTGCTGGCAATCAGAATCACTGAGCTATAACACATGGTCTGTGGGTGTCGTCTCCCTGCAGTACAGATATTTTCTCTTATATTTTTCTATTTGTTTACTATTCTTGAAAGGTTCCTAGAATTATATCTGCTTTAAGAAGGGATTTCTAGTGAAGGAAGAATGCTTGACACACAAGAAAGAAAACGAGGTGTACTTGTGGCACCACTACCAAATTTATTTGGGCATAAGCTTTTGTGGGCTAAAACCCAACTTCATCGGATGTTCGTCTCTAAGATGCCACAAGTACTCCTTGTTCTTTTTGCTGATACAGACTAATACCGCTACACCTCTGAAGTGAGAAAGAGACTGGCCCAAGCATAAGGGATGGCACAGAGAAAAACATGCATAGATACAAGTGGGATAATGCTGGATGGAGCATAGTCAGCAAGCCTAGGGGCAAATATGGCACTAAGCATAAGCAGACTAAGCAATTGCCCAGGGGCCCAAGCAACTCAAGGGGGCCCCCTATTCATTATTAACATGTATTTTGTATGGGAGCCCCAAAATATGCCTGTTTAGGACCCCCAGTGAGTTAGTGCTGCCAGGTGGAGGGGGAATAGGAAGGAACAAAGAGCAGAAATAACAGTTATGTGGTAGCATTGTGCAGAGTTGCAAAGGCAAAGAAGAAGAACATGAGTTTACTGCAGGAGAAAGTCAGGGAAGGGCTTTGAATAGCTTGGGAGGGGAAAGGTTATGTGTAGGCTTTGAAGGATTCAATGTTTATTTGTAGTTGTCAGCAAACATTTATTTCACTGCACACAAAAACCAAGGAAAAAATATTCCCAACAATAACTGAAATTTACAGATATGCAAAGTAAGAAAAACATAGTTTGAGAACTTAAATTAAAATCCATTGACTTTTGAATTAGGCTTGTTACAAATGGACTGGCAAATGAATAGTAAAATCAGGTGCAATTTGTTGATTTAGGGATATTTACTTTGTGCATTTTGACATGATGGTCACAGTTTGGGTTTGAATGTATATAAAGCTTGACCTTTTTTAAATTTCTGTGTCTACTCTAATTAAATTGTTGTCTAAATCCCTCTTTAATTTCCCACAACTGTAAGAAGTTTGACAGACGTCTAAAGACATGCTTACAAATAAACAGAGATATCCATCACAATTATAAAACACAGAAATGGAATCCTGCCAAGCCTAGCTGTGCGGTCAGAGTGGCAAGACCACCAGGTAATTTCACCTACAGCAGTTTGGATGGACTGGAGTAAAGTGACCGTGTGTCACGGCTGCCACCACCTTGGCCAAGACACTGAGGAGCTAAAAGCATGAGCTGCTGTAGACTGAATGAAAAACCCAAGGCTCATCAGCAGGGGCTGTCATAACTTCTGTGAGTCAGCCCAGAGGGGGACATGTACACATTCCTTGGAATGAACACTCCTCCCTGCAGGCACAAGTCCCAGCTGTCAGAGCCATTCCCTCTGCTGATCTCTTCTGGCTAATGCAATCCCTGAGAGACAAAGAGAAAAAGAGGGGAGAGATGCTTGCACTAGTTCAGGCAAACGATCTGCTGTCATCAGAGAGCTATGCAGAGGAGGGCCCTGCCCCTCACAAAGATGGTAGCGCCTCTGCTTATTGGTCCTTGCAGAGGAGGGATGTGCCCCTCACAAAGATGGCTGCTCTGCTGTTCCCTCCCTTAACGGCTGCTGAGCCAGGGAAGGCAGTGTGTGTTTGTTACACTGTATCTGGGCTGTTGCTCCTGAAGTTACACTGTATCTGACTGTCCCTGTGTCTTGCAAAGATCAAGGCCGGGGCTGCTGTGTTTACAGGACTTTGCTCTCTCAGGACAGTGGCTGGTAGCCAGGGTGGTGCATGCACGGGGCTATGCTGGCCTTCATAGCGAGGAGCATGGTAAGTAAGAGCCTGATCCCTGCATTGCAGATTGGTTTAATGTTCATAGCAAGGAGGGAGGGGAGGTGGGGGTAGCTTTCCCTGCTTTGAACAACCTTGGGACAGTGACCCATGGCCTTATCCAGAGGTGTCTGATATAGTCTTGTGAGGATAAGGGCAGAGCTTCTACAGTCTCTGAGAAACTGGCAGAGTTGGGAGAAACCTGAAAGTTTTTTTGCTCAGGGAGATTTGAGGAGGGCAGTTAGATAAATGTCCAGCACTGAGTTTATGGGATGGGTGAGGGAGGATGAGGGGGGAGAAGATCTGGCTTGTACCAATGCAGCTGCAGTGTGATTTTCTTGTAGGATGTAAAAATATTTTTTCAAGAAAGACGATTAAAATTAGAGGGTGTGGCAGGAGGATTATTGCTAGGCAGAACTCTCAGCTAAAGGACAGGGATTTCCTTTCAATGCATAGCAACTTCACTAATGGGGATGGGATGGTCTTGGCCAGTTGCCAGGATCACTCTTCGTATTTGACACAGTCCTTGAAAGGCTGCGAATATTGTTCTGCTGTAGGATTTTGATTTTGTAACGTTTTCCCCCCTGCTGTCTGTTGCTAGCAAGACATCTCCTAAGTCTTCCCCTGGGCTGGGAACAACCTTTGTCAGTTTGCAGAACTTGATTATGTGCCTTTATCAACTCAAACTTTTGCCAAGGGCTAGGTTACTGATTGATTCATTCTTTCACCTGGGCGCTGCCCTCTTGGTTTTCTTAGGAACTGAGAGCAGGGCTGATATGTACCTGCCGGTGTTGTTGGTTTTTTTTTTTACCTGATTAAGAAAATATTCACATATTCCAGGGCCCACTGGCATATTCCAGGAGGAATATGTCAGTGGAATCTTCTGCATTTGTCCACTGTGTACTTTAACTGGATTCTTTCCTTTCATTTTGTAATCTTGAACTCATGGGTATAGTAGCTGCATTATTCAGCCAAAGTTTGCTTAAAGTTCTCCACGTGCGACGGAGGGGAGAAGTCCTGCAAACTGACTTTTCTACTCATGAGACTGCTGAACATTCCAGTGCAAAGGACTACATGGTTCTGTTTGGGTTATAGCTGCTGCCAGCAGGATTCTCATAGGCTTTCCATGATCTGTGGATGAATATTTTCCCTCAGTTACAACTGTATCATACCAGTGTTTACTAAACCATGCAAAAGACACGTGCTTCTATCAGATCTTGGTCATGCTCCCTGAAGCAGCAATGAAATGGCTTTTGTCAGTTTTATGCCAACACTTAGGCCATTTTCGATATCAGATGAAGGGGGACTGTGGTTGAAAATCATTCTCAGCATCAGTTCGATTTCCTAATGTAGTCAAGGCTCTAAGGAAGTGGGTACCTTTAGCAGTGAGGTACCGTTAATAACTCTCTTTCCACACCAGTAAGGGGGAAATTATATTAGTACCTTGCTGTCAGGATCATGGTTGAACCAGGGTTGAAACTAGCATGGTTTGAGCCATAGTTGACAGAGCTTAGGATAATTGCAGATTTTTGTTTGTTACCTGCTGAAAGAATCCCCTTTTCTCCACATCACAACTGTGCTGCCTGTCCTGAGGACTCATCGGCTCTGTGATTTTTAATTTTTCTTTAAAAATATCCATATCATCTGACACTTTGCATGGGGCTGGGTGGATGTGATGGTAACAAGTGAATCAGACATTACTTAGACCTTTTTTTTTTTTGACTCCAAACCCACAAGTGTTGCTAAGTGAAATCCTGAATAGGACATGAAAGGCCAATCCACATGGCAAAGAGCACACAAGGACTCTGATTAACACAGGTTGGTTTGGTTTGTGGGGATGGAACCAAACTAATACAACCCCCTACCTTAAATTAAAACCACTTAACATGTAATAGGACCATGTCATGAGTCTGCCCTTGGTAGAGAAGTAACTTCTCTAGCAAAGTTAGAACAAGGTTTGGCACAGAACACACATGAGATGGAGCCATAGGGCGGTCCATGAATTCCCTGTGGCTATATGCATTGATGGAGTGTGACTTGGTAAGTGTGGATTGCCTCCCTTCCTCACGTGGAAAGGAGAGTCAGCGGTCTATGACTCCTCCTATATTCCTGTTTTGTTCACTGGGATCTCAGTACGTGCCTGGTAGATATTGTCACTAAAATTAACAAGTAAGGGCTGGTTGGGGTAATATCCAGATGTGATGCTCAGATTTTGAGTTTGTGTTGGTGTGATATTTTCTTTCTTTATTTTTCTTTTTTGCCTTTTCACCGTGATCCATCCATGACTTTTTTTTCTTGATAATAGACAAACAAAATAGTTCTCTCATGGTGTTTCTTACTGGAATATTGTTGCATAAAAGTTGGATAGCTTGTACGACTGTCCTTTATTACACCTCTACCCTGATATAACACTGTCCTTAGGAGCCAAAAAATCTTACTGCGTTAGAGGTGAAACCGCGTTATATCGAACTTGCTTTGATCCGCGGGAGTGCACAGCCCTGCCCCCCGGAGCACTGCTTTACCACGCTATATCCGATTTCGTGTTATATTGGGTCACGTTATATCAGGGTAGAGGTGTAAATACATTTAGTTAAACACATGCTGTTAAGACTGGAAGAGGCTGATATTCATCTTGTTTTTCCTTATGTCTGGAATCCCCATGTAATGTTATTGTTTGTCATTAGAAAACATCTCGGAACGAAGTTGCCAACAGCTCAGAACTCATGATGTGCAGGTCTATAATGCTAAATTAGTGTGCATGTGACTCTGGAAACTGGTTACAGGATAAAGCCTTTTGTCAGTAGGCTGTTGGTTCAACCCCAGCCCAGGGAGTGAGGTCTGGGGTTTGCCCTGCTCCCATGCTCCAGCCAGGGAGTGGGGTCGGGACTTGCCCTGCTCCGCACAGCTCCCAGGAAGCAGCCGGCATGACCCCTCTCCGTCTCCTAGTATGTGCAGACATGGCCAGGTGGCTCTGCACACTGCTCTGTCTGCAGGAGCTGCCCATTGGCCGCTGTTCCCATTGGCCGCAGTTCCCAGCCAATGGGAGCTGCAGGGATGGTGACTACGGATGGGGCAGCACGCAGAGCCACCTGGCCGCACCTCGCAGCCGGAGAGGGGATATGCTTCCGGGAACTGCTTGCAGTAAGTGCCGCCCATAGCCTTCATCCCTGAGTCTCCCTTCCACACACATACCCCGCATCCCAATCCCTTGCCACAGCCCTCCAAACCCATTGGTCCCAGCCCAGAGCATCCTCCTGCACCCCAAAGCCCTCATCACCGGCCTCACCCCAGAGCCTGCATCCCCAGCTGGAGCCCTCACACCCCTCCCCCATGCCCCAACCCTCGCCCCAGTCCTGATCCCCTTCCCACCCTCCAAACCCCTCGGTCCCAGCCTGGATCCCATTCCAGGACCCCAAACCCCTCATCCCCAGCCCCACCCCTGAGCCCGCATCCCAACCCAGAGCTCCCTCCCACACCCTGAACTACTCATTTCTGGCCCGACCCCAGGGCCTGCACCCCCAGCCAGAGCCCTCACCCCCTTCTCCACCCCTACTCCCTATTTTGTGAGCATTCATGGCCTGCCATACAATTTCCATACCCCCATGTAGCCCTTAGGCCAAAAAGTTTGCCCACCCTTAGTCTAGCTCCTGGCAGACAATGTTCACATCAGGAATGCTGTCATTGCAGTGGCCACCCCAGTTGGCAGTCTGTGTGGAGAGGGAAAAGCCTGAATAGACCATGGAGATTGGATTCCCCTTTCATCAGTACAGATGCTCCCTCCTGATCAGCTTGTTGGAGGAAGCTCTCGCAGCTGCCTACTATCCACACGACCTGTGCATAGACCAGGCTCGTCTCTCTCCAGAATTGTCAGCTGGGCCCCCTTCCTCAGCCCTCAAATAAACAGGAAAACGACCCAGTTGCAGGGTGTGGAGTACGGAAGTGATTTCAAGCTCTTGCTGTCACTGAGCCTGAGGTCAAGGGAAAAATTGGGAAAGTGTCTTGCCAGCACATGGGAGGTGGTTTGCTGCCCCTCTCACACAACTGCTCGCATTGCAATATCTGGTCTTGTGTTTTCTCAACAGAATAGCGCAGTCAGATGGCAAAGGTTGCTAAGTGTGTGATTCCCTGTGTATACCATAGAACAGGGTAAGATTAGAGAGGAAGTCTGAGGCAGAGAGAGTGAGAGTTTTACAGAGTTTTCCTCATTCCACCCATGGAGAGGAAGCAGCAGTCAGAGAAGGTACAGTATGGTACATAATCATTCGACTCTGTAGCTTAACCTCTTCTTTCCTCTTCAACCCTGCACTCTTTCTTCGGGCTTCAATGATTAGTGTTTGTTTTTTTTAACCTTCCCAGAGATCTCGATCCCTCCGGGATGCCAGATCCTGCAAGGAGCCAAGCACTTTCTTTGAGGGGCTGAGCGCTGTGCAGGAGGTGATTAGCACCTTGCAGGATTGGACCCTTTGTGCTTCTCTGCACTTGACCCTGGGGTAGGGATAGCTCAGCGGTTTGAGCACTGGCCTTGCTAAGCCCAGGGTTGTGAGTTCAATCCTCGAGGGGGCCATTTAGGGATCTGAGGCAAAAATCTGTCTGGGGCTTGGCCCTGCTTTGAGCAGGGGGTTGGACTAGATATCTCCTGAGGTCCCTTCCAACCCTGATATTCTATGATTCTGTGAAAACCCTCCCTCAGTTGCTTCTTAGACCAAAGGGCATGTTCTAGCCAGTATTGTTTCCCTCCAATCCATGTTCAGAAGTCCCTAGCAAGGAATTTGAAATGACTGGGAGGGAATGAAACAGGAGGGAAAGTGAGGGAAGAGGGCACGAAAACAGGATTTAAATCCTCGCTAACAGAACCCTGTTAAATTCCTGCCCAAAGAAACTGTCACAGGACATATTCCCCATGGAAGCTTTTATTGCCAAAACTGTCCTAGCCTGTCCCCCTTGAGCCTCTCTGATTCACCCACAATTTCTCCCTTCTTGAAAAACTTCTCCCTATATTTTCTCCCTGCCCCCCCACCCTTTCCTCCACTTTGCACCTTCCAGTCTCCTGCTACCTCTTCTGACGCGAGCAACTGGGATTGCTGGTGACCTGAGAGGCTTGGTGATCCCACAGCCAAGCTCCTCCTGTCACCAGAATATCCAGCTCCACAGTTGGGCTTCTGGTTATTATTTTTTTATTATTTTGCACTTTCATTTGCTGGGTGGGGGTTGGTAACCCTGATCCAGTTCCAACTTGGCTAAATTCCTCCAGCAGTTTCAGTTGGCTACAGGATTCCTCTTCACTTCCTATCCTAAACTGTTGTATGGCATTCCTCGCTGCTATGTCCTACCTCAGAGATGACTGCATTTCATTAGTGGGTGAAACAATCCCTGTATACATTCCTTACCTACTGTATAGTTGTAGGGGATACTCTGAGACTTATTCCCACTAATGTTTGTAAAGTGCTAGGAGATCCTCGGAGGGAAGATACTAGAGAAGGGCAAATGTGTTGTTATCCCAGTGGCATTTCCTTTAGCCGGCTGAGAATCGATATCTCTGTGGGAGGCTGTGCCTCTGCTGCTGTTCTGGATGTTTCATCATCCTCTCACTTTGGTAACCAGTCGATAAATGTCTGGTGTTTGTGCTTTGAGCTCTCTGCTCCTGATGTTGAGGCTTCCCTGCGTTATCAGGGACAGGGAACTCAATGTATCTGAGCTGCTGATTCCCTTGCGCTGCAGAGAAGATTGTCTGGATGTGTGCTCTGTGGTTTGCAGGCAAAGCCATCTGGCTGGCTAAAGCCAGTGGCCTTGAGGAAGCTCACAGGCAGATACTTAGCCCACCAAGAGGAACTGCCGCGTCTGCCGGTGCCGCCTCTTCAGCAGACCCTAGATCGCTACCTGCTGGCTCTGCGACCCATCATCAGCCTGGAGGAATGGACCCACACCAAGGGGCTGGTGGATGAGTTCCGGAAACCAGGTGGCGTTGGGGAAAGGCTTCAGAAGGGCCTGGAGAGGAGAGCCAGGAAAACTGAGAACTGGGTATGTGCGTGCTACTTCCATGAGTCCTGTTCAGTGGAGGAGAGGTTGGAGGCAGGATCTGAGTCAGGTCCTATAGGGGCCATCACTGTCCTTGTTTCCAAGCCAGTGGTTCCCAGCCACTGGCACCTGTGCTTTTATGACTGGTAATCTAGTCTCCCCTAAACGTCTGTCCTGAGACCTAGTGCACCATGCATTGCTGACCGTCTCTGTCTCTCCACTGTGTGCACAGAGCTGCCCAAGCCCCATGTTGAGCTGAGGCACATGCAGCTGAATGGGAAGTCATGGACACTGGCTGCTACAGCTAAAGTCTTAGTCCTTTAAAATGATAGTTGCCCCCAGAAGGTTGGAAAAGCCCACTGCTCCAACCCCTGGAGCACCAGCCCCACCCTAGCCAATCCCACAGGCCCCCTGCTCTACCTAGTCTGTAAAATGGCTGAAAAAATCATCCCATGACCCAAGCCTCACAATCTTCTTCACTTGCAAAGTATTGTGGGATATGGTGTGTTGCAGGATGGTCTTCCAGCTGTTTTGTGGGGTACGGACCACTCACACTTGCAAAGTGGGCATCCTGCTCTCTGCAGTCTGGAGCCCCCATTCTCGCCTGCTTCCTGTTTCTCTCTCAGCTCTCTGACTGGTGGCTGAAGACGGCTTACCTCGAATACCGCCTGCCAGTTGTGGTTCACTCCAGCCCTGGCGTGGTTTTACCTAAACAGGATTTTGTGGATCAGCAAGGCCAGCTCAGGTAAAGACCGTTCTGGCTTTTCTTCCCCAAAGTTTCAAATGTTGTTAGTTGGACTGCTGGGGAGTTGGTTTGGATTGGTGGGAGGAGGTGCGTACTAGCAAGTCTCACCAAGCCTAGATGACTGCTAGCCATGGGGAGGCTCACAGCTACTTCAGTTGCAGCCTCTCCCAGCAGGAAGCATTGTAGGGAAGGAGGTAAGAGTGCTGGCTACAGGGAGGCTGAGGGCTTCTCCCAGCAGGATTCCCTCAAAAGGGAAAGATGGTCCAGTGGTTAGAGGAGGAGGTTGGGACTTAGAAGACCTAGATTAAATTCCATGCTCTGCCACTAACTTCCTTTGTGACCTTGGGTAAATTACTTAAAATCTCTGTTCCTCAGTTCCCCATCTGTCAAATGAGGATAATTGCACATCACGGGGCGGGGGTGGGGGCGTTGTGAGGATAAATACAGATTGTGAGGCGCTCAGATACTACGGTGACAGGAGCCATACAAAGTACCTAAGATACTTTAGGAGACCCTAAATTTGACTTTAGATTCTGCAGGCTTGGGGGAAGAGTCAGATGACTGCATGACTTAGGTTACTCAGCTAATGCTGTGTGTGTCTGCAGATTCATTCAGACTGTGTGCATTTACAGAGGGTTTCCCACTATTCTGTCATTAGTTGCACAAGTCAAATCCACAGCTGCTGTCTCCGGTGTGTTTCTTCCCCTTACTCAAGCCTCGTATGCAACTGAACACTGGCAGTTTGTGCGTTTCCCTTCTGCTAATTCATGTTGCAGATGCTGTGTTTTGAAGTCATTCTCATACACATGGAATTGATTCTCTCACCCTTTTTGGAGCCTGCTGCTGATGTTAGTCCCTGTTTTTAGCTGTTTGTTTTCATGCATGTGAAGCCTTGTCTTAGATCTAGTTTCGGCTGTGGGAAGTCCAGGCTCTGTGTATGCAAAGCCCTAGCACTGACCTTTATACAGGGTTACCTTTTCCACATTTACCCATCATCACCTGCTCCTGTCATCAGGGTGTCTTACTGGCTGGGTTAAAAATATCAGCCAACCAGAGAAGTGTGTGAGAGCGAGAAATAAGAGCGAAAGAATCCTCCCTCCCTGTCTGATGCCAGGTCTTGTATACTCACTTGGCCAGATCTGTCCCAGCCCAGTGACATGGAAGGATGTCTTAAAGAGACAGTGTAAGGGCTAAAAATCCTATTTTAAAAATCTTTCCTTATATTATTGACCCTGGCAATTATTAAAATTAGAGTTTCCAACTCTCCTGATACTTGGTACTGTATTTTACTTTAAAACAGCTCAGAAACCAGAAGACAGAATCCAACTTCCTTTTATCTCATGACTTGTGATGGGGCCTGACTTATAATTTTTGAATGCTTAGGCATTGCAGTGCTTCAGTTTAAAAAGAAACCAAAACAACTGCTTGCTGTCACGCCCTTTACTCTCTGTGTTCTTCTCTGCATTGAAAATGAAAGGATAGTTGGCTTTATTTTTGGTTCTAGTCAGTCTCACTCTCAGGAAGAAGCAATGCAAAATGCAGCAAAGTTTGTTTTCAGACACTAGAAGGGAATACACAGTGGGGTATTTTTTGGGGCGGGGTGGAAGGAGGGTTGTTTTTTAAGAAAAATTCTCCATTGGATCTTTAGTGGAAATGTTTCTTTCGGTTTCCATGTTTTCAAAATTCAGCTGCAGAGCAGCTCCAAGATGACAGTGTGGTTAAACCTGCCTGAATCCCTTCTAGGCTAGCCAAGCGTTTGTTACTATCCTTGGAGCTTGGGTACTAGCGCAAGTTGTGCAACAGCAGGAGACCTTAGTGTGATGTCCTGCTCTGTGCCTCTGTTCCCCTCACACACCCTTGTCTGTCTTGTCTCTCTTCAGGGCAGGGTCCTTCTCTTGTTGTGTGTGCCCAGTGTCCAGTGGAAGGGAGCCGCAATCTTCGCTGGAGCCTCTCGGTGCTACAGCCACACAAATACTAAAAAAAAAAACTGAATTGGGTCAGCGAACAAAAAATGTGTTTCATTGGCGCTACCCAGCTAACCCAAAACACAGCCACAGCTGGCCTGGGCTCAAGATATTAGGAACTCATTGTGCTCTGCTGTCCCGAAAGCCCGGCATTCTCTCAGCAGAGGGGGTGAAATCCAAACCACTGTTCTTTCTAGGGGGTCAGGATTTCAGAAGTCTCAGATGTTCTGATTTGTATCTCTCTGGTCGTTGTGTTTGGCTTTTCCAGGTTTGCTGCCAAGCTGATCGAGGGCATCCTGGATTTCAAGACCATGATTGACAAGTGAGTTAGATGCAGTGTTGTTGTAGTTGTGTTGGTCGCCGTATATTAGAAAGACAAGGTGGGTGAGGTCATATCTTTTATTGTACCAACTTTTGTCAGTGAGAGAGAGAAGCTTTGGAGCTTACACAGAGCTCTTCTTCTGTTAGAGGCATTTCTGGCACACTGAAATGTCCCTGCTGCCTTTACTTAGGGATGCCCAGGTCAAAAGTTTCTCTCTCTCTCTCAAAGGGAAAGATAAACTGTCAAGATAAAAATCCATGTATCTAAAGAATAGCGCCCCTAATAAGTGTAGGTGACAGCCACCAGGGTCACTGACACTAACAGGACTGTAGAAGAGCAAACTGACTTTTCCCTTTTTATGCTCTTTATTTACTTCTGCCTCTTATTCCACCTGGCTAGGGAAATAAGCCTGGTCTGTTCTGCTTCTTGGGTCTCCTGTAATGATGTTTAGAGTTCAAAGCTGCAGTGCCACAAAAACTTTTCCCTTCACATTGTGTTCTGGGAGAGCCTCTTATGTGTGTACTTGCAGGGAATTTAGCCTGACTGCAGACTCACATCCTTAATTTATCCACAGAACTGGTCCAGCTCAGGCAGCAAGAACACACAAGCTTCCAATGTGTTTTGACTCCCCACCTGCAGGGGCATTCTCTGTGGTTCTCAACCTAGTTACCATTGTGGGCTATATATGCTGCTGTCTATCTATGTGTTATGTGGGGTGCATCCACACAATATATAGTCTAACACTGCATGGCCCTGCGGATGTCACGTGGGCTCCAGCTGTGTGCTGGTTGGGCCGCAAGCAGCCCACAGGTTGAGAACCACTGGGTGAGAGTGGAGTCCAGCCTCCCATGCCCCAGTCCTTGGCCTCTGAGATGAGGCTGCCAACAAAGGCCTTGTCCGAACTCGGACTGCAGGTGTGATATTAGCAGGTTAGCTAACGCATTTGAGAAGCCCAGGGCAGACCAAGCACACCGCTTTTAACTCATGCTAAACCAGTCACTTTAAAGCCCTGATTTTAACCCAACCAGGTTAGCATGTGTTAAAAGCCGTCTGCCTGCAAGCCTGAGTCAGCTGACATGGAACAGCCGTGGCTGTCCTGTGGGTCTTTTATCCCTGGATAGACATACCCAAAATGTAATTGTGAATGGGAAATCATTGAGTGGATGTGTTTCTAGTGGGGTCCCACAGGGATTTATTCTTGGCCCTGTGCTATTTAGGTATTTTAATCATTGACCTGAAAGAAAAAATATAAAATCATCACTGATAACATTTGTAGATGACTAAAAAATTGGAGGAGGGATGAATAATAACGAGGACAGATCACTGATTCAGAGCAATCTGGATCACTTGGTAAACAGGGTGGGAGCAAACAGTGTGTGTTAAAACAGCTAAACGTGAATGTGTACAGGAACAAAGAATGTAGGCGGGGCTCTGTCCTGGGAAACACTGATTCTGAAAAAGATTTTGGGGTTTTGGTGGATAATCAGCTAAACATGAGCTCCCAGTGTAACATTGTGGCCAAAGGGGCTAAAGTGATCCTTGGATGCATAAATGGGCATCTTGGGTAGGAGCAGAGAGATTGTTTTATCTCTGTTTTTGGCACTGGTTCAACTGCTGCTGGAATCCTGTGTCCAGTCGGAAAGGGTTCAGAGAAGAGCCACAAGAATGATTAAAGAGTCAGAAAATCTACCTTATAGTGAGAGACTCCAGGAGCTCAATCAATTTAGCTTAACAAAGAGAAGATTAAGGGATGACTTGATTACTGTGGATAAATACCTGACTGGAGAACAAATATTTAATAATGGGCTTTTCAATCTAACAGAGAAAGGCATAACATGATCCAAGGGCTGGAAGCTAGACAAATTCAGTCTGGAAATAAGGTGTCAATTTTTAATGGTGAGAGTAACTGACCACTGGAGCAATTTACCAAGAGATGTGGTGGATTTTCCATCTCTGACAATTTTTAAATGAATATTCAATGGTTTTCTAAAAGATCTGCTCTAGAATTATTTCAGGGACATTCTCTGGTTTGTGTTATACAGCAGGACAGACTAGATGATCACAATGGTCCTTTCTGGCCTTGGGAGTCTATGAGCTGACACCCACCACATCAAGAATCAGATGGCGACAACTAATGGTCACTCCAGACATAGGCCTGTAACCCACTGCTAATCTCCTTGAAAGAACAGGTCTAAATTCCATGCATCTTTCAGTAGAACAGGCCTCAACTCCTGTTGGCCTGATGTTACAAAGTACAATGGGCTGCAGTGTAGGCCCATGGGTCTGTTTCTTCCCATGCTAGCAGATGTGGAGAAAAGGACCTTGCTCCTACGTAAAACAAAAGGCAGCTACTGTACATGCTGGGTAGCCTCTGCTCAGAGAGTTGGTGGGGATGATCATCCCCCAGTGGAGGAGACTTCTAATATCTAAATATTTTAGGGCTTGTACACACTGGCATTTATTTCAGTATAACATAAAAGCCACCCCTTTGAGTGATGTAAGTTACACCAACCAAGCGCCAGTGTGGACTGTGCTATGTTCATGGGACAAGCTCTCCTGCTAGCAGAGTTACCGTCACTCAGGAGGTGGACTAATTATGCCAACGGGAGAGCTCTTTCCCATCGGCATCGAGCGTCTGCACTAGCAGCGCTAGTGGTGTAGTGACATCAGTACAGCTGCATCCCTGTAGTGAGTCTAGTGTAGACTAGCCCTTAGTGTCTCACTGGAGCAGCTGTGATAGGGCGCTGGGTTTGGGGAGAGCATGCCAGGTGTGGATCGCTGGAAGGCAGGCATTCTGATTGCTGTTTTCTTCCCTCTCTGCTGTGTACATTTCCAGTGAGACCTTGCCAGTGGAATACCTGGGTGGGAAACCTCTTTGCATGAACCAATACTACCAGATCTTCTCATCCTGTCGCATCCCGGGCTCGAAGCACGACTCGGTTGTGAACTACGCCAAAGGAAAAAAGCCACCCTTGCACATCACTGTGGTTCACAACTTCCAGGTACAGCAGTCCCTCGGCTTAGTGGAAGTCTTAGGAAGCCTGGATTATTCTTTTGGATTTAAGTGCCTCCTTTGGCTGTCTTTGCCAAGGAAGAGAAATAAGCAAAAAGACTCTGAATACAAGGTTCACCTCCCCAGGGAACCAGTCCCGCTCCCCCTGAAGTCCGTTGCAGGTTTCCCATTAACTGGGAGCAGGATTGAGCCTCATGGCTGGGACTGCAGTGTGTGTGAGCTGTATGTGAGTGCTCCATTCCCACATCTCTCTCCCTCCTAGCTCCAGTCCCTGAAAGTTCAGTCTCCTGCTCTTGGTTTGGAGCTAGAAATTGCTGGTTTGGAGGGCGGGGGGCAGGGATAATGGACCCAACAATCATGACTAGGGCCCTAGCAAATTCATGGTCCATTTTGGTCAATTTCATGGTCATGGGATTTTAAAAATCGTAAATTTAATGATTTCAGATATTTAAATCTGAAATTTCACAGTATTGTAATTGTAGGGGTCCTGGCCCAAAAAGGAGTTGTGTGGGGTGGAGGGTCGCAAGGTTATTGTGGGGGGCGGTAGTTTGCGGTACTGCTACCCTTACTTCTGTGCTGCTGCCTGCAGAGCTGGACCCTGAGTCAGCAGCTGGCACTTTCCGGCTGCCCAGCTCAGAGCAATACCACAACCCTCCTAAAATAGCCTTGTGACCCCCTGCAACTCCCTTTTGGGTCAGCACCCCCAATCTGAGAGTGCTGGTCTCCCCCATGAAATCTGTATAGTACAGAGCAAAAGCAAAAGCACACAACAGGCCAGATTTCATGGGGGGAGACCAGACTTCATGATCTGAGACACGTTTTTCATGGCCGTGAATTTGGTAGGGCCTTAGTCATGGTCAAGTCTCAGAAACTGCAGAACCTGGAAGGTGTTATGAGAAAAGTGTTTTTCTCTGTCTGTCTTAATTATCTGGCCCTCGTTACTGCCGTATCCAAGCACCTGATAATCTTTAACATATTTGTCCTCACAACATCTCTGGGAGCTAGGGAAGTGCTAGTACCCCATTTTATGGATGGGAACCTGGGGCACCAATAGGTTAAGTCGTTTGCCCCAGGTCTCACAGGAGGCTGGTGGCATAACGGGGAATTGAACCTGGGTCTCCCAGTTCCCAGGCTATGCCCTAATTACTGGGCCATCCTTCCTCTCCACCTACCAATCATCAGCCCCTTAGCTAAGCCCTCAGCATTGCTCTTGCCTCCTGGAGGAGGCTGTTGTCAGTCTGTGTGACTGGCTGCTATAAATCCTGTCTCTCTTCCTCCTTCCGAGTTCTTTGAGCTGGATGTTTACAGCAGCGATGGGAGCCCCCTCACCACGGATCAGATCTTCATTCAGCTGGAGAAGATCTGGAACACCTCCCTCCAAACAAACAAGGAGCCAATTGGGATCCTCACTACCAACCACCGAAACAGCTGGGCCAAGGCCTACAACCACCTCATCAAAGGTCTGTCCTGCTCCGCTCATGTGGATCACCATGCTGGAAACTGCTGCCCTCCATGCAGTGCTGTGCGCCCTGGGCTTCTCCTTCCTTTACGAGCCCTCTGCAAGCAGACACTGACCAGATAATTGGGCTTTCTAACAGTCTGATTGGGGGAGTATTTATCCAGCTGGGTTGTGTCCAGATTAAAGCCATTGCAAAGCATTGTTATTTCTGATTTAAACACCCTGACCTCTAAGTGTTCAAGGTTTGCTCTGGACAGAACTGAAATTTTGGACTATTTCACCCCCAAAATGGATGAAATCCAATAACCCAGCTAAAAAAAAATCAGTGGGCTGTTACAAGTTAGAAGGAGCATCCCTATGAGGCTCAGAGTTTCCAATCTGTAACAGCCATGCAGCCCATAGCTTCAACATTCGAATACCACTGCAGCATGGTCAAGAGATGCTTCCTTACAAGGGGAGTCAGAGCACAAAGTGCCATCAACCTGCTCTCCTAAATTTTACCCTCCCTCCAATTAAATGAATTTTTTTCAACCCACTTCCATCATCTTCCACCCTCCCCCCCCTTCTCAGACAAAACCAACAAGGAGTCAGTGCGTTCAATCGAGAAGAGCATTTTCACCGTCTGCCTGGATTCACCCATTCCCCGGGTGTCTGACGACATCTACAAGAGCCGAATGGCAGCTCAGATGCTGCACGGTGGAGGGAGTCGCTGGAACAGTGGGAATCGATGGTTTGACAAAACCCTTCAGGTGGGTGCTGGTGTTTTCGAGAAACTAGAGCCAGGGGTCTGGGGGAGACAAACTTCCTGAAACTGGAACATCCCCTGAATCATTCAGTAGGAGACTTTCCCAGATCAAAAGGGGGACGGGAAGTGAGACGAGCAAGGGAGTGATGCCAACAGCATAAGGGCCTGTGGGCTTAGTGGAGAATGTTGGGGATTCTCTCCTGCAGTCAAACAAGTTCTCACTCTCCTACTAGGTCCACCGAGCTCTCATTGTTTCCTAGGTTCCTGGCAGCACTCACTCAATGCAGCCAAGCTAGTCTTTGTATTATTCCTAAATTAACTGCCTGCTTGCGGTGTATAATGACTTGTCTGTTTGGAGGCTGACCAAGCCTAACAAGGTCTGTTTCTTGTATTTCCCATGGGATTGTTGCTCTCCCTGTTTGTTTGCCAAAAGCTAACCTTTTTCTTTCAGGCATCTGCTGCCATCCCACAACATCTCTTCAATCCCCATCTCCCTTCAGCTCTATAATGGTACTATTCAAGGGCCGCATCCTCCATTAGGAGGCTACCTCCGGGCCTTTCAGGGGGATGTAGCCATGATCTGACAGGACTCTTCTTATAATCCTGACATTTTGGATTATTCAGCTTCTGCTTAGCATTACTTGTTTACAGGGCAATGCCAAGTTCTTCTAGCTTTGCAATTAACCAAAGTCTGCACGGAACTGGTGTTGGGGGATGTTACTGCTGTGTTACATGGGACTCCAAGGAAATCAAACCCTTTGAAGCAGTACCATACTGCAGGGTACACTGGCCTCTCTGATGCATCTTCTGTCAGTGGGACCATCTTCCATCATTATTGAATATGATGATGATACCAAATCCTCCTAGCCTTGGTTGTGGAGTTTCTTCCTTCTGGGAGCTGGGTGATGACTTCGTGGGTTACCATGCGCTAATGGGGCTGAGGTCTTCTCCAGCACATTGTAATGAGATGTTGAGACCCCTCTTGGGCTGGTCCTGGCCCTGTAGAGGAGGCCTCTCTTCACTGCCTTTTTTGTTTTCCTGGCAGTTTATCGTTGCTGAGGACGGCTCCTGTGGCCTGGTGTATGAGCACGCTCCCTCGGAGGGCCCACCCATCGTTGCCCTTCTGGATCACATCGTGGAGTACACGTGAGGCTTGCTCACTTGTCTCTGAGTCGGACACAGATCTGAAATGGTCCATCCATAGTACAGCTCCCCTTCACCAGCTCATTTCCCCACTCCCGCTCCAGGCATCTGTTTTGGAGGCGCTTTAACAGGGTCTCAAGTTAGATATTGGAGCTCTTGTAGCAGTGACCAGGGATTAGCCACCTGCTGAGAATGGTAAACTTTGCGTCTGCTTGAACTCTCCCGAGAAGCGAGGGCTTACATTTTATATGGCTGAATGTTTGCTCCTGATGGAATCCATAGAACATTTTTTTTTTAAAGGGTTCGAAGGGCATTAGACCTGTAATCTCTTGGAGAAGGAATCACTATGATCCAAACTTCTGCATTTGTTCTCCTAGTTTTTCACCAGAAGCATATATGGAGAGAGCAGCTGTCAAGTCAGTAAGGCTGAAATTTGGGACAGAGGGCTTTGCAGTGTGTGACATAGACCCAAAATGTCATAGTCAGGGATTTACACCATGTTCACTACAGCGGGATCTGAGTCTGTCTACTGGGCACCAGAATCCTATAGGCCAAAGGGCTGGAGACAGAGGTCTGGCTAAATGGTTTCAATGCTGTTTCTCTGTGCAGGAAGAAACCAGAGCTGGTGAGATCACCCATGATTCCTCTGCCAATGCCCAAGAAGCTACGGTTTAACATCACCCCAGAAATCAAGAATGACATAGAGAAGGCGAAGCAGAACCTCAACATGTGAGTAAAGTGAGTGGGAGAGTTCAGTGAGTGAGCAAGAGAATAATCTATGTGCCCACTTGGAGAGCTGGGTGGCAAAGAAAATGTCAGTGCACTATTTGGAAAACCTGCCTGGTGTCTTGTCGGGCATAAACTATACTGTATGTGGCTGAAAAGTGCATTGCTGAGCCTCCTCCTGACAGGTAACTGCTGCACTGAAAGGGGACTTAATGCTTATTCATCCCAATCTATTTATGGAGAGGGATGTCTCTGATCAGGAACCCGACCTGCTGTACTGGATCAAGCCACTGGGCCAAGTAATGTGGGATCCTGTCTCCAGCAGTGGGAAAATCCCTTGCATCTAACCAGTTGCACAGTGCTTCACATGGTGCATCAAGTTACTGAGGTTGAGCTCATTGTGAAAAGATCGGGTGGGGCAGATCCCTTTGTCCTCGTGCAGATTCGGTCTGAGCAGATTGATGTCTCTGGGGTTCACAGAAGCTCTGGGGCTTGGGCCTTTGCCACGTAATAGCAAGGAGCATCCTGAAGAATTTCTCTTCTCCTTCTCTCTCTGTAGAATGGTGCAAGATCTGGACATCAAGGTGATGGTTTTTCACCACTTTGGGAAAAACTTCCCCAAATTGGAGAAGATAAGTCCAGATGCATTTATTCAGATGGCCCTGCAGCTGGCTTATTATAGGTAAGGAGCAGACTGCAGGCAGTTAGCTTTCCAGCCCCCATATCTCCCTTCTAAAGAACCTAAGGGAATTATTACCCTGCTCCACAAAACTGCTGACTAAAGCTCAACACCAAACCCAACTAGCTGGGCTTGGAGAAAGAACCGCAAACACCACTGGGCTACAGGGTGGCGAGCTATTGCAATAGCCCACTCTTTCGCTATGCCTCCATGTGGGAGGGTTAGAGGTCAACGGCTGATGGATCTACAGCCATGTACAGACATCCCAAATCCTGCCCTTTCCCCATGCACTGGAACAGCACTGGTTCTGCTCTGTGTAGGGCCCTTCGTGGTCACAAAGGAGTGGGCAAGATTAGCCCCTCCAAGAGCAATGCATGAAATACAAGTAGAGGAGGGTCAGTCAGCTAGGGCTGCAGCTTGGTCCACGTAATTACCATTTCTTCTGATCTTTCTCATCCTTCCTCCATGGAATTTACTCTTCCCTGGGAGGTGGGGAAGATGCAAGGGAGAAATATAGCAGATGTAACTGCATACTTTGAACCAGAAATTCACCTGCACGATTTCCCTGCAAAGGATAAGATTTGCATAGCCTCTTCTTGTCAAGAACAATTCTTCCTCTGTGGCTGCTTCTCCTCCCCATCTTTCAGGATGTATGGCCAGGTCTGTGCTACATATGAGAGTGCCTCGCTGAGGATGTTCCGCCTGGGTCGGACAGACACTATCCGCTCTGCCTCCGTGGACTCTCTGAAGTTTGTGCAGGCAATGGACAACCCTAGCAAGCAGGTGAGAGTTCCAACAGATGGAGTGAATTAACATCACCCCAAAGAAAAGGGAGAACTGCTTTTCAACTCACCCTAGAAGGGTGGCATCTGTATCCTCTGGTCTCAGCCAAAAACTGCATGTGATCTGAGGTTGTTTTAAGGTACAATCTGGAGTACGATTACAAATCTTGGGTCTATTCAGCTTTCCTTTTACAGCTCTGTAAATCCAAGGTGAGTGTTTCTAACCCTATATCACGTGACCAGTCTGAATTTCTAACCAGTCAGGCCCTAAGTACTAGATTATTGGACTTGAAGGTTCTCCATGTATCATTCAGAAGGTCATTTCCTCGTTTTGGTTTTGACCTATGAACTTTGGACAATATACAGGCAAACAAATGTACTATTTTGGTGAGTAGATTTGCTAGAATATGTTTAAATTAATAGGGATGAACACAGTTAGTAGAATGCATTAACTTCTAACATTTTAAATTAACTAAAGGAATTTTTCTAGATGGGGAGTTGTACAAATAAGGAAACAAGTTCCCGACCACATAGTATAGTGTTTGGGGTGTCCCAAAGTTGGAGATACAGAGACACTATTGGTTCCAAGCATGTCCAGATTCAGAGAGAGGACTTGTGATTCTAAGCATTCAGGATTCATTTCAGTCCTTCTATGAAAAAGACAGGGACTCTGGTTCTCTCTTAGAAGACAAAGAAGCGAGACTAGAACCTAGCAAGTGATGAAAGTCAGTTCCCTGGGGATGGAGTTCTGAATCAGAGTTCAGCAGTTTGCTGTAGAACCTCTGTAGTGATCCCCTTGCAAAGACTTGCCTCCTTTGGTTGCAGAATTGTCCTTCTGTCATCTCAATCATCCCACTGACATCTCCGCTTCCAACAGTTCTAGGATAAAGGGTAGTCCCTATGGAATCACTTAAGGATAGCCTCTCGTAAGCTGGAAGGGAAGAGAAATAATTCAGCCAATAATATGATCTAAGTGCACAATAGCTTGAAGCAGACACCTGCTGGGGCAGAAATGCCATCCTGCAGATGAGCTACTGAAATCACTGGGGAGCACATTTTTAATGTCCATTTCATGTATTCTCCTTAGAACCAGGAGAAGGTGGAACTGCTGAGGAGAGCTACGGAGGCACACAGAGCTTACACAGATATGGTGAGTGTCCCATACAGCTCCAAGGCTGGGACTGTGCAGAGGTAAACCAGGTGCTGCTGGAAGAAAAATCCCAATTTATGGTGCTAGGCATATAAGCCAGCCTGTTAATACTGTCCCTAGGATTGATTCTGACCAGTTAATGCTTTGGAGTACTGACTTCTCTTCCTCTTTGCACAGTTCCTTCAGTATCCCTGGTGACTGAGGGCAAAGGAGAAAGCTGCAGACTTGATTTACTGTGCTCTGAAGAATTCCTATTCTCCCCATCACCAGGATCTGTAGATGCTAGGGTTGCACAGGAGGGGGTTAAAATCACAGGGATCCCATCCCGAGATGTTACAGGGTTTGCTTAGTTCCATCTGTTTGTCAAATGTTGCCCTTAATGGACAGTTAGGGGTGTTTTTGTCGTTTCTACTTTAAATTTAAGAGGATTTTTAAAATAGTGCAGATTTTTGTTCCCCTGCCTCTCCGGTCTCTTATCCAGACTCTTTTCCTTTCAGGCAATAAGGGGGAATGCAATAGACCGTCATCTGCTAGGCATGAAGCTTCAAGCCATTGAGGATCTAGTGAGCATGCCGGAACTGTTCATGGATACAGCCTATGCCGTTGCCATGCACTTCAACCTCTCAACCAGCCAGGTAAGAAGTGGCTGACCAATATGAGAGTGCTGCGATCATTCTTTCTCCCTTTCTTCTCCACATTCCTCCACAACCCCCTTCCTTTAGGAACTGCTCTGCATAGGTGCCATAGGAATCTAGCCCCACAACAAACTGAGCTGGACCTTTAAACAGGTTGTGAGGTGAATCTGAAGACTATGACTTTACAATTGCTAGAGCCATTCTAACAGATTATCTTCTTCAGCCCAGGCTGGACACTGCATTGCCAGGTAGATACCAAGTGCCTATGGTAATAAAGAGGCCCTGCCTGCACAATGTAACAGCAGCAGTATTGCATGAGGCTTATTGTCCTTATGAGTCTACTTCAGTGGATAACTGCTCCTCTGCAAGTCTCTTCAGAGGGTGATAGGAAGCACTATCACAGTGCTGGGCAATAGCAGAAACAATTGGTTTATCTGTTTGTTTATAAAGCATCCACAGTGTTCTAGGAGCTGAACAGATAGGTCTGAATATCATGCCCCTGCCCTGAAGAACTTACCTGGGGTGTTAGCTGGGAGTGGTCAACAGCTTTTGTGATCTTCTGCCTCTTTTTGTTTGTTTCCCACCGTAGGTCCCAGCAAAGACAGACTGTGTGATGTGCTTTGGTCCAGTGGTTCCAGATGGCTATGGAGTCTGCTATAACCCCATGGA
This sequence comes from Chelonoidis abingdonii, assembly GCF_003597395.2. NCBI lineage: Eukaryota > Metazoa > Chordata > Testudines > Testudinidae > Chelonoidis > Chelonoidis abingdonii. The sequence goes on along the minus strand of NC_133792.1, from coordinate 13,971,071 downwards.
TGACCACATCAACTTTGCAATGTCGGCGTACAACAGCTGTGCCGAAACCAATGCAGCCCGCCTGGCACATTACCTGGAGAAGGCGCTACTGGACATGCGTTTCCTGCTCCAATCCAGTCCCAAATCAAAATTGTAAAAAATGAACCTGCTTCACAGCTCCTAAGCTTTAGGAGCTCTCCCATGTGCACAAGAAGCTCCCAGCTCTCCAAAAACTGGGCAACAGGAGATGGGCTCCATTAGGAATCTAGAAGAGTACATGGTACACATCTCTCTGCAGAGAAGTTAAGGAGTGGTAATCTCCAGCTATCAGACTACAAGGTAAAAGGAACCATTGCCTTATTCCAAGCTAGAACTGACAGAGATCCTTTCCCACAATGTGCAAAGTGCACCTTTCTTCCCTTGAAGAGATACTGGAGCAACATCTTTTTGATTGAATTTACAGTGGAAAGAACATAAAAAGTGCATTCACCCCATCCTTCACTCTTTATCCACTAGGGGGAGTATTCTCCTGGCTGAGTAGGTCTGAGGCCACTTTGATCTTTCTGCTGTCTCGGGCTTTTTAGGGTTGGGAATATCTCTTTTGAGCTATGCCATGCCTCCTGAAGTGGTGTCATCAGTGCCACTGAACTTTGGGGTGGGGGATAAATGCTGTAAATTGGAAGAAATCCAGTCCTGTTAGGATGCATTGTGATGCTTTTCTAGAAGTGTCTTCCCAACATAACCTTGCTGGGGGACTGGTTTTTGTGCACTTTCCACAGCTAGGAATGTTCCCTTTCCCATCCTTCTAACACCTGGGTCTTCCCTTTTTCTGCACTTTCTCCACTGTGAAACACCATTGCTACAGTTGGACTCACTTCCCCTGCTCTGGCCTTTTTTTATTTTAAGCATAAAGTGATGGATTGCTGGCAGGTCTCCATTTCAGAGCTTCAGGCTCTTCAAGTGGAGCCTCTCTGGCTTTCTTGTGTTGCTTCTACTAAATTGATGCATTTTAATTGATTTTTTTTTTAATGTCCAGGCTCTGCTGGCCTTGACTTTATGCACTTAAATATTCTGTAGTGGGGAGGGATGATACAGACCTTGATGTTGTTTGCAGAACCTGTTCTCTTCATTCTGCTCCTTCTCTTTCAAATGGAGACAAAAGGATGGGAACCATATTGACCTTCGTTATTTGCAAACTGAAATATCATGCACTGGTTTCTATGCTGCATTTATTTTAGTCTAAGGAGAAGGTGCTTAAGTAACTTAATGAGCCCTTCTAATCAAGTTTCCAAAAATGCCTCTGGACTGCATAGGTGATGTATGTTGGAATTGAAGGGGGAAAAAAAAAAGGCTGCAGAATGACACTTCTCCCCTGCCAAGATTGTGGTAGTAAAGAAAGCACAGAAGTCTACTCTAGGATGTATAGACTATGTCTGTTCATTGCTCCCAACAACAGCCTTTTCCATAGGAATCTGACAGCGCTTCTTCAGCAGAACCTGGTTTCTTCTTGCCTTAATATTGTTTATACCCATGGTGATTTATAATTTTGCTCTTTTGTGGAATATAGTTATGTCTGTGCTGGTTTGATTGAACCTTGATAAAGGAAGGAATTATATATTTATAAATGTGCAATTAAAAAAATATTGTGACACAATAAGAAAGGAATTAAAACCGCCAATATCTTTCCTAGGGCTGCATCTGAAACCATAGATCTACTACCATTAGAAAAGTGGATGTGTTGTTTTCCCCCACCAATGCTATTCCTGCAGTGGAATAATGGTAGTTCTGCAAGCCCAGACATATGGGTACTGAACCAAGGAATAGCTTGAGTTTGTAGTCTGTTTTATCACATGAAAACTTGTCCATATCACAAAGCCACCCAACCAGTAGGGTCATTGCTGCTCTTCTGGTGTTAGGCCTCGAGAGCATTCATAATCAAGGTGCCTTGGTAGACGGGCGCGACCTATTTGAAGTACGTTCATCCTACTATTATTGAAAACCTCTCTTTTATGAGCACTTAGTCACCTCATCTAATTTTTTTATTGATGCAAACCTGCTCTGTTTTAAATTCAAATTCCACCCCCCAACTAAATAAGGGGAAAGTTTTACTGAAACTCACCTGTGCAGCTAAAGATTGTCCAAACCTCCATTACAAAATTTAAGTTTAAAAAATATTATAAATGGAATGAGATGGTTAGAAAGCAATGGGAGCATGTAACGCAAAGCTCTGAGCACAAACACACCTGCTCCAGCTATCTGATTCTTCCACAATGAATGAGACTGAAAGCTACAAGAGGCCACCCAAAATCTTAGTCTCTATTAATATTTATTATATGTAATAAGTACTTACATAACCATTTAAGAGACTGCAACCTTCTGGAATGAATTGGAATGGATAAGGTCTTGCTGGGATTTAAAAAAACACTACTTTTTATGGAGGCTTTTATTCTGGAAGAGATTCCTTTAGTCAGAAACAAAGTAAACTTTTTTCCCCCTCCCTGTATGTAATGAGTCAATATAATGCCTGCTGATAACTGATGTTACCCTACTGTGGTCTGTGGCCAGGGGGCCAAAGACCAAGTGCCTTCAACCACAGTATCGCTACATATTGGCATTATTCTTATTACAAGGCTAATTTGAGAAACTAAGAATTCTCTTTCCCCCCTTCAATAAGAGAGACAATCATTGAAAGGCAAGTGCTCACTGAAAAGGCTGAGATGGAAGTGCACTCTGCTAATAATGGAAAACACAGGGGATGGGTCTGATTTTATTCTTAAGTCAGATTTAAAGCTGGAGATTGCATTGACTTCAGTGACATTTCTCCAGCTGTGGAGCTGAGGTCTTTATGTGCCATACACAGGGAAACACAAAAGATCCTGCTTGTGCATTCTCTCTTCAGAATTAACAGGGGAGCTGCTATATTACATTACAACTGTTTACAGGGTTTTCTCTTTTAAAAGTGTTTTGTCTTGCTGTGACTGATTATTGTGAGTGCCAGATTTGTTTGTTTGTTTGTTTACTCTTTATGAGCTGGTCACTTGCCCAAGAAGTGTCCATGATCTTAAAGGCTATGTAAAAGTTATGAAGAAACTACTGATTTTCTGAATAATTAGGGAAATATGTAGATTTATAATGTACAACTAAACTCTTGGAATGGAGTTGTGGTTGATGGCACAGCCAGTGACTTTGCATGCTCTGCCAGTTAAATGCACTAAATGTTTTTTTGATAATGTAATCAGTGTCCTGCAAGGATTGGTGATGTTCTTCCAATATAAATAATGAAAGTATAAATGTTGCCAGCAGGGTTGATTCTATGCACAAAATGCTCTAGGTGTAAGTTTGATGATGATCTTTACCTAAGGATGTTCATTGAGAGTCACAGAGCAATAGGTCACACAGGAATTTATCATCTTCCATGGTAAGGGAGAAGAGCAAGAGATCAGCTACTTAGAAAGCAAGGAGTAGTTCTCTGAGGGCAGTCATCTATCTTCCTTGCTCCTTTTCAATCCACTTAGCTAAAGGCAGGAGGCTACGTACTGACAAGTTGTCAGCTTCTAGCTGAAGTTTCACTTATCTCCTAGGCTGCTCAACTTGGCCAAGAATGTACAAAGGGCCTTTATAGGCATTTATTGCTATGTCAAACAACATGCAGCTTTCTCGGGGATGGAAAAAGGAAGCAGACCGAAACCCAGTCTACACTTAAAACTTACATCAATATAGCTACAACACACAGGCGTATGACAAATCCACACCGGAGGGAACTGTAGTTATGGTGACTTAACGCCTTCTGTAGACGCAGCTAGAAAAATGGAAGAATGTGCCTATCAGTCATTTAGATGGAGGTCCTATAGCAATCAGAAAAAACCCTTCCCTTGCTGTAGTCTGAATCTATGCTAGAGTTGCAGCAGCATAGCTATGGTGCTATAGTATAAATGGCCAGAGAAAGCAGATGGCATGAACTGTGTTGGAGAAGCATACAGCTATCTCCCTAATCACACATTGCAGAGCACTGGCTTGATGGTTCTATGAAGTTGTAGGGTTTAATGCACTGTAGACAAACACTGCCATAGCCATGCAGTATGTTAATCATTAGAAATGAAAGTAAATGTAGTTTTTAAGGTGACTTTTCCACTTCTCTAGGATGACAGGCTCTATGGAAGAGCTGAGGGATGTGTTAATTACATTTGAAGCAATTTACATTTTTTGCCTCATCTTTGGGAAAATGACTCAACTGCCCCCTCCCACACACACACACTTTTTTTTTTTTTTTTAAAGTGAGGGAGAAGAATGATGGTAAATTTTATTTACTTGGCGGTTAGAAGATAAAGAACCAATTAGTACTGCATTCCACACTGGTGCCTAACTCATTACTACACTACCCTATTATCTAGCTAACTTAGATACTTGCACTTCCTTTCCCCTCTCTCTCACCTCCCTGTGGCCTATTTTAATGAAATGGTTATAGGCCTGAGCTAATGCCTATTAAAGTCACAGCCCACAGCTCAAAAAGAGAGGGAGATTAGCCCAGCCAAAGTGCTTTTATGAGAAATAAAAGTGCTATTGTTTTATGTGCAAATGCACTAGAAATCTCAGTGTGGAGAGTTCATATTAGATCACTCCAATGAGTGCTCAATTAGAGAAATTTATTGTAATAGACTAAAATTCCCCTAATCCTTAGTTTAAAAAAAATAAAACCTGCTGCTACAGAGAAAGATATTCAGTTTAGAACAAGTATGTGTTAAAAGGTTTTCATTCTTAATCACATTAAAATAAAAGGACACTCTTCCTGGGCCAAATTCTGGGATTAGGATAGACTAGGTTCTATAGCAACCAATTCATAACATTCACAGACACACACACACACACACACCATGGCAAGAGAAGTAGATGAAGTCTTTAAAATGCTGTTTTCAAATTAAGGTGGCAGAAAAATACAGAGATGATCAGATATGAGCAAAACCACATCTTGCATCAGTACATACCAATGAGTTTTCTATGAAGCCTCAGTAGCTTTTTAATGGAAGCTAGTAAAACATGCAGTAAGACATAGATGGGTATGCATAGTCACTATCCCTCGGTACAGGTGACGGTATCAGACAGATGCTAACGTCCTCCTCTTTGACCCAGCTTGGTAGCTGTACTTGCCCTGGCCTTCCCGTTATAAAACTTCAAGCCAATTGTACCATGAGTCTCTCCACCTTGTTGCTGAACTTCATTGTAATTCTTGATTACAGGCTAAAAAGTGCAATGGAACAGTCTTTGCACAGCCATGAAGTACATTCAGGATGCACTGCTGACTCACTGTTAGTATAGTCTTCTTAAAATATTTATCAGCCTATTGCAGAGGCTCTAAGTACAGGTAGGGTCAAAGAGGCTGTCAGATATCCTATCACAGGGAAATGGTACCCAAGCATCTAGCAGCAGAACTTACTGTCCAGAACCCCAGACTAAGGAAGTTCATCGCTTGAAAAAACAGTCAAAATGAAAAAGGAAGGAGAAATGAAAGTCCTCACAGTATAAGGGCAAGATCCCTTAGGAGTTATGCATTCTAGGGAGCCGGTGCAGACTTTTGTAATAGTCTTGACTACTGCAGAATCCAAAACAAATCAGCATGACCCATGGAAATGTTTGCCAGGGTTAAAACGTACTGCCCCGTTTCAGCAGTAACCTGTGTTTGAATCTAACTGGGCTCTCCAAAAGTAATTCATGCAGTGCTAAAGCCAGGCATAAGCACTCAAACTTTTTATAAAAATAAAAAGTTTACTGATGGCTGAAAAGCTCAGGGAAGATTCATTATCAGAAAAAGGGTTTAGGGCAGAGACTGATCATATAAACTTTTAATACCAGTAAAAGCTTTTTTTTAAATGACTTTGGGGTAATCCTTAAAAGCATGAGGTTGTGCCTTAACTAGCAGTTATTTAAACTTAATAGTGGTGTCCTTAATCAACAACAGAGTCTGGCTTAAGTTGAGCAACAGAAACTGTAGAGGTCCCAGCAGCTCTGGGATCATAAAAGTACAAAAGGAAGAGGGAGTGGAGGGATAGTTGTAATGTGTATACCAAAGTTACTGACACTAAAGAAGAAGAGGGCCTGGGTAAACACCTGGGTAATTACACAACAGGAGCAGCCGTGAAAAAAAAAAAAAAATTAGTAGATTTTAGGTTTTCCTCTGTGTTTTAACCCCCTCCTCCCCCTCAGTGGTATCCGTGCAGGCTTGTACACAGGAATGTAACTAGTGTTTAAAAGCAAATCTTTAGTAGTTTCTTTATATTCTTACAAAGTGCAGCAGGAATTGATTTTGCTCTCCCAACTGTTGCAGAAAGGAAAGAAAAGAAATAACTCCTCCCCTCCTGTCTAAGTCACCCTATGTCCCCCACAAATTCAAAACCCTAAATTAGGCAAGACCTAATTTTGGTTTTGTCTTCTTCCAAATACACAATCAATGCATCACCCACCCCAAAAATAATAGTTCAATTAAAAAAAAAAAAAATAAATAGTGTGTATATTTCATGCTGCAAAAAAATGTCACAAATGATTTTTTTTTTTGGTTCTCCCTCCCCCAAACAAGCCATCAGGTATTTTCTCCCCCTTCCCGTGACTCAGACACGATGGTACATTCCAACTGGCAATGTGCATTTGTGTTATAAATGAGGTTCTGCTCCTTCACGGTCCCACATGCATCAGGGAGCATCCAGCTAGCTGCAAAAGCCAGAGCAAAGGCCTCCAGGCTTTGAGTATGGTCCCTGCCTGTTCCTTTGGTCCATCTGTGAAGACTCCTTGCTGCTTCGAGGTCTGTACAGGTCTCTACTCTTGTCCTTCTCCATTAATTCCTGCATTCTGTTCCCATGTCTTGAGTCACTGGAGCTTCGTACCTAGCTTGCGCTGTCTGTTTCTGCAATGCGAACATAGAGGTGGCAGAGTGAGGTAGATCCCTGTCACCAGGCATCATAGCACACTCAATGCATAAAGCGGTGGGAGGAATAAAATGAGCTGCATAGACCAGACCACCACATCCAATGTCAAGAGAGGTAATTCCTGCTTTTTACAGGCTCAGGTCTGGAATAACCAGAGGATCTGTAGGTCACAACTAACGTGCATTAGCAAAGAGGTGTATGCGAGAGACCAGACATGGTTACACAGTGGCTACCTTATTGTGACTCTCTTTTTATGGAATACCAAATTCACCTCACACAGCATAAAATGGAGCCTTACCACTCCAGATGACTCTGCTCAAGTTATACATTTTACTGCATCCAGAGGGACCCTTTACAACATAGGTTGCAACATTTGGTTTCTCCCCTACTATTACAGTCCCCTATGGCTTTGTGTTTGGAATCATTTGTACTTATCACTTTTTCCCCGTTTTGAGCACTGGCCTGCTAAACCCAGGGTTGAGAGTTCAATCCTTGGGGGGGCCACTTAGGGATCTGGGGCAAAAATCAGTACTTGGTCCTGCTAGTGAAGGCAGGGGGCTGGACTTGATGACCCTTTGGTGTCCCTTCCAGTTCTATGAGATAGAGTGTATGGTTAAATATACCTATTAAAGTCAACCCACAATCTGGCCTCTTTTCACACTCTATACTACCCTGTCCATAAAAGCTACCCACATCAGCTACTTTAATTTTCATATATGTAAATAAAATTACAACTGATACAGGTAAATAAACCATTATCCTATTGGTGCATGTAACAGCTTAGATACACCTCCCTGTGTGCAGAACCTCCTACCATCCTGCTTACCTTGCCTCTGCTCTGGTGACTGTGTATTCAAACCACAGGATGTTGGGAATGAGGCTGGTATCCCTGATTAAAAAGAACTCTGAAGCTGGCCTAAAATTATCAAGGTTTGGGGGAGAAAAAGAGGGTGAGAGAATTAAAACATTTTCTTTCCTAATTCCAATAAGCCATGGAGGAAATAGTGTGAAATTTACCACTGCTACCTGCAACGCAAATCTGGACAGGTTTTGTGTATTTAGAAAACAGCACTATGTAATTCTACCAGGAAATGTGCCATTTTTCCTCCCTTATTAGGAAGGTTTCTAGTCTAGTTAAATTTAACTAAGTTGCCATTTCACTTGATTCTCATTTTTTTGTTCGGTGTGGTAAGAGGAGATCTGACTCATTGGACTCAGCCTTTCCATTAGAGAGCATTTGGAGAAACAGATGGGGAAGATCAGGAAGTACCAGTTCCTGGAGGTGCTACCTCATAACACTGGGCTCTCCTCTAGCACCTTTCTTTCAAGGATCTCAAAGTACTTTATGCACAATTATGCCTCACAATTCCTCCTCCTCCCCCAAGAAGTAGGGAAGTATCCCCATTTTACAGATGGAGAAATGGTGGCACAAGTAAGTTAAAATGACTTGCTCATGGTCACACAGGGAATCAGTAAGAAGAGCAGGGAACAGAATCTAGCAGTCCCTATTCCCAGTTCCCTGATCTAACCTCTAGACCATTGGGAAACTGTGCACAGTTTAAACCGCTTTACGTGGGGGTTTGCATTCCTATAGATCATCATCATAATCATTTGGTTTCACAGACTGAAGTATCCCAGACTGAAGTATTGGTTTTCTTACACCATATGGTATGAATTCTCTATCCTTGTGCAGGTTGACTAGGACTTTACTCCCTTGCAAGGGTGTCATGCTGCTCCAACTACCAGTTGGTTCAGCACATTTCGAGAGGTAAACACTGTTGTGGCCCCTTTTGTGGTACACCGAGTAAACTTGAGGGATACAGTGCTGGACAAGTATCTGGTTCTGCAGGAGGGTGAGGCCATGGGAGATTAAAACATAACACAGAATAGTATAAAAGGTTTTTACCACGCAGCTATCCTTGGGAACAAGGGAGTTAGGATCTCCTGCGTGAACGCAAACCAGGCTATGGCCATGATGCTTCCTGCAACACCTCCATATAAGACCTGGCTCCAGGTGTGGTAGAGCAGATAGACCCTTCAGATGAAACAAGAAAGGAGAATTACCAAAAAGTCAGGATTTCAGACAAAATAAGGGCATCACACAGTTGGTTACTGTGTTTTATAGGCCCCTGTAAAGGCCAGAGGAAGGTTATCTTCCAGATGTGAAACAGCCAAGTGGCACCTATGTAAAAGATATTGAATCATAAAAATGTAGACCTGGAAGGGACCTTGAGAGATCATGCAGCCCATCCTCCCATGCTGAGGCTTCCCCACATCCACTAATGGATAATCAGGAAACAACTTAGACCCTTCTGTGTACATAAATTTCTGTTTAGGAATATTGCTAAATCTGAGAAGCCCAATACCTAAGAAGGTGTCTGCGTGTTTCCCATAGAAGGAGTTCAGACTAGCTGGGAGCCTGTTGCTGTTGATCCCAGGAGAGATTTTTCCAGAGCCAGCCGCAGATCCTTCAGTAACTCTCCGAAGCCTGGATTTAAAGGCTTTCAGAATATATAGTAGTTTTCATTCCATGGATCTGAAGAATTGTTTTTTTTCCACCTACAAAAGCTTATGCCCAAATAAATCTGTTTGCTTTTAAGGTGCTACCTGACTCCCCATTGTTTTTGAGAATATATAGTGTGAAGGGAACTTATTTTGTCATGGTTTTTGCTCACCTCAAATTTATCAGTATGAAGGCTCCATTGCTGCAGACAGCGTAGAGCTTTTTAGCTGGTAGTGGTCACAGCAGAAATGATGTTAGATTATCCTGGCACATAGAGATTACTCACACAGACTAAGTCTGTTCATACTGCAAGATGATGGAAGCCAAACAATTGTGACTACATTTAGACTCAGAGGGGTAGCCATGTTCGTCTGGATCTGTTAAAGCAGCAAAGAATCCTGTGGCACCTTATAGACTAACAGACGTTTTGGTGCATGAGCTTCCGTGGGTGAATACCCACTTCGTCAGATGCATGTAGTGGAAATTTCCAGGGGCAGTTATATATATGCAAGCTAGAGATAATGAGGTTAGTTCAATCAGGGAGGATGAGGCCCTGTTCTCACCTCAATTGCTAGAATAGGGCCTCATCCTCCCTGATTGAACTAACCTCATTATCTCTAGCTTGCTAGCATATATATACCTCCCCCTGGACATGGAGGCCAGAGACAATGGGGAGGGAAGCACTGGTATTCAGTTTTGCAGATCCATGTGTGAAGACAGAGATGCAGGACTCGATGCAAGTCCCTCCCTGTCTATGACCAACCCTCTTCGCAATGATCCAGCCTCCACATAGTTGGGTTTGCAGCGATGGGGCCCAGTGCAATCATATAAGCTTAAGCCACCCATTGGACTGCAATTTTTGAAGTGACTATTGAGGGACAAAGTAGACCAGGAAACAAAAATCCAGAGAAAAAGAAAGAGCTTCCATTCTGAAGAGTCCCTGGCAACTCAGGACTCCCTCAGCCCCTGGTATTTCCGGCACAGTTATCCGGAACTGAACCACAAATGGGGGAGGATAAAGTACTGTCAAAAAACCACAAGGACAAGGGTTAGTATATAGGAATAAGACGAATGGCTGCTCCATACCTACTATATGAGACTAGAAAGGCCACTGTGACAAGGCAGATGGATAGGACGTGTCGCCACAGTAAATCCAGAAACCTGGCATTGTTTGTTTGGTGCATTCTGGGAAAAAGGAAAAAGACAGGAGGAAAGCCATTAGTGCAGTGGAAAAGAGATGGTGATAGGGAACGGAACACCCACCCCTCCAAATTACAGTGACCTAAGGAAGCCATAGCCCTCATGGATAACCTCTTAACACTCCAGTGCTAATTTATCCAACTGCAGCTGCCAAGAAGATGCAAGGGAGAAAGCCCGACCCCAGTGTCCAGGTGTTAATGCAGAGTACTACAAAGGGAGCCAATGTGCCCATAGTACCATTATGTCTGGTGTGGGAGGTGCACAGAGTGCATAAGCAACCATCATGCCTGAGAGCTCCTTATAGCTGCTCACTTGTGTTGGCTACAGTATAGGAGGGTTGTCTGATCTCTCCTGCTCCTCCATATTATAGAGCTGCAGGAGGTAGCCATAGCTGAGCAATGAGGACTTCAGAAGGGGAGTCCTACACCAGAGAATGCAAGCCTAGCACCAGAGACAAACCATGAATGGGTCATGTGAGAGGGCAGCAGGAATCACTGCAGAGGTTGCAGGGTCACTAGAACAAGGGAGAATAGCCTCATGAGAAGATAGCTCTTCTCTCCTCCTTCCTACTTCCCCAATTGCATTCCAGCATGGATTTTGGCAGTCTCAGAATTCAGCATGATTCAAAAGAGACTGCGTCACCACAGTCATATTCCGAAGGACTCATGCTACTGGGAGCAATGGCATCAGGGGACACCTTCCCCTCACTAATCAATATTCTCAGGCAGCGGCAGAGCCCATAGTCCTATATTCAATCTGGGATGAACTCACTCCAGAGGGAATCCCACCCCACCACAACAGATTGCACCGGTCCTGGACTTCAGCTCTACCTATAGGAAGGAAAGGCATGCCACCAGAAGGTAGCCACCCGTTCCAAATGCCCCCAGAGGTCAAAAGCGTAAAACAGCCAAAACCTAATGAAGAAGCTTCACCTTAAATAAAGAAACAGGAACGAGTAAACAGAGAAAAACCACATGAACTGAGAGTGACTGGATGGCATCCCGTATTTTGTAGTCACCGTTGAATGGGCTTCTGAGAAGAGAAGAAGAAACAGTACGCTCAATACAGAGCAGTAGCCTGAACACTTCAAAAATCCAGCCAGGGCACAGTATTGGGGTGCATGTGTGAATTTACAATACATTTCTCTGATGAGCTGCACTGTAAGAGTCCCTTCCCAACCGCCATATGAACGTGCAAACACAACATACCAGACCTGAGACAAAACCACCCTTCAACCCAATTATCATCACCACAGTTCAAAGATAACTCACGTACCCGTTCTTTCCCCCAAGCCACCAGGCCATACTTGCCTTCACAGGGCCGTGGCTCACGGATAATATTCTTTATTAGCCAGTTCACTCCTTCGTTGAATGCCAGCCCCCCTAAGAAAGATATCTGTGACAGAGACAATTGTGTTAGCCTATGACTCTGCATCCATCTCTCAACTTCCTACTGTGTCATCTCAACGGCATGCATCTCATTAAACCCTTGGGACGAATTTTCCTTAAAGGGACACAGTCAACTTAAAACAAAACCACCACTTTCTCTCTGATTTTTTTTTTTAAACTACTACAGTTACAAGTAACACTTGAGATTACGCTAAACAAAAGAGATTAGAAAAAATATTTTTCAGTCTATTTACTTTGTGCATTTGATAGCACTTCATATATATTCAGTTTCCACTGTTTGCAGGAGTCTTTCACAGAGCCACAGAAGAGAGAATAATAATAAAATAAAAAAAAAAAAAGAAAATATTGGCAGAGGGGCTCCAAGAGTAGTGTCATAGCTGGAATTATTATTTTTTTTAATTGTCTAGATTTTAAATTGACAATATGTTTTCAACTGTTTGCTGCAGACCAACAGAGGGAGCACATTTGATGCTGTTGAAATGCTCTGCTTAAAAGGGCGGCTTTTTATTTTATTTTTCTCTTCAGTGAACAGCTTACAGAAAATCATCATCATCCTGAAGCTGTTCCCCACAAATTTCTAACATCTTTAAAGGCAAGGTACATTCTGGACCTGGACAGATTATAAAAACAGTAGCAATTTCCGTCTGTAGTCCAGAATAGTCCTTCCCTCTTTTAGCCCTACCATCCTGGCCAAATTCCAATCTGCATAATCGTATTCTGCCTCCCTAAATTCCCCCTCCAGTTTCAAATAGTTATGAGATTTTTCACTTCCTGAGCTAAACTGTGGGTCAGTATACTGTGTGCTGCTAAAGAGCTGCCACACTCCAACCCAATGGTGGTTCCTTTCTATAGGCAGAATTAGTAATCACCATTAACACTAACGCTTGCCTAGCTGCTTACACTTTTATTACTAGCCCGTTTTCAGTTGCTTAGAACTTTGCTGAACGATGGCCCGTCAGGCTTGTTCTCTGCTCGGGTTGCAGATTTTGTTTTGTTTTTAAATTTAAACGAACACAGATCAGCCATTTCAGAGAATGACACTGGGGGAGAAAAGTAGGGAAAAAAACATGTTAACTTTGGCTCAATTAACTGTTTCTCTGACGAGTTCTAGCACCTCCACGTTTAGAGCAGGAAAGCGAGATCTGCCAGGGAATGGTTCTGGACTCAGAGAGAGGTACCTTTTGCTTTTTCTAGGAAAAATCTACCAATACATGGATGAGTTATAAACCTCCGGGCCTTGCCATTTACACAAGATCAGTAGAGAGTGGTAGCAATTTGCTGCTAGTCTCTTGAACATCCCATCTACTACAGCCTTACAGAGTGTTTTTAACATGGTAACTGAACTGAGAACGCTCCCAGGCAGAGCTAGAGCTCTGGACAGGGGACAATGAGGCATCTCCCTATTGACCCTCTGGACTGAGCAAGAGGAGGAGATGCCTTCCCCAGCTGAGAGAAGCAGCATTCCTTCACAGCACCCATTCCTCACGGGCAGGTGCAGCAAGAGCTCCTCATTACGATTCAAGTTACTTTTACCATTGGAGGAAGGTGTTCTGGGCACCAACAGGACAGCATTAGTTTTAGTCTCAAATCTACTACCTGGTGCTTATAATTCTTTGCACTTCACAGGCTGCAAAATCAACATTAGGAAATGCCAAACTTAAGGTTGTTTATGCAATATTAATTCAGCCTCCTAGTTCATAGACTTTATGATACAGTCTTTAATTATGTCTTCACACACTGTTTGTTTTAGAGGATCCCTGCCTGCCTCATTCACTGCACAGGAGAGACGGTGAATGAGGCAGAGAGTTTCAAGAAGAGAAAAAAAGATGTTATTCTGTGTTTCAGGCCTCCACTAGGCCCAGTACAGCTCGGTCTATTTCTGACTTCGCAGTGGACTTCCCATCATAATAAATACAACCTACTTGTGCATGCAAAGATTTCATGGAGAAATATCTTATTTTTGAATGCTTTACCTTGCAACTGTAAAATAAAAATCTTAAAAGAATGTTAAACTGTAACACATATGTACAGCTCAAGTGCAGTGGCAGTTTAATACCTGGTGCTTCATCTATCGAGGTACCATAACTTCCCCTACAAAGGGGATGGATGCAACAAGCCTTTTCCATCTCTGTGATCTTTATTGTATTCTTATTCTTATTTTTTTTTCTCTCTCCCCCCCTCCTACTCCCCCCTCCACACAAATAATACTTCTTATATACATATTATACAATCAATCTCTCTCTTTCTCTCTCTCTCTCAGAAGGTCTCAGAACGCTTACCTTACAATCTCTCTCTATGCAGAGAGCGAGCGAGAGATTGTAAAATAAGTATCGGGGTGTGTGTGTATATTTATTTATTTAAGGATCTTCTGGGACAAAAGGCACCATATAAAGATAAGTGAATTTAGGGCTTAAGGAAGCTGGATTCACAGTCCTAAACACTGTCTTCTATTTACAGAGCAGATACAACATAGGCAGAGGCAATGCAAGCTCCCCCCATGCATGCCCCCTGCCAAAGTGACCCAATCTTCAGCAGGCATCACCTCTAGAAATGAAAGAAGGTTTCAGTCTTTATGACGGATTCTATCTTCAGTATTTCTGCCGATTGCTAAAATGGGGAGGTCAATTTGTGCCTAATTTGATTTTTTTTCCTACGATAAAGAAAACTGCCCATTAGAGATTGGACTGGAATTACCAATTCAGGTCACATAGACTTCCAAGAAGCCTTTAGATTGTTATGACTTTCAGTAGCTACTTCCTTGGGCAGCAATCATACTAGTAACTTAGAGGTTTATTACCAATCACCTGAGCCGTTCAGTTCCCATAACAGTGTTGCTTTATATAAACATAGCAATATCAGAAACCTGATGTCATAATCCTACTACTGACTCCATTTTACCTGTTTGTTTACAAAAGGCAATTATGATGAATGGCTTGTAATCCCTTCTATGGAATGTATTCAGCCATCCCATCCTAGCTACTTGTCACGACAAATAGCAGAGACCTTGAGGCATGATGTATCGCGAAAAGACTAGCTTCTGGTCAGGAGAGAAGTAGGAGTCACTCCTACTCTTGCTGTTTCACATAAAGAGATGAAATGGGCTTTGCAGGCACACACAGCCTGATTTCCAGAGGTCCTGAATACTCACAACATCAGATAGACCTGTGGGCGCTCACACTCCCAAAAATCTGACCCTTAATGACTAAGATGACCGGCAAGGCTGCCTCTTATTGAAACTGGCATCAGTGTCAGTGATCTTCACAGATTAATGCAAACATATGGCACCAAGACAATGACATGGGGAAACCCATTTAGAAAAGAATCTGAAAAATAAAATCACTTAAACATTGGGTAATAAAGCTTTACAACCTCTTAGGAAGAAAAACAAAACAAATACAAGAATCACTTCATCCTCCATCAAGATGCAGCCAATCTTAGACAGACGTCTTACAGAACAAGGCAATATGACAAACAGCTGAGAAGAAGTGAAGAATATTGTATTCACCTGACACCAGAGGGACAATTTAGAGAGGCCGAACATAATTATCCAGACTGAAATTACCAGTAGTATACTGGCTGAACATCTCCTCATTTTACAAAAATGTATCAGTGACCACAAGTGATCAGGACCCATGTTTACATCTCATCCAACAGACAGCACCTCCATCAGCACAACCCTTCCAGAGGGGAAAGTGCATCCCACAGAATTACAAATATCATCTCCTGCAGCATATGAGGTATTCTTCCTATTCCTGTATCTCCCATTCATCCTGGATGACCCTGCTTAGCCCAAGATCTCATGAGATCACAGCACAAGACAGAAATAATAACATTATTAAAGTCCCACTTTAGTTTCTCACAAAGAGAGGCAGAAAATTTGCAACAATCACTGAAATGTATGGCATGTCTGGTCCAGGAATTCAGAGAAGGGACACTATAGGGCAAGACAGGGCAATGAACTAAGGCCTGACAGTAATTCAAGAGTGTCACAATTAATTGCGATTTCCTCTAGGCAAAGAGGTCACATTTGTTATGGTAGCTCTGTAATGGCAAATCTCTCCTGCCTTCGTCTCCCTTCTCACATCTCCTGCCACGTGAAGTACCTGGGGTGGAAAGAGGAAGACTCACCGTATGAAGCTCTCTCTTGAATATGATGAGTGTAACAAAGCCGACTATGATGAAAATTGGACAAAGACTCAAGTAGGCTAAGAGCTGACCAGAGAAATCACCTGAGGAAGCAAATGAGAGAAACAAATCAGCCTGCATTTTGTGTGTGCTTGATAGCCATAGAGACGGCCATTTGCTAGTGCTTCAGAGCTCATTGACAGTAAAGGTGTGAGTTCACCAGATCAGTGGCCTAGCATTACATGGCAGACCCAGGCTCCCTTCCTTGGACTCAGCATTTCATCCCAAGTGTTAGCAGGGACTGAAGGTGCTGAAGAGCAAGAAGAGTGGTAGTTATTAGCTTCAGGATTGGGACCCAAGGGAAAACGAAATGAGCTTAGCATAATTCAACTGCAATTTCTGTCCGACAGCTTACAACATGTATTGAGAGACTGAGTAGTTTCCCACCTAGACAGCCTCCCATAGCTAGAGTTGGGAAGCTGCATTACAGAATCTCACAGAAGAAAACAAAGTGTCTCAAGAGCCATCTGTAATGGCTTCAGATAGAATGGATCGGGGTAGACAAATGTCCGAGGTGAAAAATGGCAATACATGGTACACACTATATGACTCAGTCCAAATCACCCTTTCCTACTGCCAAAGCACCATATCTCTTTGTTCACTTAAAAGAACACGTGGTCCCCATGAACTCTTTTGGAAAAGGTAAGCCTAGGCTCAAAGCCAATAGGAAAGTGCCAAAGTCATTTTACTCCAAGATCAGCTTCTCACCACAAGAGGAGTTTTTCCATTTATTTTTAATAGAAGATATTGTAAAAGACATAAACCAGCAGCATCATTTGAAGATGCCAGTCATCACTGCAGATTCAATATGAAACTCACAGAAGAAAAGACATCCCAAAAGGCTTTGCTACACTGGAGATATTTTTAAAGGAGGACCGGTATCAGCTGAATCAAGAAAGGGTCAAAGCCATTCTATGCTAATCTCCAAAAGACAGCAAGATTCTTCCTATCTCACCACATGGCCACAGACGGATCAATCCCCATCACTAAGCACCTGATCCCTCCTGCCCACTTGTTAAGAGAATATTTCTGCACGACTAAATACCTGATTCCTTTCTAAATCAATTTCACTTCCTTCCACTGTATAATGCAGAACGTTTTCCCCAACACACTCTAATTGCCTCATTTTGAGCTGAACAGCATTTGCCATGATGAACTTTAACTTCAATCCCTGAACAAAAGTATTCTCACTGTTACAAAATTCACATTGCTGGGTTCATTGCCAGAGGGTTGTTCAGTCACCTCGGACACACGGTGCATACTTCCTTCCCATGGCCGGCTCTGTGTCACTCACAACTGGGAAACACCAAGAGCATCAACACCAAGGGAACGGGCTGACGAGTTTCATTCTGTAAAACCAATGGGAACTTGAAGTTAATGGCAGAAGAGCCCTAAAAAAAAGTTATTTTGTTTTTATTTAACCTGGGGTCCCTTAATAGATCTTTGGCTCACTGACCTTGAACAGTCATTAACATCAATGCAAAGTGGGTTTCAAATGCTACCAGATCAGAATGGTAATGTTTTATGCCCACTTTGCACTGGTATAAGTGACACCACAAGGTGTGAGTGACTCCACAAGGTGCCAGAAAACAGAGAATCAGGCTCCTTACATCTAAACATCAAGAACTACATAAATGCAAGAGGAACATCATACGCCTTCAGGCTGGACGACCAAAATTGTACTGAAGTCCTGGGTATGCTTTCAAAGTAGTCTCAATTCAAGGATTATCTATTAGAGATGGTCTCTAGTTCAGGGATCATTATTTATCAAAGCATTCACTTTGCTAATCTGTAGTATGTATAAATTTTAAAAATTTGGTTAGACTAAAATACTGTAAAATTAATTTAAAAAAATAAATAAATTGTGGACAATTTTTACTTTGTTTTCTGAGGAGGGACTGTATTTCTCCCATAGTCTTACACCATCTATCTTTACAAGCAGCTGGTCTTAGATAAAGTCACACTGGATACAAAGTAGAACTACAGAGAGCATAACAAAGATTCCACCAATATCATACAGTAGAACCAATACGGCAAGTCAACTAGTCAGCAATGGCTGGTGACCTGCGGAAGAACCTGAGCTCAAAATCCATGAACCAGCGCCTCAAACACAGAACGCTGTATAGATGTATAACAGGAATCATTTACTCAGGTAATCTGAATCCTGTTTGAAAAACTTGTTCAGCACTTGGAACTAGGGCTGTCAAGCGATTAAAAAAATTAATCACGCTTAATCGTGCTGTTAAACAATACTAGAATACCATTTATTTAAATGTTTTCTACATTTTCAAACAAATTGATTTCAATTACAACACAGAATACAAAGTGTACAGTGCTTGCTTTATATTTATTTTTATTACGAATATTTGCACTGTAAAACAAAAACAGTATTTTTCAATTCACCTAATACAAATACTGTAGTTCAATCTCTTTATGATGAAAGTTGAACTTACAAGTGTAGAATTATGTACAAAAAAAACTGCATTCAAAAAATAAAACAATATAAAATTTTAGAGCCTACAAGTCCACTCAGTCCTACTTCTTGTTTAGCCAATCACTCAAACAAGTTTTTTTACCTTTGCAGGAGATAATGCTGCCCACTTCTTGTTTACAATGTCACCTGAAAGTGAGAACAGACATTCGCATGGCATTGCTGTAGCTGGTGTTGCAACATATTTATGTGCCAGATGTGCTAAAGCAGTGGTCCCCAACCTTTTCGGCTGGTAGGTGCCATCCGAAGGACCTCTGCGGAGGTGGAGCACCCGCCGAAATGCTGCCGAATTTCAGCGG
This sequence comes from Chelonoidis abingdonii, assembly GCF_003597395.2. NCBI lineage: Eukaryota > Metazoa > Chordata > Testudines > Testudinidae > Chelonoidis > Chelonoidis abingdonii. The sequence goes on along the minus strand of NC_133792.1, from coordinate 13,952,091 downwards.
GATTTCGGCAGCAATGCCTCTCAAGGACGTCGCTTGTCGACGGCAAGCGATGTCATCAAGAGGCGTCCCCGCCAAAATTCGGGAGCAATGCCTCTCGATGACATCACTTGTCGGTGACAAGTGTCGTCATTGAGAGGCATCCCTGCCAAAATGCCATTGCGGCATTTTGGCGGGTGCTCTCCCAGGGGCCAGGACGTGGGCGCATTAAGATGCCCCCGCAGGCACCATGGCGCCTGCGGGCACCGCATTGGGGATCCCTGTGCTAAAGATTCATATGTCCCTTCATGTTTCAACCATTATTCCAGAGGACATACATCCATGCTGATGATGGATTCTGCTCGATAACAATCGATAACAGTGTGGACCAACGCATGTTTATTTTTTCATTATCTGAGTAAGATGCCACCAGAAGAAGGTTGATTTTCTTTTTTGGTGGTTCGGGTTCTGTAGTTTCTGCATCGGAGTGTTGCTCTTTTAAGGCTTCTGAAAGCATGCTCCACTCCTCATCCCTCTCACATTTTGGAAGGCAAGTCAGATTCTTAAACCTTGGGACGAATGCTGCAGCTATCTTCAGAAATCTGATATTGGAACATTCTTTGCGTTTTGCCAAATTTGCAGTGAAAGTGTTCTTAAATCAAACAACATATGCTGGGTCGTCATCCGAGACTACCATAACACAAAATATTTGGCAGAATGCAGGTAAAATGGTGGATCAGAAGACATCATTCTTCTTCAAGGAGTTCAGTCACAAACTTTTTTTTTTTTTTATTAAAACAAGCATCATCAGCATGGAAGCATGTCCTCTGGAATGGTGGTCCAAACATGAAGAGGCATATCAATGTTTAGCATACCTGGCTCGTAAATACCTTACAATGCCAGCTACAAAAGTGCCATGTGAATGCCTGTTCTCATTTTTAGGTGATACTGTAAATAAGAAGCAGGTAGCATTATCTTCCGTAAATATAAACAAACTTGTTTCTCTTAGGGATTGGCTGAACAAGAAGCAGGACTGAGTGGACTTTTAGGCGCTATAAAGTTTTACGTTGTTTTGTTATTTAGTGCAGTTATGTAACAAAAAATAAATCTATATTTGTAATTTGCACTTTCACAATAAAGAGATTGCACTACAGTACTAGTATGAGGTGAACTGAAAAAATACTATTTCGTTTGTCATTTTTACAGTGCAAATGTTTGTAACCAATAGTAATATAAATTGAACACTGTACACTTCGTTTTCTGTGTTGTAACTGAAATCAATATATTTGACAATGTAGAAAAACATCCATAAATATTTAATAAATTTCAATTGGTATTCTATTGTTCAACAGCACGAGTAAAACTGTGATTAAATTTTTTAACCACGATTAATTTTTTTAGTTAAGTGCGTGAGTTAACTGTGATTAATTGACAGCCCTACTTGGAACAGAGCAGTGCTATCATATATTAAACACTATTAATACCAGTAGGGTTCCAGTACAGCCATATTCTAAAGCCATACTACAGAGTAGACTATGTAGGTGGATAGGTACCTAAGTAGTGATGTGTTGACTGTGAGTGATTGTTTCTTGCCTGGCTCTCAGGAAAGAGACCCTGCCTGTCCACACTGGTCAAGCAAACCATGCTAGAAACCTGCTAGCAATAATGTACTCACTAGTTTAGTAGATGGTTGTAGCTACTGCAGCTCTGATCCAACGGCGGAAAGGGCATTAAATCTTCGATGGATAATGCATTGGGGGCAGAAGGGGAATCTGAGAAAACAAGGCTAGCTATTTTTTCAAGTTTTAGAAGTGGCACAAGTAGATAATATATTATCTATTCTTACAGAAGTTTATTCCCAGGGAAAAATTAATAAGCGGCTACAAAATTAAGTGCTTCCATGGACCTGGTTTAAAAACAAGATTATGCAACTATTTTTTAGTTTCCTCATTCCCCAAACCTCTAATAGCTTAAAAGGGATGCCGTAAGGTTGATAAGAACGATTCCATGAAAAACAAAAAATTCAGTATTAAGTTTTATTTTAACTCAAACATTCCCTAGAGCATTTTGGGCTCAAGAAACAAAAGATGAAACTGACTACTTTATTTTAAGTTATCCAAAATGCAAATCGATGAAGCAGCAGTCATGGTGAAAAGCACATTAAATTTTCTACATTAGCCTCTGGCTATATTTATTTTCAAGTATGATTTTTACCCAGCATCCCCTTTGGCACTGACTGGAAAGATGTGAGGTTTACCACTTAAGCATAACCTGAATGTAATGTGAAAATATGAATTAATGGCACTGTTACCACATCCTATCACGGGGTCTTGTTTTACCGCCGTCACCACTGTTTCCTACAGAAATGTCTATTTGTGGCAGTGCTGTTTATCGCACAAACTTGCGGAAAAAGAAGCAACCACAGACATAGAATCATAGAATATGAGGGTTGGAAGGGACCTCAGAAGCTTATCTAGTGCAACCCCCTGCTCAAAGCAGGACCAATCCCCTGACAGATTTTTGCCCCAGATCCCTAAATGGCCCCCTCAAGGACTGAACTCACAACGCTGGGTTTAGCAGGCCAATGCTCAAACCACTGAGCTATCCCTCCACCCATGGTTAGTTACATGATATGAGTATGTTCCACTCCATCCATACTTTCTACGCTGATGGAAAAATGCATGAAGTGTTGCCATGTGTCTTATTTTTCATGAGACTGTCCATTTCCTGCCAGTACAACTTGCAGGACATTAAGAACAGTCTCAAGCTATCTTTGAGGATGATGTGATGCTGTGGCATGACAAGGTTCACATCACATCATGACACATTTCCGCTGGAAAACCAAGCTTAAAGCACTAAGATATTAAAGAAGCATTGGCTCTGAAGAGCTACAATCCCAGCAGAAGTCACAATAAAGAACAGTGGAAGAAAAAACAAACAAACAAACAAACAAAACAAACATTCTTATAGAACATACAGTCAGCTAGTTAAGTAGCAACAACTAAGTGCTATACAACTATATATTTAAATTTTTAAAAACTATATTTTAAATTTCTGCACACGTTATTTTGCTTTGCTTATATGCCTCGTTTACTTATACATACTAACTTTGTTAGTGCCCAGCGCCACCTAAACATGTTTAGCTGCTCAAAGTCTAGAATTTTTAAAAGGGTACTACGCAAAGAAACTAGCAAAATTCTCCATATTTCTTTAAGAACAAGAGTTGCTATGCCACATTTTTCTATATCAAGGTCAATTTATCAAAACAGAGCCTCTTACGGACACCTTCCTTCATTTTTCTTAAAGAAACAAGAAGTCAGAGATCCTTAAAAATCCCAGTTGTCCTGAAGAAAAACATGCTCATATAATACCAACAGACCCCAGTGGGCAGGATCGAACCTGGGACCTCTGGAGCTTAGTCCATGAGCCTCTACTGCATGAGCTAAAAGCCAATTGGCCATTAGCTAAGGGCAGACTCAGTCTCTTTCTCTCTCTCTATGTGGTCTCAGTGCCACTAGAGGGGACAGAACACCATACCCAGAAGGTGTGAGAGTTACACTTACATGCACACATACCAGGAACTTAATGTTTCTCCAGTGCAATTCACCCTGCAGACAAGAAATCCCTTAACAGGACAGATAGAATTTTAAGGTTCCAGGACCATACGTGAAAGTGATATTGGGACAGTATTAAGACAAGCTTGAAAAAAAAAGATCTGCTTTAATACAATGAGAATAGCTGTTGAGTTATGTCTCACCATTATGTTTCTGTGATGTTTATTTCTCCTTCCTGCATGCTGGATTTTACATTTATTAGTAATAATTCTTTGACTGGTGCTTGCAGCCACCACTGTCCCTATCTCTCCAGGCCTCTTTGCAGTTTTCTTCTGTCACAGTGTGTTTGCTACTTCTCCAAATTAGATGCGGAGAATGATCACTCCTGAATTACACCAAAGGAACACTCAACAAAGACATGGAGCAGCTACGCCAGGGGTAGAGAAAGGCTGTTTGGTCAAAAAGTTCCCTCTGGAAACTCTGGACTGGATTTCAAAACCAGGGAGCATCTTTTTTGGCAACTGAAAAACAGGATGGCAGCAGGTCTCCCGCCACATTAAAGCTCTCCTAAGACGAGAGATTTTAAGGACCATTGCCACAGTGCATCAGACCACTGGGTCTTCAGGAAGAATTTTAGGGGAATTTCAGGAAGAATTTCACCATGTCATGCAAGCTAACACTCCATCACCAAGAATAAATAAATAAATAAACAAACAAACAAACCAACCAACCCCAATACCACCAGAAGTGCTGTTTAGAGAATTTCAAAGTACCAACCCAACCTGCCCTTGCTAGCTGGAGAGACTAGTATCATCATAACACAAAATAGGCTGGACTGCAAGGATGCAATGTCAAAAGACAATATGGAGTCCGGTGGCACCAGACGCCTTGTTGTTTTTGTGGATACAGACTAACACCCCCTGATAAAAGACAATATGGGATCGCACTGAATCACAGTGATGCAATAGCTGGGAAAGGATCTGTCCTGCAAGGTTAACCACTGTTGAAGGGACTTTGACAGCTGCCCTTTTAAGTACTATTCAAGTTCCCAAATCAAGCCCTGTAAAAAAGTTTCCATGCAAGGAGCCCAGAGATTGTAATCTGCACATCTCCCCGCAGGGAATGCTATCATCTGACCAAAGCTCAACACCGCCAAAAATACAGTCTGCTTACACAATCCTGCCTACCCAGAACCCACTAAAAATAATCCTGAAAACTATTTCAGGACCGGGACAACATCACTGCAGCACCACAAAGCAACAATGCTTTCATTCATGACAGCATTTCATCAGGACGCCACGAGAACAAGTCACTACAACATCATGGGGATATGACAGTTCAATGCTGCAACACAGCAATGCAAGGTGACATGCATACCACGTTGTGAGATGCCAACATAATGTGGGGACAACTTGCATCCCAGCATCTCTGTGCCACTAAGGCAACTCTACACCATAGCTCAGAACACAACAAGATAGTAAGGGAGAACGGTGACACAGTGATGTCATGACACAGTAATACTGTGAAGCGATGCTGGAACCTCCTGTTGTGAGAGGAGAGGTCCACCCTTGGTGTTAGCACATGGCAGTGAGAGCATAACGAAGAATAATGAGAAGACACTGTAATGAGAGATGGCAAGGCAGCAACGTGGAGGGGTGACATGGTGACACACTTCAAGGCAGTGACACGTCATGATCCCCAGGAGCCTGCTGCAGTGGGGCTGAGGCAGGTCCCCTGAGACCCCGTCACTTCCATGCACTCAGCAGCCCCTGAAGCTAGAAGTCCGGAGTCTGGGATGAGCACATGCGCAATATGGAGCACAGAGGAGTCACTATCTGGTAGTAAGTCCGGCAGCACCAGTGCGCATGCGCGTCCCTCTTGCCCTAAGCTGTTGTTCAATGGCTCACTATTTGGCAGCTGCCACCCCGGCGTTGGGACCCCAATCACCCTGAGCCGAGAGCTGTACACTCTCGTCGAACCGGGACCACGGAAGAGACTGTAGAGGTATTCAAGCGAGCTTTACCTGCAAGATACTCGACATGAGTGAGGGAGACCGGCCGCCAGGGAGCAGGGAGCGAGCACTCTCCGACTGCGGCCATTTTACCCGGATACCGGGCCGGGCCGCCACAGCCAATCGGAGCGCACGCAAGGGGCGGAGCGGCCAATGGGCGGGGGAGATAAAACTGGACAACCAATGGCTAGGTGCGGCAGGTGAGGCGCCAACCAATCAACAAAAATCGAATTAAAAATCCAATCCGGGGAGCCAGCTAGCCAATGAGAGGCTCTCACTACTGTCCAATCCAAGTGAGACACAGGTAGCTATAGTCCCAATCAGGATACGGCGGGGGTTATACTGTTTTATCATTGGTGAACAAAATTATGCAGATTAGCCAATCAGCAGTTGCAGTTGGTCTCCTTCTTAGGCAATCAGATGTTTGGCTAGGTGGTAGATAAGGGGTTTAAGGGGTGAGAGGGGCAAGCTGGCAGTTTTGAGTTAAAATGGCTTCCTCGCCTCTTCCTCAACCCAAGCAGGGCAAAAGCAAATGGGGGTGGTTCTCAAACAGCAGCCTTATGAGCTGTGAGGCCCAGAATTACCACACCTTGTAGTCCTGTTGACAGAAAATGGGGGAATAGGGGCATTTACCTCAGCCCCAACCCCATTGATAGGGAATGGGGGACCAGAGTTGACTCACTCCCAAGCTCACTGACAGAAACACAGATTGGGGGTCCAGGACCAGAGTTAACTCACCCCCAGTCCCATTGATAGAAAATGGGACCTGAGGGAATGAACCCATGAGTTGCCTCCTTCACTGGTCCTGTTGACAGATAATGGATGTAGGGGCAAAGGGCTCTGGCTTGCTTCCCTGGGTGGTCCTGTTGCCAAAAAATGGGGAGACAACAGAAGGAAATGGGGCTGTGAGTTTTCTCTCCCTCAACCTGAAAAAAAAGAGAAGGGGGAATGGAGGCCTCTTGCCCTACTGTCAAAATTGAGAGCTAGGGAAACTGGCAAAAGTTAACCTTCCCTCTTCAGGCCCAGAAAAGGAAGGTGGATTAATTGGGGAATGAGCATCTGTTTTCACTGTCAGAAAAGAGGTTGGACATACATTGCCCCTTCCTCCACTGCCCAAAGTATGGTGTCAGAGATGAGTAGAGAAGACAATGAGTTGCTTTAGGGGAAGCTGTGGTAGCTTCTACAGCTCATGGCTTGCAAGTGGTGGAGGCTACCCATAAGTGCAGGGTCACAACCAGCCCTTACTTGTGGGGCAGACTGGTGAAGATCTGGGAAACCTGGGGGGTGAATATGAGAGCAGCCATGGTGTTGCGCTGCACAGCTTCATTCTGATCTGGGAGTACAGTCACACACACAAAACTGCTGTGGAAACTCATTAATTAATACCATGCCAAGGAACCACCCTTTGAAACAAGAGTCTGCTAGCAGCAAGTAGGGCAGACTAGAAGTGTGGGAGGTATGTGTCAGTGGGAACAAGTAGTTACAGTTGAAATATGCCACTCAGACTGTAGGGTGATTTTAATTTATCTATTATTTATTTTTCTGCAGAAAGATGGTTGATTGACAAATTCCTACATGTACTGAAACTACCCATTTTATCATTATTTGGCAACATGGAGAATATGGAATTCCTCTTTATGATCAGACACAGTGGACTATAATTATATCCACGTCTACTTTATAGCTTTGCAGGTAACGATGATAGTTTCCTGAGTGGCACTAAAAAAGGAAATGTGAGCAGTAAGGGATTTAGTATTGCATTTTACCAGAGAACATGGTGCTGCTGCCTTCTCTGCAGTTTGAGTGATATAAAACTTCTGTTGCAAATAGAATGGGGGCTAGGTAGCCCTGTGGGTTAAGGCACTATGGTTTTTGCCTTTGTTCTTCAAAGTGTATATTTAGTCACTAAGGCCTGGTCTACACTAGGGGCGGAGGTTGATCTAAGACACACAACTGCAGCTATGAGAATAGCATAGCTGAAGTCAACATATCTTAGATCGACTTAGATTGACTTACTTTGCGTCCTCACAGCATGGAATCGACAGCCGCCACTCCCATGTCGACTCTGCTTCCGCCTCTCACCCTGGCGGAGTTCCAGAGTTGATGGGAAGCGCATTTGGGGATCGATATATCGTGTCTAGGAGATGCGATACATCAATCCCCGATAGATCGATCACTACCTGCCGATCCGGCGGGTAGTGTAGCCATACCGTGAGTGAAAATAAACATGGGGATCTCTTTCTCTTCCATATTTCAGAGGGGTAGCCGTGTTAGTCTTATCAGCAAAAACAACAAGGTGTCCTTGTGGCACCTTAGAGACTAGCAAATTCATTTGGGCATAAGCTTTTATGGGCTATAACCCACTTCATCAGATGCATGGAGTGAAAAATATAGTAGGCAGGTATAAATATACAGCACATGAAAAGATGGGAGTTGCTTTACCAAGTGGGGGGTCAGTGTTAACAAGGCCAATTAATTCAGGGTGGATGTGGCTCACTGCCAACAGTTGACAAGACAGGGTGAATATCAACAGAGGGAAAATTATTTTTTGTAGTGACCCAGCCATTCCCAGTCTTTATTCAGGCCTAATTTTATGGTTTCAAGTTTGCAAACTAATTCCAGCTCTGCAGTTTCTCGTTGAAGTCTGTTTTGAAGATTTTAAGTCTGTTATTCAGTATCCAGGAAGATTGAAGTGCTCTCCTACTGGTATTTTAATGTTACAATTCTTGATGAGTGATTTGTGTCCATTTATTCTTTTGCATAGAGACTGTCTGGTTTGGACAATGTACATGGCAGAGAGGCATTGCTGGCACATGATGGCATATATCAGATTGGTAGATGTGCAGGTGAACAAGCCCCCAATGGTGTGGCTGATATGACTGGGTCCTATGATGGTGTTCCTTGAATAGATATGCAGACAAAGATGGCAATGGGGTTTGTTGCAGGGATTGGTTCCTGGGTTAGTGTTTTTGTTGTGTGGTGTGTANTCGTGGTAGCGCACGCCTCTCCACACCCCACCTCCCACCCCCCCTCCCCGACACTTGATAAGGCAACTCCCATCTTTTCATGTGCTGTATCTTTATACCTGCCTATTGTATTTTTCCCTCCATGTATCTGATGAAGTGGGTTATAGACCACAAAAGCTTATGCCCAAATACATTTGTTAGTCTCTAAGGTGCCACAAGGACTCCTCGTTGATTTTGAACAAGGAAACTTGTGAAGAGCAAAACAGCTTTTAGAAATAGTAAAGTCACTCAAGTTAAGAGCTGCAAAGAAAATGGACCTGTGCATGTAACATTTCTTATTAGAATATGGAGGAAGTCACAAACCTAGCTAAGCCAGCCAAGGTAAGAGGGGAGTGTTTTTTGGTTTATTTTTGTTGTTGTTTGATGGCAGCCGAATAACGTATGGATTAGTTAAGATCTACCTCTTGATCATATTCAACTAAATCTTTTAAATATTTGACTTTAGGGACAGGAGAACTACTCCTCTCCCCTTACAGTTATAATGTAACTAGTTTCAGGTGGTGATTATGATCCTGCCCAATGAATTTAAACAGTGGATCCCATGCTTGGCTTTCCAAGAGAAAAGGTAGCAATTATAGATAACAGGCACTCTCTATTGAGAGTAGATGTTTACTGAAAAAGTTAGATGTTCTTCAAAAGACTGAATTAAGGAAGTGTGAAGGATTTCCCTTTCACCACTGAAAGCTGAACAGATCCTGTTCTTCCAGAAATACTGAAAATGATGTCAGTTTATATTTATAATGTGACAAGCAGTGAAACCTCTCTTGGACATCATTACTAGAGGTACTTCAATGAGAATGTTTAGTGGAAAGGAATCTGTAGCAATATTAAATCAGTAAATGATACAGTAAGTGCTCTTATTCCTTATCAAACATCTCTGAGCAGGCCTGGACACAATGGAGTTCTCACAGTAATCCAATATTCAACAGGAAAATATGAATGTTTTAGAAGTTTCAAGTAATCCTCAATATCTCTGTAAGAGGGCCTTCATCATAATTCAGCTATGCATTATTCTCAGTGTACAGATGGGAAGACTAGCACAGCACATTAGGGACTTGTGTCTATAAGAAACTAGGACTAGAACCCAAGATGAGTCATAACCTATAGTTCTTTGTTCTAACCTCTAAAACATGCATTCTCCTTCCATTTGAAAGCTCTGGCCATTATTACATTAATCAACTTCTGTTTAAAGTTTGGTTTCAAGGCATCTGTGTAGGCTGCCTCCATGAGCACTATCTATTAAAAGGGAGAGTGCAACAAGGCTATCTGTGAAAGGTTTTTAAATCACTTTTTCAGGCTCAGCTGTGTTTAATTTGGTAGATTCACCTAAAGTGCAGGTTGAAAAAATATCTTGGCAATAAGTTCTAGCACATAAGTATGAACTGACCCATAGCTAAAGTGACCATATTTCCCTATGCTGCATATGGGACACTTGGTAAAATTACTTGTATTCAAGCAAGTTCAAGGGGAATCATCAGAATTATGCAGTGCAAATGTTCAAATTAACATCAAGGTGACTGAGCCTGTTAAAAATAAATATTGTGTAGCCATTTACCTTCTTCTCTTTAAGGCTTTAGGGTTCACATGGGGAGAGGTGACATACTCCCATACACCTCTCTCGGACAGGAGTGTGTGGCCGACTGACACAAGCCTTCCTGCCTGGTGTTCTCCACTCTCCATGCCTGGCTTGGCCCCTCGGATGGACCCATCTCTCCTGGTGCCGCATCTTCCCATTGCAACAGGTGGGAGGGCACACAGGGTCATAGGCACCCACCCCCATTTTTTATCAGGGTTCACATCAGAATGTGGCCAGCAGCAGCCTTTTACCCCTGTGTGGTAGGGAAGGGATGGGAGCTGCTTCCAGCTGGAGAGAAGGAGAGGGGCCAGGAGGGATGACCTGGCCCATGTCTTTGCAGAGCTCATCTCTCCCCACCCTTCTTTCCCTCCCCCTTCCCAGCTGGAAGCAATTTGTCCCTTCCTGCCTGCACAGCCTCCAAAGGCAGCTAACACCTCCAGGTTACTGCTGTCCACCGACATAAACCAGCCACCTCGTCTGCCCTCCCACCCCTGGCTATTGCACGGGCAGGAAGAGGTTAAGCCGTAAGGATGCGTTGTGCACTAGAGCCCAGGGAACCTGACAGCAGGGGCTTTAGGCTGGAGGTAGCTCAGCAGGGGAGGGTGCTTAGGGGACAGAGCATCCCTGTGTTCCTGGTGGGGGTGGGGGTGTTCGTTCCTGCCTGGGGGGCTACTGTGGAGCTTGCAGGATTGGGGGGTGAACAGGCTGGAAATCACTTCCCCCTCCCACTCCAGAGCGTAGCTGTGGGGCAGAGAGGCTTCCCTGTGCCAGTGCTGTGTGGGGCTTTGGCACATGCCGGGCTTGGCTCCTCCTGGCCTGCGCCCCAGCCCGGAGGGTGTTGGGCTTTTCTGGGGTGCCAGCCCAGCCAGAGGCAGTGGGGAAATGAAGCCTGCCAGCCAGGCTGCTGATGAATTGAGCGCTCTGACCAAGGGCTGGTTCTCCGCACAGCACAGGAGTGGGATGCGCCCCACCGGATGGGGAATATGGAGGAGCTGGAGTGGTGAAGGGGCAAAACAGAGAGAGGACCGTCAGAGGGGGAGCATGTAAAGGCCCAATGGGTGGGCAGCGGCGACACATAACCAGCTGCCACCTGCCTGCACTCATCAGGCACTGCAGCTAGCAGTCAACGCCAGCTGGAAATGAGACAGGGAGGCAGAGCCCTGCTGGCTAAGAGCCGGCACACAGCAGGGGCTGTGCTGATGGACCAGCCAGGGGAGCAGCCAACCCCACACACTGCATCTTTGCCTCACCACCAGCCTTGCACACCTACCCCCATTGTCAGCCACTGGACTCCCCCACTCACCGCTGGTGGATGGGAGACTGGCAAGCAGGGATCTGGCAGCAGCAGGACCAGTCAGTACTAATGGGGGTGAAGGGAACAGAAAATATGAGACAATTTGCCCATTTTTGGGAAAAAATCAGGACACCTCCAGGAGGGCTTAAATATAGGACTGTCCCTTTAAAAACAGGACATCTGGTCACCCTACTCACAGCTCAAACCAAAAGCACAGAACAGGAGCTTCTCCACCATCTCTTATGAAAATAACATTGCAGTTGTCAGGCCTCTCCCCAGGGCTGGGTGGGGGTGGGGCGGGGAGACAAGTGGGGCAATTTGCCCGAGGCCCCACAGGAGCCCCCACAAGAACATAGTATTCCATAGAATTACAATTTTTTTATGGAAGGGGCCCCCAAAATAGCTTTGCACCAGGCCCCCTCAATCCTCTGGGCAGCCCTGCCTCTCCCCCTATATTCTTAAATCCACTATTCTGTCCCTCTTCCAAAGCTTTAGCGTCCAGTCAAATTTTTTTTTTTTTTTTTAGGAACATAAGAATTGCTACACTAAAGCAGTTCAGTGGCTTATTCTGTCTGGTGTCTTGCAGAACCAGCTATTTCAGAGGGAGGTACAGCCCTCCCTGCCCCCAGACAATTAACCTATCCATAGGTAAGTTTCTTCTTAACCTTTGCTAGTGTTTGGCTTATATACTGAAGCAGAGTGGTTATCCTGTCTTAGTTAACTATCAATTTTCCTATCCATATGAATGTTTAATTCTTTGAATGTATCTAAGCTTTTCATCTCACTGTTAGCATGACAGTGAGTTCCACACATCAAATGTGATCTGTTTAAAGAAACTATTTTCTTTCTACAAATGCAATATCCTACCAAAAGCTGTTCTGGTTCAATATAGTTGCTTCATGGCTTGAAAATGAAAGTTTTAATGTGCTGTAGGTGCTTAATGAAAGGAAACTACACTTCTCTACAGGTCTCAGCAGATAGACATTTTTAGCCTTTCAAAAACATTCTACAAATCTTTACTTTTGTCTTTCAGACCTAGTTCTCAGATACCTTTTAATGTGTGCAGTATAAAAATCCACACAGATCATGAGGTTAATTGTTCGGTTTCTTTAGCACAATATTAGAATTCTTCTTTAAATGAGGTCACCTTTGAATGGGAAAATCCTGGCAGATGAAGCATATGGATTATCAGCCATTGCAGAAAGTACATAAAGTGGATCATAGGATGGTCAAGAAATCAAATATAAGTGCTTGTTTATATATGGAAGTTTGGCATTTCTATACCAGTATAACTAGAGTGATATAAGAATACTGGTACATTTTCCCATGTTGACAAGCCCTAAGAATTTACTTGCTATCAGTTCTTAACACACTGATTCTAGAAATAAGCCACTGTTTGCCTGCATATTATAAGTGGATTCTCTCTCAAAAGAGCTGTTCAGAATAATATACAGGTTGGCACCTAAATCAGAAGTTACAAGAGCCTTCATCATAATTCAGGGCCCACTAGTGGAATCAGAAACCAAAACCATATATAATGAAGGAAAGATTTATTTGACTTGCATTTAATGCCACATCCAAAACAGGTATAAATGTTTTCGTTGGGGGAATGAAGGGGAGGGAAAGCAAGAACAGATGAATCTTTACACATCAGGAGATAAAGGGTGAGGGGGAAAAAAAGCCACAGGCACAAGGTTACATTCTTTAGTTTCAGGTGTGGTAGAGGAATGTCCCATTGAAAAGGGTTAAGGGAAAGCAGAATTTCACATTCTTTGCCATGAATGTGTGTGTCATGCTCATTTTCAAAGCCATTCTGAACTCTGATATTTTGAAGCAGGTTTTTCTCTTCTTTAATTTCATACATTTGTGATTTAAAAAAAAAGTATTTGCCTAAGAGACCTGTTTAGACCATGTCTGTACTGCATATAAACACCAAGGGCTGGCCATTGTCTGCTGACTCAGGCTTGCAGCTCTCAGGCTATGAGGCTATTTAATTGGGTTGTAGACATTTGGGCTTAGCCTCCAGCCCAGACTCTGCGACTCTTCCAGCCCAATAGCCTGAGTCCGAGTCAGCTGACGTGGGCCAGTTGTGGGTGTTTAATTGCCATGTAGACATATTCTAGTCCAGGAGGTCTTAAACTTCATTGCATCATGACCCCCTTCTGACAACAAAAATTACTACATGACCCCAGGAGGGGGGACCAAAGCCCAAGCCCTGCGACCCAGGGCAGTGGGGCTTGGGCTTTGACCCCAAGCCCCAGCAAATCTAACACCAGCCCTAGCGATCCCACTTTGGGGTTGTGATCCAGAGTTTGAGAACCACTACTCTAGTCTATTCTCTAAATTTATTAAAATAGTGCATGGGCACATTAGCCACTTAGTGAAGCTCATCACAACTCCTCCCACTTCAGATTAACTGAGGTCAAATTTTCAGTTTAAGAAGGAAATATAATCATGCATGTTTGGAGTGCTGAGTTTAAGCATCAGGTTTTTATTTTTATAATGCCCAAGTCGCGTTTTTTTAAAAAATTCCCTCAAGGCTAAAACCTGGTATATTTTAGCCCAGATTGATGTATTTGAGATGTTATAACCCCTTGAAAATAAGGGTTTGTTATAAAAAAATGCTACCACCACCTATCACTAGAGCAAGGGTGGGCAAACTTTTTGGCCCGAGGGCCACATCTGGATATGGAAATTCTATGGTGGGCCATGAATGCTCATGAAATTAGGGGTTGGGGTGTGGGAATGGGTGAGGACTCCCCCTGGAGGTGCAGGCTCTGGGGCTCAGGAGGGTGGGACTGAGGGGTTCAGAGAGCAGGTGGGGGATCAGGACTGGGGTGCTGGAGGAGGTTGGGGTGCAGGCTCCAGGGGGTGCTTACCTCAAGCAGCTCCCAAAAGCTGCAGCATGTTCCCCCTCTGGCTTCTATGCGGAGGCCAGGCCACGCAGCTCTGCATACCGCCCCATCTGGAGGCGCTGCCCCTGAAGCTCCCATTGGCCTTGTTTGCTGGCCAACAGGAGCTGTGGGGGCAGCTCTTGGGGCGGGGGCAGCATGTGAAGCAGAGCCGCGTAGAGCAAGCCCCCATCCCTGGTCCCTGGCAGGAGCTCGAGGACTAGATTAAAACATTTGAAGGGTTGGATGCAGCCCCCGAGCCATAGTTTGCCCACCCCTGCCCTAGAGTCTAAACAAATATATCTCACTTGCTATTAATACTTTAGTATCTTTTGCTCTAAATACAAAGTCCTGGGAAATATTTTCTGTTAGAGAGATCTCTCACTAAGCTGGAGGGTAGGCAGTTGTTTATTCATAATCCTCATGCCCACCTCTCCTTCATAAAACTGAATCCCTTAGAAACTCTCCATACAGGCATGTAGTAAGGTGGGTGCTTCATCTGTTGGACTTTCACACACACAGCATATGGTGAAATTTCACAATCACAAAAGAATGTACTAGTGCAAAGTAGATTCTATGGCAATGACCTCAGTTGTGCATTTACAAATAGAGCCCTGTGACACTCCAAAAAATATTTTAAATATAAAAACAGACAGGCCCTCATAAGGTCTTGCAACTTGAGAAGTGATACAAATCACATTATCTTTCTTTTGGGCCCAAATCTGCACTGCACTGAGGTCAATAAGAGCAGCCCTGAATCCCTTCAGAGGTTTATATCCAAAGCAGCATACCATTTTTATCTACAGACTGTAGATCAGTGCTGGTTACTCCTGGAAGAATACCTCCTTTGGATTTAATTATTTTGAACAATATTCTTGAGGCTACAATCCCCTCATAGGTTGCATCAGGTTTGTTTGTTCTGGGGGGCTTTTTGGTGGGGGGATGGAATGGAGTCTTGTTTTGTTTTTTTTAAAGATCTCCCTCCCCTATTAGAGAAAGAGGCAGATCACATCAGCAGGCCTAGACTTTGTTGTGCGCATGGAACAGGTCAGTATTTGGGGGGGGAGGGGGAAGAGAAGAGAAACAAAAATAAATACTGTTACATCAAATTGCATTACCAGCCACAATCACCCTTGAAGAGGAATTCTTTGCCTTCATCAAAAGGACAGCGCATCAGATTATGAGTAGGGGAGTAAAGGGATCATTTCCTACCCCCCACCTTCTCTTGACTGATTAGGAATTACCTTTTCCTAGCTTAAGAGAGACTGTACAAGTATAGGGTGATGCTTTATTTAAAAAAAACACTCCCCCTCACCAGTTTTAGTCTCTCCAGTAAGGATTTGAAAGTCAGAGCTAATATTCTTACCCATGTGCCGGATGGGTTGCTTCTGATCCACTCATCTTTGTTCAGGTAAAGACACTCAAAGCAGCAAATACAGACAACAAAAACTCTAAAAACCTAAAGTGAATAGCGTCAATTCTTTAGAATTTCAATTATTCTTCCTTATTCTATTCTGTCTTCACATTCATTAGCATCTTTTCAACTCCTACAAAGCTGCTGGAGTTCATCTTTCATCCAAAATAGCCATGCAAGGGCACAAAATGGTGTAAAAACATTTTTTTGGTCAAAGTAACTTGCTTTCAGAATTCAACCTGCATTTTAATTCTGATCAATATGGGTATGAAAGGCTGCCAGCATCCTGTGTTTCTTTTCTAACTGTTGTTTGGCTCCTACCAGCATGCTTGGAAGAGCTTTCCTGGGGTCAATTGCCATCTCTCAAATCAACAGTCCTTGTTTCATTAAGCCTAAGGCATGCCTTCACTAATGTCCACAGCTGTGCTGCTGTATTGTAGATGGGTTCCTACACTTAAAAAAGAGGTTTTTGTGTTGATGCAGTTAGCGCACCTCTCAGAGATGGTAGCTAGGTCAACAGAAGAATTCTAGCTGTATCTGTAGTGTGGGTTGATCACACTATGTTGCACTGGGCACAACATTTTTCACAGCCTGAGAGATGTAGCTAAAGGTCAGTCTAATTTTTAGATGCAGACCAAGCCTAACTAAGGTTTGTTGCTTCTCACTTTCTCATGCCTAAACAATTGTTTTTGTATATTATGTTTGTCATGTCTTTGGGCTACACTATTTTTCTTTCTTGCACTTGTGGAGTATCATGATGCTACATGAGTATTAACACTTGGCTTTTTGCAAGAGTCTGGGAACACCGTTATCTCCTCATTTCATATCCTCTCTCATACTCTTTTCTGTTTATTTTCTGTCTGCTTTTACTATTAGAAACTGTGTCACAGATGTCTTTGTAGAAGAACCTCTGACTATAGCCCAGGAAATAGAGAGGACTGGAATAATTCACAATTTTCTCAGTTTGCTCACTCCAACTTCTATAAGATCTTTGTATTTTCATAATTTGCAAAACACAGCCAGACAAGGCTCATGAAGCCCCTAAACTAAAAGGAGCCAACCGTTCCCTGGAGTAGAACTGGAAAAGCAGATCATTGTAAAAGCTGAACCTTATTTGCATCAATACTCTTGTTATGGTGGCTGCTTTTCCACTCTTTGAGGCTATTATCTTTGACTTGAACTAAACCTAAGCAAACCAAGAGATGTGGGTAGCCTTCTGAGACTTCACTTTTGGCTTTATATTAGGAGGTGGCAGCATATTGAGAGCATCATCTGCAACCCTTCTCAGCAAGAACTGTCGGAGTCTCAAACCCAAGTTACCTGAATGCTGCTATACTAACATCCAACCCCCTGCATCACTAGCAGGAGCCACATTTTAACCTCAAATCATAAGGCTTCTGACAGTTAATGGTCAACAATTTCATTCCAGCAGGAGAGCACTTCTGAATGTCTGTCTTTAAAACGTGTGTGTATATATACATTCCATAGAGAACTGTAAAAAAACATTACATTGTTTAATGTGGTGAAACTAGACATTTAAGAGCTTCCCTCCAGCAGCTTCACCCACAATCCCAGCTCTTTAAATAACTGCACCATGCAATACCGTCTGCATTTCATAGCTAAACTCCCACTCTGCTCATTTACAAGTAACAGCAGTAGGTGCCATCTTACACATCCTTCCTCCACCTGTGTATTTCAGACCCTGTTATACTCATCCAGTGAGAGACTGATTATTATTGGCTAATTCTGAAATACAGCAAGGCACTCTGATGTATATTAGAGGAAGTATTTATGCATGCATAATCAGGATACAAGTCCAACCCCTTCCTACAACCACCATTCTCATTCTGAATATTATAGGCTGCAATGGTATCTCAACGAGAGCCCCGGTGAAAGGGTCTGGTTTACAAAAGCAACAACACATAAAGATGAAGGTCAAACTCCCTTCCAGCATCTGTCATTATAAAATCGGTTTTACTTCCATTCTTTAGTCTTCAGTGCTTTACAGAAGCAGTTTCCTCCCCACAGGAAACAATTATTTCTCTTCTTCTCCATCATATCTGAAAGTAGCATTGTATACCATAAAATGTATAAGTTAAAATCAGCAGTAATGTCCACAGAGACATGGCAGAGAAATCACTTTTAAAAATACCTTCTCAGTCAAAGAGGAGGTAAGAGCCAAGGCGAGAATCTGTCACCATTTTACCTACCCACCCACACCCTGCAAGTATCAGGGATCTGCTCTCAAAGAACACATAGTTCAACTTGTCTGCTGTCCCTTGCAATGCAGGAGGGTAGGATCTTGGGCCCAGGCAGTTTATGTCACAACTAAAAGATTTTTTTTAAAATGGAGGTGGTATAGACAAGAAGAAGTTTAAATCATAAGCCTCTGAGTGGTCCTGGAGCTATTCCAGCCAACATTACTGGCTATAAAAAGTAGTAATTCTGGGCAGGTCCAGTGATGCCAGGGGATGAATTAGTTTTGTTGCCACTGATTACCACAACCGGTGATGTAGCTACCTCTTAGAAAAAAGTCTTTTAAGAAAATGGATTTTCTCCCCTAATTGAATATTAGTTGAGCTCCTCTAGGGGTCCATTTTCACTGGACAGTATCCCATTCATCTCTGGGGTTGTCTCACTACTCAAATATCCCAGGAGGATCTCACTGCGCCGCCGTGACAGCTGCAGAATGTCTTCTGCCAGCAACTGCACTGTTGTGTATCTCACATTGTCCAGGTCAAACATGTCCTTCAAATATTGCACTATCTGGTGCTGCAAAAAGAGGGGGAATGTTTATAGTAAGGAAATGTGCCTCCACCATACCCAAAGTCAAGCAGAGACATGTCAGTTCCCTGGCCCTAGGAGAGTATATTCCATATAGGATTCTGCAAGTTTCCCCATCAGACACACAAAGGGTCTATTTCAGACTGTATCAACTCCCTTGCTAAAGCAACCCTGCCAGTTTCCTGTGAGGTAGGAAATTTTGTTTTAGGAGACAAAGGCTGACATCCCTTGAAGAAAATGGGGGAGAGAGGGAGCACAGAGCAGGGTCCCTGGAGTCAGGAATGCGATCGGGCTCTGTGGTACTATCTCATGGCAAATGTGTTGTAATCTTAAAATTTAAGAAAAAAAGTTCCATGTTAGGCAGAGTCAAATAAGAATCTAGAAAGAACAGAGGCATTTAGAATTTAAGATCAAATATGGGTCCTATATGATGTTAAGATTCTGACTGACCTCTGAGTTGATAAGAAATACATTAAAATGGGAATATATACATGGGTATCCTTAATTTATTCTCAAGTTACAGATTTTGTCCAGTGTCTCATTTTGCATGTTCTTACAGGAGTAGCATAGTTAGTAGCAAGTTCTAACAAGAATTCTTATAAATCTTATCATGCAGGCTGCTGATTTAAAAAAAGCAAAGACTTAAACCAGATTGTAGTATGCCAAGTTCCTTAGTATTACTCCAACAGAGGCCCTTCAATGAATACATGGTTATAGATTAGAGCCAGAAGATGGAGCGAATATATTAAGAAGGTAGGTACAGAAGGCCAGCTTACCTTGAAGAAACCACAGACCTCAGACAGCTGCTGTTTGGGCCCCAGAAAACCAAAGGCTAGAACAGGACTGACGTGCTCCGATACGGAGTAGAAATGAGAGATAAAGCCATCTGGTACCTGTCATGGGAAAGAAATCCAGATCTCATCTTTGCTCCTACAGAGAATTTACAAGCTAATCCACTTTACATTAGGCATCCTCATCTGATAATTGAAATGCGTATGTCCTAAGCACGACAAGGCAGCGCTGTGTTACCACATACTGTTAAAACAGCTGCCACAGTCCACCCCAGAAAGGGCTGCATTTAAGAGTTTGAAGTTGGGAAGAGAAGCTACAAAAGAGACTTATTCAGCCACTCCCTTGCAAAGTTAGACACCCATCATTCAGATACTTTCAGATCTTACAGGACTTCTATATCTTGCTGTTTTTAAACTGCCCTTCGATGGAGAAAGAAGTACAAGACAACTGAGGCCCGCAAGAGTCCTTCAGCTATCAGGCAATCTTCATGGTCTTTAAGAAATTGGATGAAGTAATTTACGTCCCCCGTGGTCTGAATGATTTTTAGTACTACAGCAGGGACCTGGAGATGCTTCCACACGACAGCACAAGTACTTAATAGTTACACCTTCAAGGCATTTTACAAATGTTAGTTAAGCCTTGCATCACCCCTGTGAGGCAGGCATTATCCTCATTTACTGACTGATTATGGCACTGTATTTAAATGACTTCACAGAGACCAGGGAGTGAGTGACAGAACTGGATTAGATAAGAACTCATGAGATCCTGACTCTCAGTCTCCTAGGCTCATCTGTGATGACAGGGTATGTTTGGAAAGCAGCACAGAGTTAGTGAAAAGGGGAAATACAGTGGGCAAAATCTAATCAGCCAACCAGCTAGCAATGCTGCCAGCAGGGTTGCAGGTAAGTGGCCTTAGCCCATCACTTCACCAAAAAAGGAACAGCCCACATACAAGGGAAACCACTATTAACTTGGAGTCTGTGGCCATTACTATAGTATTGTAGGCAGTGAATATGGAATATTGAGATTTGCTTTTAAATAAGCAAGACTGGAACCTAGAATCATAGGAACTTCAGAAAGAGTGCCTTGGTATCTGGGAGGTCCCTTCAGCAAAGGTGTCAGTGGACTCCTGCTGTTTCAGATATGGGTAATAGGGCAATTTAGTCTATTCTTGTAAAAATTTCATCTAGATTCATGCTTCATCAGGGTCCAGATCACATCTTGGTGACAACAAGGTGCCTTGTGTTTCCTTCCTTCCCTCCTCAGTATCTCTCACCGCCATCTCTCTCACACCTTCACCCACAACACCTTATTTTTATGTCTTACTTACCATTAAAAGTCTCCTCTTTGCTTTCAGAACTGACCAGCAGGCAGTTGCTAGGGCCTGAAATTAAAAAAACCCAACATCATTTAATGATGTGAGCCTTTCCAGAAAACAGGATGCAACTTACCAATATATTGCCATCACTATGGCCTAGAGCATTACTTGTTCCCACCATTCTGCAGCCCTTTACCAGGTGGCAGATTGGAATTTAGCAGGGACCCTAAATTAAACTTATGTAAATTGAAGTGACCAAACATGCTTTCAGATCCATTCCAGACCAGCCACAGTGCTTATGAATACCCCTAATACCATCCAGTGAAGGAGGCCCCCAGCTACTCCAGAATGCAGATCATAAACAGAATTTTAGTCCATCACTTCACCAGCAATGAAACAGCCCATGTAAAAGGGAAAACACTTAACTTATGATGTCTGTGGTCATTGCTACTGTATAGTATTGCAGGCAGTTAATATGGAATATTGAGATTTGCTTTTAAATAAGCAAGATTGGAAACCAGAATCATAGGAAATTCAGTAAGAATGCCATGGTTTCTAAACAGATATGCTTTTTTGGGCTCCTTGCAGATTAGACAGTCTAAGATATGCAGGACAGCTAGTTCTAAGAAATGCATTAATACTCAGGGTTCACTTTGATAGGGTCTCCAGTGGAGAAAGACCTGAAAAGCAGTAGACACTGAGCCACCACCCTCCCAGTTGCAAACTACAGGAAAGTGTTATTTCCTTAACAACTAGGAAGGTGATGGCTGAGTGTCTGCTGTCTACACACATTATTCTTTAACATAATGTTATTACAGAGAATAACTGCTACAGGAATGAACCTGCTAGAGCCAACCCAGATTCCCTATAAATTACTCAGATCATCAAGAGACTGGCCAATTCATGTGTTGGCTAGAGGGACAGAAAAATAGGATTGTTCTGTTAAGAGACTTGCGTGTAATCAGAAAGCCAGATTCTCTTTTTTTTTGTCCTTATAATAATGAAAGAGTCATTTGGAACAAGGACCACCATTTAAACACACCGTCTCCTTGAAGCTGTCTGAGAGCCAGCGGTTGCGCAGGACAGCTAGGACAGAGGAGGGAGGGTTCTCTAGGTCCTCAAAAGCATCCATGAGAATGAAGTCCAGCACAATATCAAAGAAATTCATGCACACCACCTGCCAGAGAACAGACAAGTCACAGACAAGAGCTTATAGAAAGGAATGCAGACCAAAGAGGGACCATTGAGAAATGGATTCTGAATTCTTTAGTTACAAAAAGGGCCAAATTGACCAGTGGTGTAAGTGGGCACAACTCCACTGATTTCAGTTCAATGGTTTGAAATTTAAATCAGCAAGCATTTGCCCTACTAGTCTTGTGTTAAGGATAAGCAGATTCAAAACCAAATGAAATTAAATACAGCTACAAACTTTACAACTGTAGTATTATCACTCAGGAGAAACAGGTTCAGAAAGAATTCATGAGTCATATTTTCGTTGTATTAAGTTATACTGAAGGCAGCTACAGCTCTGGATGAGTATTTTCCCTAACCACAGTGTTACAGGCCTAACTACAAAGCCATTTCAAGAGAAAGTTGGAATATTGGGTATTTTTTACTTGCCACAGTTTAACGTCCTGGTGTTAAGAGCTGGAGTTTCCCCTCCCATAAACTACTGCAAAATAGTTGCAAGTTAACTGCAGTAGCTTTGGGGTCCAGTGATACCAAGTGGTGAGTACCAACATATTTAATTTAGAATTCCTGTTCACTGTTGGATCCTTCAGTACATAGAGCAGAAATGAAAGCCTGAAACAATCTTTCTAGAGAGAGTTCCTCTACAAACCCCTCGTCCTTCCAGCTCCCGCTGAGTGGTTGGCCAGGTGTCTTGCTTCAGTGCGTAATGTAGCATCTCCTCATAGCTTTCCAGAAAACCTTTGGGATTCTTCATGAGAACAGAGAAATGAGACAATGGGAACAATTAGAAGCAGTACACAGTTTCAGGTTACTATTAAGCATTTCTCTAGCCTGTTGATCTGAATATGTCAATGATTTACACATAAGTAAGTACTGGCTCAATTTTTTGGCCAACGATCCTTTGAGGAAAGAGAAGGATTATTTCTGGAAGGTGTGGTGGCCACAAGACCACCACCACTTGAAGCCTGTATGTTGTATGCACTTGGATACTTTGATGAAAGCTATACAAGTACCTGCGCAGAAATCCTTATAGGTGACTAATTGATTCCAGTAAGAAGCTACCATTCATACATTAGCAAGGCAGCATAGTCTTACTGCTCTAGAGGTTGGTTTAATGAATAAAAGCCACATTAAAGATTCCCATTCATTGTCCTCTGCAGAACAGATGCACTGAACAGA
This sequence comes from Chelonoidis abingdonii, assembly GCF_003597395.2. Taxonomy (NCBI): domain Eukaryota; kingdom Metazoa; phylum Chordata; order Testudines; family Testudinidae; genus Chelonoidis; species Chelonoidis abingdonii. Next base: position 13,929,085 of record NC_133792.1, on the reverse strand, counting down.
GTGCCTGATTCCCCTTCCCCCCTCCCTCCCAATGGATGTCAGCTGGGAGCCCCCTGGAACCCATTCTCACTAATGGACCACATCATCAGTGATGATGGCTTTGGAGAGGAGGTTGCATACAGAGCTTCTCCCAGGAAGAACCAGTGAAGAGAGGGCAAACATGGGAAATGTTTTTTCTCTTTCAAGTGGGTGATCACAGTACAGACAGGGGAAGGGGGAAATCACACGGATTAGCTAGAAATTGGGATTGAATAATTGTCTCTATGAAGTGCACCTTTGCTCATACAAGGTGCAACTGAGTTATCTCCTACTCACATGCCCTCCTACCTTCTCAGCCTTTGTCATTAGTCTTGTCACCATCTGCTTTCCAACCTCTCCAAAAAACAACTGGTTGCTCTCATTCTGCAGAAGGGCCTATAAAAAGACCAAAGAATCTTTCACTGATTACGTAAACATAAATCCTTATTCCACAACGGTAGAGACAGGAGACAACAGGAAGGTTCTTACACTAGTGAAACAAACAAACGTGGATCTCACTTTTTCCATGGCGTGAGAGCAGACATGAATTTAAATAGTGGGATCTATTCAGCCCAAGACAATGAGCTCTGTGAAGCCTGTGCTCGTAGTGAATCTAATGTCTTCAAGTCACTCAGCAACTCCTCATGTCAACAACTGATTATTCAGAGATGTCCTAAAGAAAAAGTATCTAGTTCTCCCTGGCTGGAAAGAGGATCATCACAGTGCTAAGGCTTAAAAAGGGGAGGTGCACAAAAGCAAAACACAAGGCCACAGGGTGAAGATGAAGTAAAACACTTCTTTCCTGTAGGAAATAGGTATAGAATGCTGGAAAAGTCTGGGAGTGGCAAGAATGAAAAAAAAAGTATGTGAGCTCATGCACTATGATGATGCAAGGATCTGGGAGGTACATAGTCACCTTCAGTCTAAAGATATTATTCTGGGGACTGGATGGCTGAGGATAGAAAGCCTTTCACTCCAAGGTCACAGGTACAACTCCAGGCCAATTACCAATGGAGGCTGTCAAGCAGCCTGGGTGAAACAAGTTTGGTAGTCTCCAGACAGTTCCCTAATAGCCAAGAACTTTATTATAAGAACTGCTATATGTAAATCTGGTGTCTGTCTTGGCTACAAAGCCACATCTTGAATGGGCACAGAGCCTGAACCATCTTCTCATTCCTAGAGTAAGGCTTGAAACATATTTTGGGGAAGGTGTAGGATAAGGGAAGTTTGCTCTGCTGCTTTCTGTGATTTACTGTAGAAGTGGAGGACTTCAGCGTCTAGGACAGGCTTGACAGACCCTTTTCATTCACAAGGACAGATACCGGAAGTGACGTATTCTAACAGTCAGGAAGCCTCTCAAGTGCAGATGCAACAGAGTTCTGATAGCTAGAAAATTCCTACCTGGAAGGCCTGCCTGACACAGTGGAGCTTTGCCAGGAAATCCTGATCATGGTAGCAGCCTAGAAGCTCTGTCCTAAGAGAGGAAAGCAGGATCTTACAAACTCCAGTAACAAAACAAGTCTGAAGAGAACAGACCAAGTTCCTAATTTGGGCTCCTAATTCCCTTAGGCCCCTTTGAAAATCTCACTGGGCACTAACTGAAAGCACTAGCTCCTTTCATGTAAGCCACGGAGCCACTTTCAGATAGTCATTTTGATCATTACATTCCATGGCTAGATTTGAGCCAACAAGCTAGAGGTGAAAGGTGCTGTAGCTCACTGCCCCAGGAAACTAGTAATCTTAAGAGTGCTTCTCACAGTATCAGGATGTATCCAGCCTGAATCAAGTTAAACAAACCCAAGCAGCATCTGAAGTCTTGGGCTAGTTAAAACCCCCTTGGAATTTCCAAGCCAGCAGAGAAGGTGCTAAAAAACTTCTCTCTCAAGATGGTATTCTAACCCCCGTGCCAAGCCCCTACTAAGTAACCTGAGGAGTTCATACCTCTAGCCAAAGGAGTCTTGTCCTATGGACTGAAGACGGCTTTTAGCACCTCACCTTAGTGTTCTGCATGAAACGCTCCCTTCTTTCACCAACTGTAGAGCTTCTTTGTACGCAGCTGCTGGCTTGGAAAGCTGAAAAGGTATTTTCCCAATCTGGAGAGAGTCGAAGAGCTGCAGAGAAAGCAGAAGAGGTCAGAAGAAAATTTTTGTTATATCTGTGCAAATCCTGGACTTCAGAAACAAGAGATTAGAGTCCATCAGTTTAAGAAGGCATTTGGTATGCGCCATTTCACACCAAGACATTCAGACATTACTGGAACTCCCATTCTGATTGGATCACAACTCCCTTACCCCCAGCATGGCCCAATTCCTCCTCCTCCTACATCTGTAGTACAAGCCATATTAGCAGGTGCTGCAGCTGCTTTTACAGTACTTGTCTAGCTATTACTACATGCCGCTAGATGAAGTAAACACATGACCATCTTCATACTCTCCCCAGCATTAAGAACATGGCAGAACCACCGGCATGGGCAAGTTCCTAATGCAGTAAATTAAGTAATGTTCGACTGATTTATTTACAAAGGATAGAGTTTGAGTCACCTCTGCAGCGGAAAAGAAGGAGTCCTCAGAAGTCAAACTGTCTTCATCATCTGTCCGAAGTCTCAGTGACTCATCTGTCAGGGGAAGCATGAGACTTCTCTCTGGAGGGGGCAGAAAAAAGTTTGTTTAGCCCTGTATCTCTAAAACTCCATTCTTCCCACCCAGCACACTTTTCCCTATATGCAAGTCTTTATGTGGCAGTCGTGCCCCTTTGTGGCCATCTTGAAATTCCTGTCACTTCCTTGACATTCTCAACTAAAGAGATTTGGCTGGCCTTCAGGAGAGAGAACCATGGTACACGAGGTCTATTAAGAAATAATATGGAGCTAAGCCAGTGGCTTCCTAGTTCAAATACTATTTTCCACTGAAAAACTATTCTTCTTTAAGTCTTTCTCCCATCAACTCTTATCTACTACTAGGAAAAGAAAAATGGTCTCAGAGCTAGATTCATTAGTTTCCTCAGTCTAGCAGGCAAAAACAATTTGAAACCTGGGACTAGCAGGTGGTAGACTACAATGCATTGCATGTTTCCACTGTTGTTGTTCACAGGTTGCACGAGTTAAGGTGTTATCTCCTTATCTGTCCATCCTACAACACCATTACATTCAAACTCTGTTCTAACAGCCACCCCTATTCTGCTAGAAGGAATTTGTTGAGGCCTCGGCAAATAAAACATTAGAATTTCACAAAAAGGCTTGATACTCATTTCCTATTAAGTCCCTATGGAGCTCAGTTCTACTCCCTGGCGTGGCTATCACGTATTCTCATGGCTGTACCTATAGCTGATTCCCAGGCCTGCCTTACCCAGGTCTAGCAGCATGCTGTCCAAAGGGAGCGTTGACCCAAATTCTTCCTGAAGGTGATATGCCCGGTGCAAAAGAGATTCAAGCTTCTCTGCAAACTCCTTTTTCTGGGACTCCTGCTTAAACATAAGCAGACACTATCCCTCAATAGCTAATTGTGCTGCTGACATAGCACAATTGATCACTGTTACAGATGCTTACAGCAAACCACTGAAGTGAAATTTTGCATCAACAGTTATGATTTACCAATTATAGTTAAGTTAATGAACTAAACTAAAGATTCACTTCAGGTTAAACTTGCAATAAAACCAGGGCCGTTTGTATGCAATCTACTCCAAATTACAACTTTTTCCTTCTGCTGTTTTATCCATTTAAGAGGAAATCTTTAGTAAAAGGCGAAAGATTTATACGAACTGTACATTAGCCTACCACTTGCAGAAACAGATATAATGGGCTATCAGTCACAAAGAAGAATTCAGTTAACTCAGTCTAGTCTCAAGTAAAGGTTTGTTCATTCCATAAAGCCTGCATTAGTTTGCTCTGTTCACAGGCCAGACTCCAGAATAATGCAGATCAGCTTCAGTATGTTATTAGACAGGAGTGAAGTCTGCTGTTAGCACAGTTGTGTAACATCAGTGAGTGGGTGAAAGAAAAGCTCATACAATGTCTACCTTCATTATACTTTGCTTAGATCTTCACTTTCATAGAGATCCAAGCCCTCAGCTAGAAGAGTTAAATAAAACTATCAGATCTGTTTTGATTATGAAGCAACTCTCAATTTAGCTGTAGAAACACAAGGGGACACTTCAAGCACACAAAGCAAATATCAAAAAGAATCCAGATTTGACTTGCATAAACATAATAGAACACAAAAGATAAACATCCCACATAATGAAGATACCAGGTTCTGTTTTATAAGAATCTCAGAGTATCTCACATCAACATCCCTAACTTCTACAGAGTTCATAATTTAGCCTCTCTCATTACCTGCAGATGCTATCTCTTTAGCTATTTAGTCACCACTAAACTTTTCTACGTTGGGTGCACCCTTTTGTAAGAGCCTTTCCCAGCATGGTCCCTCCTATAGAAGTTGATCCTTTAAATCTGGGGGAGACAGCCAGCTGCAGCCTTAGACTGTCCATTTTGTAGGTGACTGGATAAGCCAACAACTCTCTTCTTCTAAGTGAGTATTTTGGCACGTATTTTCTCTTAACTTTCCCTTTCTCTAATGGCTGAGATAGTTGTTCAGCCTCACAAATTTGTTTTCCTCTAGTAAGACAAGTGTGCAATTAGTTAGCTTTTCCATTTCAGTACAGTTCAGTACAATCTCGGCAACCAGTCTAGCTAGACCCTCCATTTTAAAGGTATTAAAAAGAGAAATAACATTGGGCCAGACAAACTATTCTTAACCTAGTTCGTTGCTGTATTTAATAATAATTAGTAATACAGAGCTCTGAACACTTTTCATCTGTGGATCTCAAAGTGCTCTACAAAAAGAGCAATATTATCCCTATTTTCCAGATGAGGAAACTGAGGCACAAAGAGGGAAGTGATTTGCATAAAGATACTGAGCAAAGCAGTGGTGGAGTCTCTTGAGTCCCAATGGAGTGTCATAGCCACTAGGCCACACAGGTTGCCCTGCTGTGTTCTTTTCCTAGCAATAACTGACTCTAAAGTTTGACAAAGAATCTTCTGGCATAAGTCACTGAGTTTACACTTGGTGGAAAACTCACTAGGAAAAAGATTTAGCCAAAAATGTTGGAGAAGCATCCTTTCTAATTCCAGCAACGTTATATCACGAAATTACAAGTGGTTAAGGATGGGTCCTAGCCATATCAGATACTCCCTTGTCTAATCCACTCTCCTCCAAACTTTCTTTTCAATGTTTAGTCTCCTACTGATGACCTCCCATTCTCCCTCCAATCTGGCCCTCACAATGTTCACTAGCCGGATAATGTAAAGGAGAGGTTGGTACGCACCTCAGGCAACTCCTCAGACATAGTTTCTTCATGTTTTGTGTTGTCCCAAGAAACTGGAGTGCTAGTGTTTCTCTGCCTTATGGTCAATGCCTGTTCCCACTTCTGCAGTGCCTCCTCAAATAGCTCCATTCCTGGGCAATGCAACATAACATAAGCAGTGAAAACAGAGTCACTTATACAGCATAAGGATGTAGCAACCAATAAGATGCCTTCCTCATTTGTGAGGTACAGTATTCAAGAGAAGACTGAAGTCTCGTCCCAAACCCATTTTCAGCCTAAACCAATAGAATACAGTAACTCCTCACTTAAAGTTGTCCTGGTAAATGTTGTTTCATTGCTGATCAATTAGGGAACATGCTCGTTTAAAGTTGTGTAATGCTCCCTTATAACGTCTGTTTGGCAGCTGCCAGCTTTGTCTACTGCTTGCAGGAAGAGCAGCCCATTGCAGCTAGCTGGTGGGGGCTTGGAACCAGGGTGGACCGGCAGCCCCCCTATCAGCTCCCTGCTCCCCTAAGTTCCCTGTGCAGCAGCTGCCTGCAGTTCAGCTGTGTCCCTCCCCCCGCTGCCATATGCTGCTCCTGCCCTCTGCCTTAGATCTGCTCCCCGAGACTCCTGCTTGCTGTGCCAGGGGGAAGGGAAGGAAGAGGGGAGCTAATGTCAGGGTGTCCCCCTGTTCCCTGCTCCTACACCCCCACTTACCTCATCTTCCATAGAGCAGGTCTCAGGACTGAGGGAGTTGCAGCAGCTGCGGTCTCAGCAAGCTGATCTAATTAACAAGGCAATGTACTTAAGGGAAATGCCATTCCTGCTGCCTTGCAGAGTGAGAGAGTTAACCCTTGAGGGCTCAGCCAATTGCTAGTTCATCATGTAGCAGTAAGCGAAATATCCCACCCTCTGACTCCTCCACCTCAACCAAGCTTCACAATCATCATCACTGCACTAGTATTAAATTGTTTGTTTAAAACTTATGCTGTGTGTGTGTATATATATAATATAGTCTTTTGTCTGGTGAAAAAAATTTCCCTGGAACCTAACCCCCCTCATTTACATTAATTCTTATGGGGAAATTGGATTTGCTTAACGTCATTTCGCTTAAAGTCGCAGTTTTCAGGAACAGAACTACAACGTTAATTGAGGAGTTACTGTAAAAGGAAGGAACAGATATTTCTTTCCCTTATGGAAGTTGTCTCATTTGGGTTAGGATTCAATGAAACCATCACCATTCCTCATCCAAGGAGAGGAAACTGATTTCTCCAGGTGAATGACAGTTTGTTGGTGGAACAATGCTGATGTTAAGCACAGGAGGAGACAGTGTTCATATCTGTTGGCCGAGCAAGGACCGAATGAACGTGGAGACAGGACTCCTACTCTCAACATAAGGGATTATTCTTCCAGGTTAAGGTTAATTTTTGTTTACCTTGAATATAGAGGTTTTCAGCACTAGAGTCGCCAACTGCTCCAGGATCTTCCATCGCTCTCATCTCCCAGGGCCCTGCAGATGCTGGTGTTGGGTGGGAAGAGTTCACAGCCACTATCTAGCCAGTGAAGAGAGAAGAAAGAACAGCAGCTCCTTTTAGAACTTCCTTCAAGTATGACGTAGACATATGGTGTAGACGCGACTAGGTTGATGGGAAAATGCTTCCATCATCCTAGCTACTGGTGCTCAGGGAGGTGAATTACCTACAGCGATGGAAAACCCTTTGTCTCTGTAGAAAACAGCTAAACTATGGCGGCATAACTATGGGGGCTGTAGCTGTGCTGGTGTAGTGTCCATAGCGTAGTCATGGCCTCAGTCTCTCCTGCAATTTTCAGTATTCTCTTGCTTTTCCAAGGTGAAAATACTGAAGATGTAGACGGAAGGGATATCGGTGCTATGCAATCCAAATCCATCCTAGTTCTCCGTGTCCATAAAGTTTAGTGCAAGACATTGATGCTCAAGAGCTACTTCACAGGGAGCTGCAGAGGACGCTAATGCTTCGGGCCAAGTCCTAACACAACAGACAAAATCCATTCACAAGGCAAAGAGTATCACCCTCCTCCAGCCAGGAGCATGATAACCTCTTTAAACATACATAAGAAAGCAGTGTTTGCACAATATTCTCTACTTGACCCCACTCACTGGCTTACAAAGCAATGACAAGCCAAGCTCACCTTGGAGTATGTCTACACTTTAAACGGGGGTGGGTGATTCCTCAGCTTACGGAGAGACACCTGCACTAGCCGGGATCAAGCTAGTGTGCTAACAACAGAGTGTAGCTGCAGAGGGAGGGGCTAGCCACCCCAAATATGTACCCATCAGAAACCATAGGCACATATGATTGGCTCCATCTCTGGAGGGTCCAAGGTCTAGTCTGGGTCATTGGCCCTGGTTACTATGGGCTAGGAATTGTTCTAATGAACTGGTTTAAAACATGGCAATAGTTTGGCTTCTCAGTGTGACAGGCCAAACTATGGAATAACAAGGCTTAAAGAACATGTTTTACTGCTGGTACTGCTGTCTGACCCATGGTTGTTCCAAGTTCATTTCCACAACTGTACTTAAGCATAGCTTAAATTTGGCTGTACAGGTATATGTCCTCGAGGTGGGAATCACTCTGAGCTCAAAGTACAGACACATCCTTAGCATGCTTGCCTGGAATGCTGGCAAGGGTGATGAAGAAAGGGGAGGAGAGAAACAAGGAGGACACCAGGACGGTTGCTACAAGAAGGGGAAGGGAGGAGGGATGGCAGGTAAATAAACGGTGGCCCCAAGCCGCACTTTAAGAGGAAGGCAATAGATGGGAAGCAATTGCAAACAAAAGAGGGAGCAGATTATCAGTAAAAATACAGAGAGAACTTGTGCCTGAGATTCACTCCATTCTGTTCTTTCCAATCAAATGTTCCTATGTGGGGAGTGGTGGATTACCGAATGGGCTCATGCCTGGGGACCCCCCACCCCCACCCCCACCCTGCAAGCTAGAACACTGGCCCCCTGTGCCTTCTCTCTGTCTTCGTAGGGCCCTGTCACCCTGCTCCTCCTCTTCCCCCTTGAGACCCTGCCTCCTGGCCAGGCTGATCACAGGAGCTGTGGTAGGGTGAGCACTGGGCATATTACCCCTGTGTGGAGCTGCCACCCCAGCCTCTCTCATTCCTGCACGGAGCTGGACCCCCCAGATCCTCTCCTTCCCTCCTCCCCTTCCCCCCCCATTTTACACATGGGTATAATGAAACACACAGAGGTTAAGTGAATTGCCTACAGTCAAGCACAAACTGAATCAAGTATCACTGCTAGTCAGAGAACTCGAGTCCTAACTGCCAGTCTCTAACACTAACCAACAGATATTGTTTCAATAAAAAAAAATTACATCTTAGCTATTACAATATTTGGCACATAGGCAGAGTTCTCTGGCATAATGCTGTATTATGTCTATAGACAGCTGCAACTGTCCACACTCACTCACCGGAAACTACAAGCTCCAAAACTATTGTCACAAGTATCAGCTAGGTTATTAATTCAATTGACAAGATGACAACTTTAAAGATAGCCACATTTTTAGTGCATTGAATCATTTATTTTCATTCATATTTATTTCTAGGCTCCTTATTTTATATATGCTCCCTGTATCTGTAATCAGACCTTCCCTTCCAGGGTGCCCCTGAGCCCCTCCCCGCCCACGCAGAGCTGCCCCCGCTCAGTACCTTTTTGGCAAAACTGGGCATTTGTCCTGTTTTGCTAAAAGTCAGGACACCCTGGCCAGGGCTTAAAAAGGGGACTGTCCTGGCCAAAACAGGACACATGGTCACCCTAGACTGTACTAAAAGCTGCCCAGGCAGCTGTGAGGAGAAAGCAGCCCCTGGCCCATTTCCTTGCCCCCCAGGGCATGCCATCCAGGACAGGTAGAGGGTCCAGGGCTCCTCACAGCAGCCCAGATTCCCTGAGCAGTTCTTACCATGGCTTGACTTTCAGCCAGGCCAAGAGGCAGGGCCGTGGGGGGAAAAAGGAGGAGCAGGGGGTGGGGGCCTATGATGAGTGGGTGGGCCTCCCCAATGTTCCTTGTGCCCTGGGCCTCAATACATAATCAGTTTGTGTAGGTGGAGGTTGAGCAGAAGCAAGAGACACACTGTTCTAGGTCTTAGTTCAGTGTGCTGGGCTAGTGCCATAAAAGCATTTTAAGATCTGATACTGCAAGCTATCAGGTCTAGGCTCAAAAGCTGTAGGATACTGACATTGCATGTGATTGTACAGTAGTTGTTTCTAGCCAGAGCAAGTCAAAATACGAAATTTAAAAATCACTTCATTTTGACTACCACTTTGCTTCCCCACGTGCAATTCAGACCTGATTTTAGTTCCTCATCTCTCATGAACCATTATGTTACAATTTGTTTTGCATTACTAGAAAGTAGGGATTCCAGTTGGTATGATGCACTGCTGCTCTAGAGGACACTATGTGAGGAGGAGGAGATGATCTTGGGGATACTGTATGGTGTTTTAGAGAGGCTAATTCTGCTCTCTTGTCTTCAGAGCTTCAGGATGGAATTCCAAGAGCCAAATGAGCTGGAACTCACCTCAGCAGTTTAAGGATAGGGTCTCCTTAATCCCAGGGTCAAGAAAACCAGAAAGAATGATCAGTATTGCCCAGAGACTGGCTAACACTACAGTTCCATAGAAATAAATTTAATCCTGAACTTCTGGAGGATGCAAGGAAAAAGACACAGGCTGAACACTCCTGGGAACTCGCCAAGTATAGAAAGCATTTAGCAAGAGTCTTGGAAGACTTCTCGTCAAAGGGAAAGGGGCGGAGGGGTGCAGGAGGAGTCAAACTTACCAGAATTTAGGGTATGTTTTTGTCTAAAGTGAATTCTCTTCTCTCTCTGAACCTACATATCTTTTAAATCAGCTTCACTATGTTTTCTAACTCATCCCACTGGTAAATCCTGATTTACAGAACAGCAGAGTAGCACTGAAGTAGCAACTAGTGTGAAGCATAAGGGGGAAATCTCAGCTGCTCCGCACTCCCCCTGCCAAAAGAAGTCTAGAGAGCAGAATGGCTCACTTGTTTGAAGAGTACTTAACTGTACATGAAAAAAATATAGATTTAGAAGTAGCTCTAACTATAAATCATACGTTTTACATAAGAACGGCCATACTGGGTCAGACCAAAGGTCCATCCAGCCCAGTATCCTGTCTGCTCACAGTGGCCAATGCCAGATGTCCCCAGAGGAAGTGAACCTAACAGGTAATGATCAAGTGATCTCTCTCCTGCCATCCATCTCCATCCTCTGACAGCAGAGGCTAGGGATACCATTCCTTACCCATCCTGGCTAACAGCCATTCATGGACTTAACTGCAATGAATTTATCTAGTTCTCTTTTAAATCCTGTTACAGTCCTAGCCTTCACGACCTCCTCAGGCAAGGAGTTCCACAGGTTGTGTGAAGAACTCCTCCCTTTTATTTGTTTCAAACCTGCTGTCCATTAATTTCATTTGGTGGCCCCTAGTGTTTATACTATGGGAACAAGTAAATAACTTTTCCTTATTCACTTTCTCCCCACAACTTATGATTTTATATACCTCTATTATATCCCCCATTAGTCTCCTCTTTTCCAAGCTGAAAAGTCCTAGCCTCTAATCTCTCCTCATATGGGACCTGTTCCAAACCCCTAATAATTTTAGTTGCCCTTCTTGAACCTTTTTCTAATGCCAGTATATCTTTTTTAGATGAGGAGACCACATCTTAAGTGGATTCAAAGCATGTAGGGCGACCAGGGATTTAATATATGGGCAATAAGATTATTTCTCCATCTTATTCCTATCTCTTTTTTAAATGATTCCTAACATCCTGTTGGCTTTTTTGATTGCTGCTGCACACTTTGTGGACGTCTTCAGGGAACTATCCACGGTGACTCAAGATTCTCTTTCCTGATTAAGCAGTAGCTAAATTAGCCCCCATCTATTGTATGTTATAGTTGCGTTTTTTTTTTCCCCAATGTGCATTACTTTACATTTAATCCATATTAAATTTCATTTGCATTTTTTTGCCCAATCACTTAGTTTTGTGAAGATCTTTTTCAAGTTCTTCAGTCTGCTTTGTCTAAACTATCTTGAGCAGTTTAGTCTTGTCTGCAATTTTTGCCCGACCTCACCGCTTTACCCCTTCCTCCAGATCATTTATGAATAAGTTGACAGATTGGTCCTAGGACTGACCTTTGGGGAACACCACTAGTTACCCCCTCCATTCTGAGAATTTACATTAAATTCCTCCCTTTGTTCCCTGTCTTTTCCAAGTTCTCAAATCCATGAAAGGATCTTCCCTCTTATCCCATGAAGCTTAATTTATGTTAAGAACCTTTGGCGAGGGACCTTGTCAGAGGCTTTCTGGAAATCTAAGACAAATAATTCTCCACTGGCTCCCCCTGGTCCACATTTTGTTGACTCCTTCAAAGAACTGCTAAATTAGATTAGTAAGGACATGATTCCCTTTACAGAAACCATGTTGACTTTTGCCCAACAATTTACGTTCTTCAACATGTCCTGACAATTTTAGTCTTTATTGCTGGATCACTTTAGAGCCCTTTTTAAATATTGGGCTACATTGGCTATATTCCAGTTCATTGGTGTACAGGAAGCTGATTTAAAGGACAGGTTACAAACCATAGTTAATAGTTCCGCAATTTCACATTTGAGTTCTTTCAGAACTCTTGGGTGAATGCCATCTGGTCCCAGTGACTTGTTACTGTTAAGTTTATCAATTAATTACAAAACCTCCTCTAATGACACTTCAATCTGTGACAACCTCAGATTTGTCACCTTCAAAGGACAGCTCTGGTTTGGGAATCTCCCTAACATCCTCAGCTGTGAAGACTGAAGCAAAGAATTAATTTAGTTTCTCTGCAGTGACTTTATCGTCTTTAAGTGCTCCTTTTTTATTTCATCCAGGGGCCCCACTGGTTGTTTAGCAGGCTTCCTGCTTCTGATGTACTTAAAAAACATTTTGTTATTACCTTTCCAGTTTTTGGCCACCTGTTCTTCAAACTCCTTTTTGGCTTTTCTTATTAGATTTTTAGACTTAATTTGTCAGTGTTTATGCTCCTTTCTATTTACCTCACTAGGATCTGACTTCCGCTTTTTAAAAGATGCCTTTTTATCTCTCACTGCTTCTTTTACATGGTTATTAAGCCACAGTGTCTCTTTCTTTAGTTCTTTTACTGTGTTTTTTAATTTGGGGTATGCATTTAAGTTGGGCTTCTATTATGGTGTCTTTGAAAAGTGTCCATGCAGCCTGCAGCAATTTCACTCTAGTCACTGTACCTTTTAATTTCTGTTTAACTAACCTCCTCATTTTTGCCTAGTTCCCCTTTCTGAAATTAAATGCCACAGTGTTGGGCTGCTGAGGTGTTCTTGCCACTACAGGAATGTTAAATGTTATTATATTATAGTCACTATTTCCAAGCAGTCCTGTTATAGTTACCTTTTAAAGAAGTCAAACTGCATTTAAATTGTATTGTAGATGGAGTCCACTTACCCTGATTTGCACAAAACTGAGCCCCAAGATTTTGAGTCCAAATATGCTAGAGAATATATCTGCTCTGAAGGCTGTCTCTGCACAGGTCCTGCACTCACCATGTTTCAGAAGCAGGAATGGAGTCTGGTGTCTCCCTTCCAGTCTACCTACTATGAAATGACTGCTGGGGAATGTGAGAGGGCAGAGCCTGCCCCCGCACTTTAGCAGCCTTATAGGAACCTACCACCAAACAATGGATTAGTTTCCCCACCCAGTCACCTTAACAAGGTGTGAACTTCTGAAGGTAAGAACAGAAACCGCTTCACCCACCATCCCCTCCCCATCTTCAGGTCCTTTGACTTAAGCAGTGATGTCCTTGGTCCACAGGAGATCTAGTCACCTTGCATATGCAGATTCTGAAGAATCTCCACTTCCATTTCAAAAGTGGTTTCTAACCCTCAGGACTATAAAGAAATAACAAAGACTTCCAAATGTGTCCCTAAGTATTTAAGTGGAAGCCTGAATCCACGGGCAACCTGAAACAACTACTCCAAGAAGTGTGAACTCCCTCCACACCACCCATTAATCTTGTTAGGCTGTAAACTTGACAGCCAAAGGACAGTACTTTAAAGGTTAGAGTTAGCTTTATCATTGCAGATCCTTTTGTCACATGCAATGGAGAAGGAGGTGGAAGTGAAGCCCAGAGTGTGGGAACTGGGAGTTACTGCAGAGAAGGAAATGCAAAGGGAATAAAAGGAAAGAAAGATGCAAGAGTGGGGAAGGAAAGAGAGAGAGGGACACACAGGAGATGGAAAAGAAAAAGAGCAGAAACAGCAGTTGTCTTAAAAATGAACATTTCCTCCCAAGCAATGCTAAATATGACAATAGGGTACTGAACTAACACATAATGATCACAAGTAAAAGTTTAATTACTACATAAATTCAGATTCTACCTTTGATCTCTATGCAAACCTCCCCTTGACATCAGTGGGAGCTGAGCTGTGAATAGACCTGAGTATGTGACCTTAAATATATATCTGTACCCATGAATCAGATTTAAAAATGGAATTCAGATCTCCCCCCAAGTGAGTCTGATATCCCTAGGTTAGAGGCAAATATATACCACTGAGAAACCCCCATTCATATCTCTCACAAACATCAGAAGTGGATCTTGCATTGGTTCTGTATTCACCCATTACAGAAGTGTTTCACCCTAAGTTTCCCCAATAAAATAGGTCAAGATTCCAAAACTAGCTTTCAGTGGAAGATCATTTTTCTGCTATTCTCCCCCACCACACAATCAAATTAACTAGCCCAATTATTTGGGAACAGTGCAGTCTGGCAACATTGGAGGGGGGTTTGTTCCCATCCATCCTTTCTCTGAAACCAAGAATACCAGGAAATGAGATCCGAAGAAGTGGGCTGTAGCCCATGAAAGCTTATGCTCAAATAAATTTGTTAGTCTCTAAGGTGCCACAAGTACTCCTGTTCATTTTGCGGATACAGACTAACATGGGTGCTACTCTGAAACAGGAAATGAGAGAAGAAATACGTCCATGTGGAACAGGGAGGCTCCCCCCTACCCCTACTCCTTCAGTTTGCTGCTTAGCCATTGGCTTGCTAAAGGAGGATGGAGCCAGCTCACTATCTGTGGTGTTTCTCTCCCCTCCCACCCCTGCCCCACTTTGCCTATTTGAGCTAACCCCTGGCTGTGTAACATAACAGTAAAATCTGGCAGGGGTTTATTCCCACCCACCCTTTCTCTGAGACAAAGAACATAAGAACGTCTGTACCGGGTCAGACCAAAGGTCCATCTAGCCCAGTATCTGTCTACTGACAGTGGCCAATGCCAGGTGCCCCAGAGGGAGTGAAGCTAACTGGCAATGATCAAGTGATCTCTCTCCTGTCATCCATCTCCATCCTCTGATGAACAGAGGCTAGGGACACCATTCTTTACCCTTCCTGGCTAATAGCCATTTATGGACTTAGCCACCATGAATTTATCCAGTTCCCTTTTAAACATTGTTATAGTCCCAGCCTTCACAACCTCCTCAGGTAAGGAGTTCCACAAGTTGACTGTGCGCTGTGTGTGAAGAAGAACTTCCTTTTATTTGTTTTAAACCTGCTACCTATTAATTTCATTTGGTGACCCCTAGTTCTTGTATTATGGGAATAAGTAAATAACTTTTCCTTATCCACTTTCTCCACATCACTCATGATTTTATATACCTCTATCATATCCCCCTTAGTCTCCTCTTTTCCAAGCTGAAGAGGCCTAGCCTCTTTAATCTTTCCTCATATGGGACCCTCTCCAAACCCCTAATCATTTTAGTTGCCCTTTTCTGAACCTTTTCTGTCTTAACTATCTTGAGTAGTTTAGTATCATCTGCAAACTTTGCCACCTCACTATTTACCCCTTTCTCCAGATCATTTATGAATAAATTGAATAGGACTGGTCCTAGGACTGACCCCTGGGAACACTACTAGTTACCCCTCTCCATTCTGAGAATTTTCCATTAATTCCTACCCTTTGTTCCCTGTCTTTTAACTAGTTCTCAGTCCATGAAAAGACCTTCCCTTTATGACCTGTACATCTATTTGGTATCTTCTGCTGTTGGCTGGGCATGGGCAAAAAGATGGAAAAGTCTTGATCTATATAACCAGTTCTTGTCCTGTGGATGAAGGGAGAGGCCGACAGGAGAACTGAGGGAGCTAGCGTGGAGTTAGAATTTTAGATTTTACAAACCAAGGTTTTGCAAACTCACTGCCTAAATCTTTCTATGCTTCAGCTGGATTGGTAGAAGATCTAACGAGTAACTTCCACTCAAATGCCTCATCTACCCTGGCAGTTTTCAGGAAGTCTCCCACTGTTTCACAGCCCCACTCATGGAAGCACTAGTGTAGACAGGACGCAGCATCATTTAGACCTCTTCGGCGTAGAGTTTGATAACACAGCTATAGAAACACTGGCAGCCAGACTGCACTAGCAATGGAGCTACACTGCTGGGAGAGCTGACAACTGCCAGTGTAGACCTAGTATATGGTATTAGCAACGTCTACATTTTTAGCTGTCTTTTTTGAGCCTGTCTGCACTGGGGAGATGTTTTAAAAATTGCTTGAAGACATAGCATAGACCCAGTTTTATGAGGCTTAAGGTAGCCTGACCTGAATCATTTTTTTCTTCTGGTCCAGGCTACTTTAAAAAGCCTAAAATAGAGTCTATGCTACAGCACTAAGCAGTTTTAATGTTGGTTAGAAAGTTTTCCAGCAGAAGAAGGGCCCTAAACGTCTACACTTTGTATATAAGTTGCAGTGGTGCAGGCTGCAGTGCTTACGATGAACCAATGTCTATTCTCTCTGCTATAAAGCTCTCCCTTTCTTACCTCAGTCACTGGGGACATCCCAAAATGGCCAGGTACAGTACCACAATTGGTTTTTAGCTCTGGCTGATCTCCAATCAGTAGCCCCTTAAATCAAATTAGAATTGAAGTTTAGAGGGGTGGGGACTAAAGCACACTGGTAATCAGAATGATGGGATTTTAAGGGCCAATACCTCAACCTGCAGGCTACAAAAGCTCTGACACAAAATAAATTGTTTTCAGGACAAGTAAATTCCACCCACTCTACTAGTTCTACTAGCAGAGCAGATAGCAATGGTGTTAGGGTCTCTTACCGAGGCTAGACTGTGGGAGGAGCAGGAATGCTTGCTTGGCTCAGTGGAGGAAATCCCGCTGAGTGTGTCATTGCTCTTGCTGCTAGGACTTTGTACTCTCTTGCTGGAATATCCTGTAATAGGAAGGGTGGAAAAACAAGCCTTTAGGTCTTCCCACTCTGTTTACAGCAATCAGGAAAAGGAACCTATGCAATCTGATGTGGTGTAGCTCACTCTAATCTGTCCTGTGCTGCCCCAGGTTAGTACCATTGGAGGCAGGGTCTCCAGAAGGAAGAATTAGTGCTCAGTGGGGTGAAAAAGGAAGCAGTCACAGAAAAATCTGGTTCAAAGCAAAATGGCTTCATTGCAGTCCTGGATGACGAGGGGAACTGTGATTAGTTAGTGACAGAGCATAGATCTGCTGAGTTAAAGGATGTACAGAAGGAGGAGGAGGTGTATTTCTAATAGCTACAGCTGGGAGTCAGGGTTCTATTCCCTCCTAACTTGCTTTGTCGCCTTGAGCAAGGCACTTAACCTCTGACTCAGTTTCCCCATCGAATATGGAACTATGAATACTTATTCACCTCTTTGGATGAAAGGATGTACGCAAGTGAAAAGTGTTATTGGAGAAATATTATGTATCAGTGCCTCACTTCTCTCCTGCCATGTACAGTGCTAAAATAAGTATCGTTAGTGCAAACACAGCAGAAAACTTGCCAGTATACAGCCAGCAAACTTGCTTGACCTCATAATTAGTGTTTTTATAGAGTTTCATAATTTCACAGTGCTGTATAGACAATAATTAATCTTCACAACACCCCCTGCAGTAGCTGGGTAATTGTTAATCCCATTTTACAGATGGGGAACCAAGAGAACAGTAAGTGACTTACCCGAGTCACACAGTGAGTTAGCGTGAAAGCTGGGTTTAAAACACAACCTCCTGACTCCCAGACCTGTCCTCACTCCTGCAGACTACACCACCTCCTTTACTGCTTCCAAGGACTGCTAACGGTGATTTCAGGGCAGCGCTGCCAATGCCCATGCTTTGGGCAGATGACATTAGCAATTTGTCAGAAACCTACCGCCACACCTAATAGGCATGAAATGGAGCCAATCATGGCCACCAAGATCAATACACAGATGTGAGCTGTGGGTCACTGCATGCCCATAGCCACACACATCAAGTGAAAGTATTACACAGTGTGGTCGATAGTCTCCTTTTGTGTTAAAGTTGATGGTAACAGCAAAACTCACTGTAAAGCCCTGCAGCCACTTTTCAATCACTTGTGGTCTAGGGTAATGATTTTGCCCGTTCTGCTATCTATTCTGCATTGTGGCTCCTATTAGGCTACTGTCTGATTAATTTTGCCACCCAGTCTCATTCTGCCTCTGTATAGTGTTTTGAATTACTTTAGCAACCTGATCTACCCATCTGCTTGGAACTACCTGGGCTTCTGTCCTATATTTTTCTCCTCTCAGCCATTATTGCTTACACAAAGGTTCCTTTAACATTACATTGCATTCCCCTCCCCCGAGCATCTGCTGTTGCAATACCAACCTTTTTTCACTGAAGGGACCTTCTTGGTTGGTAAAGAGAGGGCAGGGACTCCTCCAGGCTTAATGCCAGACTTTTCTGGGGTGATCTGTCTCTTTCGACGTCGACGCCGCTTCAGCTGGTGCGCGGTAAGAGCTAAGGCAACTGTCCCAAGAGCTGTAGCAAACAGCACCTTCCTCAGGCCTGGGGAGAGTCTCAGCTGAGAGAAGACAGACTTTAAACACAAGAGATATAAGAGAGCAACAATGTAACACCACCTGCACCACCCATTTGTATAGCAGTTTTAATCCAGGACAGCTAGGACCAAAAGGTGTTTTACTGGCACTGATTTACCCACCAGTGAAATGTAGACATCCATGGAGTAGAACACAGCAACTGTTCAATTGTGCCGAGCAATGCTAAACTGTTCAGGACAAGATGTGAAGGACAGAATATCTTCGTCATAAGCATAATTCCCAATTCTGAACCTTAGCGTCCAAAATCTGGGTGCCTGCATGAAACCTCCAAGCTTAATTACCAGCTTAGATCTGATAGCGCTGCCACCAGCCAGAAATTCCAGTGTCTGGCTCACTCTGGTCTCCCCAAAACCTTCCCTGGGGGACCCCAAGACTCAAGAGGCCCTGAGTCTCACAACAAAGGGAATAACCCACTTCCTTCCCCTCTTTACTCCTCTCCAGATTTTCCCACCCTGGGGTACCCACCAGAGGAGATCACCGTGTTCAAGTCCTTGAAACACAAACACAGAGAAGGACCATTCACCTTCCCCCCTTCCTTCTTTTTCCCCCTCCCAGTCTCTTCTGAGAGAGACCGTAATCCTGGCACAGAATTCTATCCCCTTTGAGCCTCCAACTAGAACAGAAAATCTAAACAAGTTTAAAAAGAAATGCATTTTATATAAAAAGAAGAAAAAGACATAAAAAATGGTTCTCTGTATCAAGGTGACAATATTTACAGCGGTCATTGGCTTAAGAAGAAACAAAATGAATAAAAACAACCTTATCAAAAACAAATACAATTTAAAACATTCCAGCAACTACACACATGTAAATACAAAAACAATATAAAAATCTATATTGTCTTATACCTGTACTTACAATTGGGAAACAGAAGATTTTAAAGCCTGGAGATAGAGAGATTACTCTCCGAGCCGAGAGAGCAACAGAGACACAGACAAAGGACACACCCAAAAATTCCTTCCCTGAGCTTTGAAAAATCCGGTTTCCTGATTGGTCCTCTGGTCAGGTGTTTGGTTCCTTTTGTTAACACTTTACAGGTAAAAGAAACATTAACCCTTAGCTATCTGTTTATGACAATCTTATCTGACAGACTGCAGATAGAATTAGAGTCCCGTATGATTTCCATGCAGTTCTCTCTGTATAATCATTTTAGATGAGAGTTTGAAACCTCAGAGGCTGCCTTCTCTATGTGAACATTAAAGATCCCATAGCACTTTTCCCAAGAAAAGGAGTTTGCCTCAGCGATCCTGCTCAAAAGATTGTAGGTCCAGACTAACAACCAGAAGTGAAATCCTGGCCCCACTGAAGTCTATAGCAAAAACTCCCATTGACTTCACTGGGGACTGGATTTCACCCCAGCACATATGAGTTACACTACAAATGCTACAAATTTTTTTACATCCACCTAAAGAGGGATGGGGAGTGGAGGGGACGATATACACATCCCACTACAGCATTCTGAATGAGTTCCATTATTTTCCAGGTAGTGGTACCAGAGACACCATTCTGAGGACTGAGAGGTGGTAGATGGCATGTCCCGGAAGCCCTAGGCAGCTGGGAGGTGAGTTAGGTTTGGGCCATTTAGGGCCTGATCTAAAGCCCAATGTAGTCAATGGAAGTCTTCACAATAAGATCTTAAATAAATGCAAAATAGCAGTACATTTATTATAAGGAAAGCACTTACTGTAATACTTATATGCGACACAGTTACTGTTATTAACCTCAACTCTGAATTTCCTGATTTGGGGGCAGTTAGTCTTATCCCTACTGTTGCATTAGTATATTTTTCCATTTATCATAATCACGTTTAACAAAAACAAAAACTATACCTGAGTGTCTCTAAACTAAAGATGACCCAAAGGTTCTGCTTGATACAGAGAAAAGTGGGGTGAATAGCACGCAGCATTAGCAATTTTGGAGTTACAACAGTGTCACCTCCATTATTATAACCCCCACTTTTTCAGATGTTTATAAAACTAGTTGTTACACTTGGGACTAAAATTTCAATTTCTACTTGGCCAAAACGTGGTAAAATTTTGAAAATTCAGTACAATTATGATCAGCCCAACAAATTAACATGATATGTTGTTTCCACAAAAACTCTGTCTCTTGGAACACAGAGCAGTATATACCAAATGTTCTCTACAGAGCAGTTTCTGTACAGTGCCCATTCTTTTCCTCAGTATCTAACCATACTTGCCTGCAACCCTTCCCTACTTCACAGCTAAATTCCCCTCTCTGTTCGATACTTATGTGGCTCCCATCACTGCAGTAGCTGAGCCCCTCACAATCTTTAATGCACTTATTCTCACAACACCCCTGTGAGATAGGGAAGTGCTATTATCCCCATTTTACAGATGACAAACTGAAACACAGAGAGGCTAAATGACTTGTCTAGGGTTATGCAGGAAGTTTGTGGTAGAACAGGGAATTGAACTCAGATCTCCCAAGTCCTAGATTATGGCCTTAGCCACTGGACCAGCCTCCCTCTCAGCACCCTCCCTCCCCACTGCCAAACCCACCATCAAAGCTTCCCCAACAAGTGTCTCTCCTTCTCTCTCATCTGCAGGATGCTCCCCAAAACTCCCCAGATGACACCTGACCTCTTGTAAAAAGCCTCTATTCCCGATTCCTTCCACAGTCCCTCAAACAAGTGCAATCACCCCATAGCAACCGTTAAATCCTCCCTTTCTCTTGCCCCAGCATCACCCTGTTATTTCTCTTCAGCACCCTCCAAAACAACTGCTGCAGACAGCCCTGTAAAAGAAAACTCCAAATAACTCTGCAGAAAATCCAGCTGTGTCTTTTTTTTTTTTTACCTGCCCAAATGTCGTGTAAAGAAACACAGGGATTTCTGCCACTGTCATTGCCAAGGCCTGGATGATGGACATTCCCTCTGTTCTCTGAAAGGCCATGTCTGAATGAGGCTCAGTAAACCCACAGGAGTCAGCGTGTGGGAAGGACACTTATGGTAACTGCTCAGAGAGTTCACAAAGAAATCCAGCTTTGTTTCAAAATGTGCCTTGGGATTCCAGAATCAGTCTCCAACTGTGAATTTTCTCTCTGCAAGGAACAGGAAAAAATATGGTAAATAGTAGCAAGAACAGTACAATCTCCTCTGATAAAGAAATTTTTGTACAATGCATCTGAAGGCACATTACAATCCATTTAAAATAGCACAACAACTATAATGGGATAAACCACAGAAAAGAGATATTAAGCTTATTTTTACAAACAGTAATGTCTGCCTCTCAAACTAAACAAGGAAGAGAATTCCCAACCTAAATAGCTCTGGAGCTTGCAACCCCAAAGATTTTTAGACTAGATCAATGGCCCAATTTATGAGGGATAAGGAAGTATTTCAGCCGAATGGCTTTTATAGTTGTTGTCAGTAGCTACCGGTGTGATGCTCTGCTCTTGTTCGATGACGATAACAGTCGGCAGCGTGCGTGTTCCCTCTGTGTGCTGCCCCAGCTCTGCGCAGATAGCTGACACCGCAGACACCAAGAGAACCCCCAAAGACCACAGACTCTAGTAAGGTACGACGCCACCCGGCCACGTTTATTGTCAAACAAAGCACAGTAGTAGTTTCCTATAGATTCTACAGGACATACTACGAATATGTGCCCCCGGCAATGGACACGGCTCAGTCAGCGGCGGGACACTCCACTGCCCCCTAGGCTGGATGACGATGTGCACTTCCAGACTTATTCTTATACAGGTGCAGAACAGTTTACTCATCCCTCCTGACTTACTGAGGTGCAGCCCCTTTACTCATTAGGGTGCTGCTTCTCCCATTACATGTTGGTTCAAACAAATCTATCCGTCATGTTGTCCTTTTGACTTGTCTTTAAGATGCACTTGCCTGTTCCTCGTTATCTCTGTGGAGTGTTCTGATGCCATCTTGGCACAAGTTCCTCTAATGAGCACTTATGTGTGGATGCACCTGCTTCTAGCAACCCTCTTCTTGCCAACTTCTGTGAGTGGGGACTGCCTCTGGCTCACAGCCCAGCTTTTACTTAGCAATGCCTGGAAGTATTTTGGTTCAGGCTTCAGGCCTCAGAGTGGGCCTCTGACACAAGAGTTTATGTTTCAGGGCCTCATCTTACTACAGTAGTAGTTCAGGGTCAATTGGTTTAAATATAGTTTTGCTGGCCAATGTGCACAGCAGCCAAGTCACACTACAACCAGATTGAAACAAAATTGCTTTAGCTCAGGCACAGAACTAAGCTACAACAGGTTTGTTTATTTTTAAGAGAATATAATTGTAACACTTTTTGGCCACATCCACAGGGCCCAATCACCCGCCAGTTCAATCATGGCCATATTTAGGCTATGGTTAAATACAGTTGTGGACAAACTAGCTTTGAACAAGCATTGTTCAGCCAGCATGTATAACCAAAACGTGTTAAATATTATAGCCTTGGTCTGTAGCTTGACTAAAGCATGTTCTTTAAATCTGGTTATTCCATTGTTTGGCCCCCATCTCACTGACAAGCCAAACTTGCCATGTTTTAAACCAGTTCAGTAAAACAATTCCTAGCCCATAGTAACCAAGTTCAATGACCTAGACATAAGATCATAGACCCTCCAGGATCCAGCTGATCAGACTGGAAGCTGAGTTATGCGTAAGTATAGCTTTAAATGCAGATGAAAGTGAGAAATAGGCAGGGTCTAGAATACACAGGTTCAAACGGACAGACATTTTTTCCACGGCAACAGAACAATTTTGTATTAAATAAAAAATTTAGTCAATATATAGATCGAGAAAACAACTTGAGAATTTGAATACATGCAGGACTTCAGTACATGCATCTGCTAATTCACGGAGTGATGGATTACAGCAATCCAGCCTGCAAGTTATCAAAGCGTGGATTGCCTTCTCTGCATTGCCTCAGAGAGCACAAGCCGAAGCGCAGTGGTGTTACTCGGACTGTAAAAGGAAAATCTGTTTGGAACAGCACAATGTGACCTTCAAATGGCAGAATTAGATAGAACAGAACACCAAAAATACTGATAGCAGCAATGAAAAACAATAACTGGATCACAATTGTAACAACTGCCTAAGGGACAACAGCATGTAATGAGACCAACAGCCAAAAACTCTCTTACTATTTTCAAACTTTAAAAAATTATCTGATACTCAACTCTGGAGGCTGGTAACACAGGCAATAGCAACACATATTGCTTCAATTATATGAGCAGAGAAAGCAAAAGCAACAATGTATGGACAGTTATGTATTTTCTTTTGTCTAGAACTCTACTGGAATGTCATAAGTTAACAAAGAATGCAGTATACCCTCTCCATCCCTCCTGGGCTGTCAGTGTAAGGCAATGAATACGCCTTTTGAGAAAACTGAGGATTTTAAAGGGTCAGGTCTTTTGGAATTACTTTGTTTTAGGGTTTGATTTGTTACTATTGTAATAATGTAAGGTGATTGAATTTCTCATTTCGATTATTGTGGCATGCCAAGTTCAATTATTTATAAAGCATAAATTTAAGGATACAGTTAGATAATGTACCCCAGAAACCCATTCTGATATTGTCTGAGGTGCTCTAATACAAACCTGAGCGTGGTTCAGTAACCTCCTTGGCTACTCTCTCATAAGCCATTATGCAGATACTTCCTTCCCCAGAACAAACTCCCATAAACTTTAGAGGGGGAGGGCATCTCCCTCACTGCTCCGTTATGAACCCCACTATAGGAACCTAATCCTGCTGCTGCCCCCTCCCAGCTTGCAGTGATGCACAGACACTGCTCCAAAGTAAAACCCCAGTGCTAGGAAGCTGCCTTTCTGGCCACTTCCTTCTAGCCCCAGAATCAGCATGCCCACCTCCCTGCCTTATCAAGGCACCCAACTCCCCCAAAGTCTAAACCTTGCCTTCCCACCACTTCTGCAGCAGCACAACCCCCACCGAAGCCGGTACCAGGCAGCCATCTCTGTGGCTGCTCCACAATCAACCCCAGCGCGGCACAGCCCCGTGCCCAGGGCGCCCCCCACGCTGGCCAGCCCCCAGGCACGCCGGCCGCAGGTGGTTGGCTGCATTACCCCCCCAGCACAGCTAGCCCCATGCGGCGGGGGGGCATAAACCCCAGTCGCGGCAGCTGTACCCGGGGGCCGAGAGGTGCTGGGGGGCTGCGCGAACCCAGCCCGCGGCTGCTCACCCAGCTGGTCCCTATTACCCCTGGCCCCATCGAGTCCCCCCTGCAGCAGAGAGACAATAACCCTCTCCCCTCCTCCCCCGCGCGAATGGAAGAGTCCGCATCCCCCGGCACCCCGGGCGCTACCACCCCCAACAGGGGGAGCCCGAAGCCCTGACTGAGCCATTCTCACCCAGGCACGTCCCATGGCTTCGGAAGGGCAGCGTCTCCTTCCCCTGCGCGCCGCAGCCTAAGCTGACTGCCACCAGAGGGAGGAACGCGTGAGAGGCCGCCCGCTGCCAGCCAATCACAACAGCGGGCTGCCCCTGGTCGGACCAATCAGCTGGCTCTCCTGGCCAGGCGGTGGCGACAGCGGAGAGTGCGGTTGAACAGCAAAGAGCAGTCTTCCCCGTGGGAGGGGAGGAGGGCATACATGTCAGTGTTGATTGACTGTGATTGGCAGGCTGAGAAAGAAAGGGGAGGAGCTTCTCTTAAAGCGGCAGCGTCAGGTAGCGGCACTCTCGAGGACCTGAGGTTCCTTATTTACACCAGAGCTCAGGGCACACACAGCCGCCCTATAGGACTCCGGCGCTGCATCCACGGGCCTAGGCCTGGGCCTGCACGAAGCTGCCATGGCAGACAGAACAGCGAGGCCGCCCCTCAGGGCGAGGCGTGCCGGGTGCGTTCCCCTTTAAGAGGCAGCCGGGAGGATGCCAGAGGGCGCCGATGGGCCCTATAAAGGGGCGGGTGCGCCGAGGGCTGAGTCGCCTGCGCGCTGAGGTGCGGTAGCTGGGTGGCGGAGAGGCTGGGAGCCAGGCTCCGGCGGCGCGCGCGCGCGGATGGATTTCAACATGAAGAAACTGGCCTCGGACGCGGGGGTTTTCTTCAGCCGGGCCGTGCAGGTGCGCGGGCGGGGGGGTTCCTCCGGGGGTCCCTAGAAGAGGGTGTCTGGGGGGGCCTTGGGTGTTTCGCCCCCCTTCGTGGTCCGCCGCCGCAGGCGCCGCAGTCTGGCGGCGGGTCCCCTTCTCGTGGGAAAGAGGCGTGTGGAGTCCTGGGGCGCCTGGCTGGTCAGTGAGGGGGTGAAGGCGGGGAGAGCCCCTGCTGCTCTGTATCGCCTCAGGCCTCACCCCCTCCAAGCGGGGACTCCTCTAGGATGGGGGTGGAGAGATGCCGCCCCACCCCCGCTTGGCAGCCTGATGCGGTGTAGTCCCCTGAAACCGGCTGCCTTGCATCGAGTTACAGCAGCCCGACCTCTGGCTTGAACCCGTGTTGTGTGTGGAACTGGCTCCCAAAGACGGCGAGTGTGAGGATGAACCTTTTGGGGGAGTCACTTGGCCAGAAGGTGGAGCGATGGGGGGCTCGGGCCTGTCTCTGGGTTATGGCTGCAGTGCTGGCTACGTTTTGCAGCCAGGGACCTGTTTGTCTCAAGTAGGTTCTCTCAT
Source organism: Chelonoidis abingdonii (assembly GCF_003597395.2). Lineage (NCBI taxonomy): Eukaryota > Metazoa > Chordata > Testudines > Testudinidae > Chelonoidis > Chelonoidis abingdonii. Next base: position 13,903,236 of record NC_133792.1, on the reverse strand, counting down.
TACCCTTGTGCCCCAGGGGATTCTGCTTCTGAGAGACGTGAGCCGATTACGCTACTCGGTCCTGCTTCTGCAGCCTCGCCTGGGAGTACGTGGAGAGATGACGATGGGCTTCTCACTCCCCATGCCTGGCATGTAGAATGACCCTGCTCTTAGCAAGACCCATAACTAGAAATGCTGGGGCAGGAGTGGAGTGAAGTAGGGGACACACAAACCCAAGATCCTCCTGTTTAAGTATCTGGACTATGAACATTGTCCTTTGTTCCTATGGCTCTGGGGGAAGACTGTGCCTCAGCATTTTAGGTATCCTGGATTATGGTTAGGGTTTTTGTAGGGGAGACTTTTCCTGTTAGTCTCCACCACCCACTAGCATATATAACATTGCTGCACCACCAAAATCCCTTAGATGAAAGGTAAGTTACCCTGCCCTTTTGTCTGTGGGAGTATTGGAATGACTGAGAACACTTGTGGGGGAAGCTACCTATGTGGTAGGCACTAGCATTCTAACCTACACCCTTCTAGGGCTTTGTCTACACTTACAGTTTTGCAGCGCTGACCGTTACAGCTGTGGTCGTACAGCTGTGTACGGCCAGCGCTGCAGTGTGTCCACACTGACAGCGCAAGCAGCTGCAGCTGCTGTCACCACTCTCGCACACGTTGCAGCGCTGTTGTGAGTGTGGCTTGTGGGCGCTATCCGCAACGAGACACACGGCGTCCCAGTTTTGTCCGCGTGGTGGGTTGCTCGCGGAAAGGGGCCGGCACACGCGCGCGGGTCATTCGGCTTCCTGTTCCATGACCGCGTGATGCTTTGGGACAATCGGGACCGCCATGCTAAGACGGGCCCCCGCACTCACGGTCAACCTTTTTTTTTTTTTTTTTTTTTTTTTAACTTACCCCGTCCCCACTAGCGTCCTGCTCCCATCGCGTCGGTTTGCACGCTGACGCACGGCGGAGCGCGGCATGGCCGCTCTCAATCACGCGCTGTCAGCCGGACGCGGGGCTTGCGGCTCCGGCCGGGCTCCCAGCCTGAGAGTGGGGCGGTGGGCGCCTTTGTCGTGCTCCGGCCAGAGACGGCAAGCCCGGCGACCTCCCGGCTGGAGCTCTGCCAGCAGTCACGGCAAGGCCCCGCGACCCGGCTGGACGCGCTGGCCAGCGCCGGCAAGCCCCGCGACCGCCGGCTGAAGCTTCCGGCCCATAGCCGGCCAAGCCCCGGACCTTACCGCGCTGGAGCTCCGGCCAGAGCACGGCTAAGCCCCGCGACCGCCTGGCTGGAGCTCCCGGACAGAGCCGTGCCTATGCTCCAACCGCGCAGCGGCCCCATGGCTGGACTACCGGCCAGAGCATGGCAGCCCGCGATCCCGGCTGGTAGCCCGCGCCTCTTAAATAGTCCCCACTTGTAGTCCCTGGGGTGCAGTGAAGGGGGGTATTTAAAAGTCCTGGTGGCTTCCAGCTGGCCTCTGCCACCTCTGGTCTTCAAATAGCCGATGGATGCCCGCCTTCCCTCTCTTGCATCCTGCCCATCAGCGGGCTCCGTGGCTATTTAAAAGGTCCCTCCGGGTAGAAAGGGTACGTTGGGGGTCTACTTAAAGGGATGGGGTTCCAGTTGCCTCTGCTGGGCACCCCATGTCTGCCCAACACTTTCGATCTCTTAGGTTTACGGCAGCATTGTGGCTCCAGTCCCGCCCCCTCTGGCCTGCATGCTTCTAGCTCTGGCACCACTCTCGTGCCCACTATGATTGCTCACTCTCTTGCCAACCTCTGTCGCTTGTCTCCAGCTCTAACCCTGCCTCATCACCCCGGCCCAAGGCAGCTCAGCCCCCCACAACACTTGCTGCCTGTGCAACCAGCTCGCACACTTCTGCTACCAGCCCGCACCCCCTGCCGGTATGTTTTTCAGTCAACGCCTGCTTGGCATCTTTCCCATGCCTGAAGCCAGCCCGCTCTGTCACATTGCCCCTTTGTCTCTCAACTCATGCCCCTACACCCTTGCCTCTGCCTGTCAGCCAGACCGCTCCCATGTCAGCCCCTGCTCTGTCCTTCAGTTCAGCCCATGTCCACTTGCGAGCCGCGTGGGCAAGTTTTCCAGGGCATTAACCTCTGCAGTGGTGGATGCAGGCTGGATACAAATTTCATGTGCACACTCCCCAGGATGGCGGCGACCCACACATGTGAAAAGCATGTCTATTAATAACCCAATCAACAGTCATATAAATGAGATATGGCATGTGATTACTAATTTCTTTATTATTCATAAGTTATGGAATAGTAATAATAATACATGACAGTAAATGTACGCATTGGCTGAGTTCAACACTCTCCAGGTGTCCACTCCTAGCACAGGCTCTTTAGAAGCTCATTGATCCCCTGCACGAAATAAAAGATTCTGGTCACAATTGACTGTGTACTCGGATTTTAGGTGAATCACTCCCAAGGATACGGCTGCCAGCACTATATATTCTATTTACTATCGTAGAGAAGCACTTGCTTCGCTTTTTCATGAGGCAGCCATGTTCCTTTTCATGGTTTCTCTATTTCTCTTCCGTCATGCCTTTTATTTTATTTTCTTGTGGAATAGAGATTCCTAACTGCTCTTCACCATCTGCTTCTTCAAGTCTTCCTTGGTGTTTTTCTTAGCTTTGCTGTCTTCAGAAGTCTGCACTGAATTGATGCAGTAGTTCAAGGTCACCTTTAAAAAAAAAAAAGCAGAGATATAACTGTTAATTTTACAGAGCGCTGCCATTGTTTATAAAGGTTTTTGTAGGCCATCATATCACATCTGAGCATTACCGCATCAGAGAGGTGCAGCTGCAGATGAGTGAGGGGGCAGATGGTCGGGATTGTGGGAGGGTGGCAGGACAGGCATGGAGTGGGGGGGGGGGGGGGATCGAGATCGGCAGAGTTTCCCACACGCGCTGCACAGTGGAAGGGGGGGCTGCTACGTGGCTACTCTGGGAAGGGTGGGGGTGGGGGTTGCTTCACTCTGGAAGGCCATGGGTTTCTGTGGCTTGTGGAATATTGCAAAGAGGCACTCCCCCCTACAGGGAAAGATCAATTGGTTTTCCACATCTAGGCATGCTTGCCAGGCAGCCATAGCCCCCCTGCTCCAAAACATTTGGCATTCCTTATACATAAAAGGCTTCTTACAGGAACAGGCTCCTCTGCAGGGTTGCCTCACAACCAAGTTCCCAGGCAGCTGCACTGGCTAGTTCTCCTAGCTGGAAAATAGCTCCTGCCTGCATGACCCTGGGAGTACTCCAACACCCTCAGTAGCCTCCTCTCGGTCACTCTACAACCTTCCCCCTCTCTGCTCCAGGCTCTGAGGCCAGGGCAGTGAATGTGCGAAGTGATGACCAGAGACGGCTGAAGAGGAATGCCTGGGATAGTCCTAACCTGGAGCGCCAATGAAAAATGCCGGTGAGTGCCCCAGCCTGATGAACCAGCGCTGCATCACCAGCGCTGGTCTCGCTACACCGGAAGCAGACCCAGGTGTACAGCCAGCGCTGCAAACAGGGAGTTGCAGCGCTGGCTGAGCTTTTAAGTGTAGACACCTGCTAAGTTGCAGCGCTGTAACCCCCTCACCAGCGCTGCAACTTGCAAGTGTAGACAAAGCCTAGGTCAAGTATGAACTAAACAAACCCTCTTCTGCCCCTGAAGAGAGTCCCTCTCTTACTTCCCTTGCTTGCTGGCAAAATAGGGCTAGGATTATAATGAGAAATAGGGAAGGTAACTTCAGTGTAGCATTTCTAGTGACTGTTCTGTTGTAAAGCTGCTTTGAGCCCCTGCATGTGAGTGATGGTTGGACTGTGGTGTCTGCTTCTAACAGGCAAGAAGAATTTTTCCTGCCCCAGAGTAAGAGCTGCTTGAACAAAACTCCTAAAAGCTGGCACCCTCCTTTGTATGGTGGTGGGTCTCAGGTTAGTGGACAGGAAACTGGTTAATGCTAGAGCATATGGATGAGATTTGAGTTCCTGTTCCTTTCTGTACCACAGAATTGCTTGCATGGTACTTCTTGCTAAGTTAGTCCACCCATCACTTTGTTGCTATTTTTCAAACTGTTCTCTTACCTCTGTGCCCCATTCTGGAAATGGGGTTACTCAGAACTCAACATCGGTGCAGATGCACCAAAGCCCTATAATGCTTCTAAACATCTGGAGAGTCTTGCATGGCAGGCCCTATAGAAAGGAGAAGTGACGAACAGTGTAATGAAGAGACTGTAAAGTGGGGGTTATGATCAGTGATGAGGCTGGTGTTAACAGTTTCTCTGTGGTTTGCTTGTATTCTGTATCTGAAATATAACTCCACTCCCTTATGTATACCTTATTCAGAAATACCAAGCTTTGGGCAGTGTCTTGAATGGTGGCGAACAAACTGGGAGTGTTGAGAAAGAAGGACTTAAGTAAACTACATCCCTTTTGGTAGCAGGGGGCAGCGGTGCCGCCTTATTTGACAACTTAGTAAGCCAAAGTCTTATTGTCCAGGCAGTACCTGGAAATGTGCAAGGCACTTCATAAAGACTTTATTCCAGAGACATCACATTTTATATAGAGGTGGCTTGAAAAGGGGTAGCAGAGCAAGGGAGGAGGATGACCAACAGTAGGCCGAGCTACTGTTAGTGCAATGTTGGTTAGATCATTGCTTTTAAGGAGAAGCTTTAGCTCTGCAATGACAGTCTTAACTGTGCCCATACATGTGGTAAAATGGCTGGGTTTTGCCCCAGGTTCTTGGAGAGCAGTTCTAAAGCAACGCAAGGGTGGGAAGTAGAGATGTGATCCCTGCTTTTGGAGTCTCATGCATCATGACAGATCTAGTGTGAGATGATCTAACAAGAGGTCAAATAGCAGATGCCTGCAAGTACCCTGCTGGGAACTCAAACTATGTCCAGCTTCCCTTCCTACAGCTGTAGAAGGGCTGTGGCATGCAGTGATCCTGCTTGATTTGAGTGAGCACTACATGCTGGGTTAACTGACTGAAACATGGCCCAGCTTTGGCAAACTAGGTTTAGTATTTACCTCCTGGCATGTTTCCAGAGTGGTCCTTAGTTGAACAAAATCTGCTTCTACAAGGATAGCCAGTTGTGTAGTCCCAGTCAATGTAGTAGGTGGTAAGACTACATTCTTCTTGACTAGCTTCAACTCAGTTACTTGAGGCTTGTTGCTTCCCATGTGCTATCTATAGCCTTAAAGAAGTGGTCTGTGGAACTTTCTGTTCTGTTTTAAGCTGGGTTAAGAGGAACTGAAACTTAAGACAGTTCTGATGTAGGACCTGGGCTTTATCTTTTAGCTTGGGGGGGGGGGGGAGGTAAGTATGTTGCGTACTTGCCTGTTTCAACAGGAGACTGCCTGCAGTGGTGTAGTTGTTGGACCCAGGTTATAAGTCAAGGTTGGTGAAGTAATATCTTTTATTGGACAACTTATGTTGGTGAGAGAGATGAAGAGCTCTTTGTAAGCTCAATTTCCTCAGGTCAACAGAAGAATGCAGGCTCTTCTAGAAGCTTGTCGATTGTAAACATGCCTATTACGGCAATGAGTCCGATGCAGTGAGAAGAGAAATAGTTAATTCAGGTACAGAATAAGGAGCAGATGGCAAGTTTAACAATCCTGTTATCATGCAAATGATTGTAGTAACAAAAGGAAAGGAGAAATGCTGCAAAGATATGGCATGTTTAGATTTGGAAGGCCTTCTAAAGGTCATTTATCAAAGACTTGTACAAGGTGTAGGAAGGAACCAGCCTAGGGATCAGCAGCTCTTTCCATCAGTGATTTTAGTGCAGAGAGGGGAGTTTATAAATAGCTTCTCTTGGCTACTACACCCACTTAATATCTTGCATATGAATATTCACATCATTCATTACAGGCATAATTAAAAGAAACAAAGCAGCATAGGGCAATTGGTATCAGGGGAGTGACTTTGTGGGTTTTTGGTAGGTGGGAGAAGATAGGGTGAGTTGAATAGTGATGATGGAAAAACCCTCCCCCTGAAATGTAAGTGAGATTAGTCCCCCTTTGGGTTGCATCTGAGCGGGGCTCTGGTATTTGGATGAAAAAGCTAGTCACAGCATAGACTTCTGCATAATGGTGCCAGACAGTCGGATATATACACCCACAAAGGGGTAAATGGTTGCTGGAGGAGGTAGCATGTGATTTTTTTTATTTTTTTTTTTTTTTTCTGGATGTCTGCTGTTTTGTTGTGGTTGAGGGAGTAGGAGGGAGAGCAGGTCTGCAGCTGCCTTCTTCAGGACAGCAAACTTCTCGGGGAAGGGACTCTGAGTTGGCTAGACTAGAACTCAGTTTTATAAAGCAGCCGGTGTTGCTTCCTGCTGCTCAAGGCACTTAATGATGTTTCTGGCAGTGCAGTGGCTGAGAAGTAAATGGACTAACCGTTATGCACTCAGCTATCACTCATGTTACAGGCTGTCTGGCTGAGAGTGAATCTCTAACCAGACAGCGGAGTTTTAACTCCTGTTCCCATAAAATCTCCATCTCCTACGAGAATGTGTGAAAAGAACTTAACATTCCACTGTAAGGGTGGCTAACCCTTGATTGTGCTCATAATGTGAGAACAATTCCTATCTAAACCTGTGTCAAACAATGACCCCTTCAACTTGTATATTGATTCTTGTGGAAAAAGTCAGGCCTCCTAACATAGACAAAATCAGCTGAGCTCAACCAGGGTTGTGATGAACTTCCACTGAACTTAGTCTGCTGCAACAGGTCCCTGAACTCCATTGACTCCTGCTCCTAGGGGAAGTTGTTGGTCTTGTGCTCTGAGACAAGGAGGGCTTGTAAATTTCCCAGTGCCCATGCAGTAGTTGAGGCCCATGGCTTCAGGTTCCAGCAGAGGTGGCTACAGGAGTGCTGAGGTTGTGCAGCATCTTGGCAGAAAAGGTAAATTTTACATGACCATTAGTCCCCTCCTTGGCATCTTGTTTTCCATCACATCTTGGGTGAGTCTCTTCCTTCTATAAGGCAATGTTCAGTGGCCCTAATTTGACTGTTACGCTATTGCCCTTTAGAAAGACAGAGCAGGAGGCAGGAAAAAGATCTGAGTTTCAGCATGGCAGCTAGGGAGAGTGACCTGCCCTGTTGACCTTCTCCTGGAGTAGGAGGCTGAAGACAACTAGTGGAAGGCTTTCAGGTGAAGGCAGCTGCTAGCATGGGGTTCCTTTCTTGAATGGCTCAAGAGCTATGTGACAGGTGCTTTCCTTTTCTGTGAGGGAGTTCCACATGTCACTGCCTGCCCCCCCTCATTAGCTTGACTATATAGTCCAGAAAAATTCCCTTCCTGCAGAGCTAAGCCCCACAGGTGTGATCTTACTTTGTTGGAGTGCAGACCAGTAAGCTGTGTTGGTTATGTAATAGGTAAAAGACTGCAGTTTGAGAAACAATAAACCAACACTGCAGTGTCATCAAGTGTTGCTCTGCTCCATAAATTGCAAGGGTGCGGGGGTAGACTGACTGGGAAAGGACTTGTCACATAATGAGTCCAATGCACCATGTGATCAAAAGGGTTTTGCCTATAACATATGTGTTCCTGATCCCCTTAAAATAAAATCCTTGAGCATGCCACTCCCATAACCTTCCTAGCAGTACTTATGGCTAAACTCCAGTGCTAACAGTTCTGCTGCTGATTTTGGAGGGCCCTAACAGTACAACACCTCTCAGTAGTGCACTGGCCTCATTGTGTGGAGTTGGAGCACAGCATGGACTGTGGTACAGCACCACAATTGCCACCACCTGAGCTTTTTCTGGTTCAGATACTGGATGCAGTGCATTGGGATTCTGGAGGACTCTTTGGATGTGGGTGATAGGCAGCCTTGCAGCAGGTCATGCTGTCTAGCACAGCTTGCTGACAAGTCTTCAAACAGTTCATTCTGTTAATTTTCCTTTGATCAGAATAATAGGCATGCTGGTTCTCAGGGATGGTGAGCCCGTGGACTGATCTGTAAGTGGGCTCTGTTGCCATAGAAATGGGAATCTAAAATTTTATTAAAAAGGGACTGCTCTGAACATCAAAGCAGACAAGTGGCTGGCATTAGTCTCTCTGCCAGGGTAGCAAATGTGGCTGTTTCTCTATGCTTATGCACAAATAGAACACACTTTGGAGTCTTCTAGGGTTTCTAGAAATAATGACTTGGGCAGATGTGCCTGGTTTTACTACTTTATACGTATGGAAACTGGTTATCTGTTAAAGTTCAAATAATGCATAATGTGCATCATTAACTCAAACTCTGAGGCACTAATCCTCAGTAATACAACTAATGCTAGCAGCCAGATGTGTGAGGCTCAATTTTTTTTCATTTTCCTTTTAAAAAGGACATCCCCATTCCCAATATCAATGACATGGAGAAATAACCTATAGGAAGTAATTTCAATGGACAGTCTTTTAAGCAGGATCAAGTTGATCTTACAATGTATGGCTACTGTTTTTTGCAACTTGGCCAGCCTCTTAATCTGTCTATTCTTGTTCAAACACAAATGGTCCTTCTGAAGGTAACAAATATAGGTAATGTGTGCCCAATTAGATTAAAAAAATTAAAGGGGTGTTTTAAAATGGCTTTAACACTGTACCAGCATCTGCAAGACTATCCTGGTGTTAATGGCTTTCATATCGCTTCAACACAAGAACTTTGTTTGGATCCCATTCTTCTGCTCTGACTCCTGGTTGCCCTGAATTAGCCTTCTCAGCCCACCATGCTATGTATGGCACCTGATGCAAACTGGGTTTAGCTCTCATTTTGAGGGCATATTGTGAGCTGCAATAGCTTTTCCTCCCCCCACAAAGTGGTGCTCCAGAGAGAAAGAGAGCAAGTGTTAAGCTTCCTTACTAGAACTGCCTAGGTTGGATGAAGCTTACCTATATTAGTTTTTTTAGGTGTCAAACTTTATTAATCCTCTGTGGGTGGTCTCTGAAATAGCAGAGGTTGCAGGAGCCATGGGTAGTTAACTTCTGCAATGCCACAGGCACTGTGTAAAACCTACTGGCAGGACCTCCAAGATATAGCCTTGTCACCTGTTCTACTTGCTGGTAGCTTGGAGAAGACAATTTTCTGTTTCAAAGGCCTCTAATCTACTTCTTTTTTAAGATTTAAGGTGGGGGAATATCACTTAAACAGGGCATCTTAGTAAAAATTCAACACTACAAGTAAAGATGTCTAATTTAAGATTCCTGCATTGACCTTAACTCTGCCTTACATATCAGTCCATCTTCCCTATTCTCACATGGGCCTGCTCTCCTTGAGTGTTTGTAACAGGATATTGTTTCATGAGCACCATGTTAAGGAGGAAAGGGCAGAAATCATCTACAGACACTTCACAATGTGGCTTTCCAAGGTACTGTAACTTCCTCAGCTGAAACTGTAAATGTTGAGGCCTTGATAAGCCAGTGTGACTGCCTGAGCTATACCTGCCCCACATTAGTATGGGTCACTGACCCACTTGGGAAGCTTTTAGACACTAAATTACTTGGCCAAAGAAAATGATACTGTGACGAACTGGGACTGTTCCTAATGTTTGCTCTGAATACTATGTTGGTGCCTCAGTGTCCCCTAGGCAGTTCTTAAGTATCTGGCAGAGCAAAGGGCCAGTGCACCTAATGCCTGGTGCTCTGTCTCCTAGCAACTGATGGCCTGGGCCCCTCCTCTGCAAAGTTGCCAACTGTAGGTGTTGGAGACAAAGGGATCAGGTGACCTCCTGGCCCGGGAAAGGAGCTGAGCAGAGAGGAGGGGCTGGAGGGGTTGGTGGGTCTGGAGCTGCCTGGGGACTAGGAGTGAAGGGCAGACCTAGGGGTCTGGCTCACTGCCCCCCAGAATGGACCCGGCCGAGGGGTCTGGTTCGCTGTATCTACAAGCTCTGTTTTAGACTCTGTTCCTGTCATCGAATAAACCTCTGTTTTACTGGCTGAGAGTCACGTCTGACTGCAAAGTGGGGGTGCAGAATCCTGTGGCTTCCCCAGGACCCTGCCTCGGTGGGCTCGCTGTGGGAAGCACACGGAGGGGCAGAGGATGCTGAATGCTCCAAGGAGAGACCCAGGAGGTGAAGACGTGTGAGCTTCTTGCCCTGAACAAGTCTGCTCCAAGGGAGAGGAGGCTCCCCAAAGTCCTGACTGGCTTTGTGGGGAGCAGTTCCAGAGCATTGCCTGGGGACATCCCACTGAAAACTCACCCTTGACCACAGGTGATTGTCTTGCTATCTGAGCCATGAGGGCTGTGAGCAGAACCATTGTCTCTAGGACATGGTCTAATAGATTACTCCTGAGCACTGAAAGGACTTCCTCCCATGTTGCAAGTATAGCATCTCCTTTCTCTCCCACAAGAATTGATGGGGATTCTAGCAAGCTGCAATTTCCGTCCCCCGGGGTTCAATTGCTGTTCTAGTTGCTGTGCAGAGCTTGCTTGCCCCTCTTCCTAACTCACAATGTTCATTCAGGCTTTCCCCAATTGAGGGGTCCCATCAGCTGTCTCAGTCCTTCTGTCAGGAAAAGCACTAACAATGCACAGACTATTCCTGCTGATCACCCAAGAGGAAACCCAACCCCTCAATGAATTATTGAGGCCCTGGAATGCAGCATGACTTTTCTCTCCCCTGGTTGAGTGAGAGTAGCATTCAGTGAAAGACTGCGCTGCATTATTCATTACCATGTTGGCTGCCCCACACAAACAAGCCCAGATACTTAACTGAGTCAGAGGTGCATAAGCATCCTCCTGGGGGACAAGAAAAGGAAAAATCTGGAATCAGCTGATCCTTACGTACTAATTGGCAATGTGTGGTGCACACTGACTCCCAGGAGGTAAGGTTGAATTATTTTATGGCTGGGACCAATTTCTGACAATCAGGTTCCAGTAAATAGTTATAGAGGGACCTAGCAGCTGGACTTCAGGAGTTATGGGTTATCCCTAATACTTGCATCCTTAAGGAGCAGTGACAGGGCAGGAGGGAAAAGGCCTTCTGGTCCATTGTAGGTAATGACATCTGTGCTGTTTTCTTCCCCACTGATTTTGTGTAGCAGTCATAGGATACTGGCACCGCTGCTTCTAGATGCTGTTTATTCTGGGTCTTCTAGAAGGAGTCTCACATAGGAGATGGTTTGGGGCCTGTTTCTACTCAAAGCAAGGTTCAGATTTCTGGGGAAAGTGCAATTCTAAGGTGTTCAGAATCAAGTGTATGTAACTTGTGCCTTCCTCCATTCTCCCAGGTGACACGCTACAATAGTGTACATGCCAGCTTTGAATCTGGCCCCATCAGTGTAACAGTCTCAGCTGGTGTAACTTGCATCTTGAGGGGCCTGAAGAGAAACATGAGGTTTGGATGGGGGGGAAATGGGACACAACTAGCAGAGCCAAGGATAGGCAAACTAAAGTAGCCACTACTGCTTCTTGGATGCCTTTTCATCCACTTAATAACAAATCATGCATTGCCTCTGAACTTGCTACTGTGCATTGCAATGCTCAGGGAAGTCTGAAAGTTCACTTCTTTACATACTTGTGAGTCACAGGCTCTGTCAGATTCCCCAGCTGCCCTTCTCCCTCCTTCTGTAGCCTGGGTTTGCAACAGTCATCCAGCATGTGAGCTGAATGACTGCAAGCCACAGCAATAGGTTGTTCAACTTTCTCTGCATGCATGAATTGAAGGACTTGGTGTTAAGACTCAGTAGCTATTGTGTGGTACGGGGCCATGAGCAGTCCAGCTACCAAACTGTCAAATGGAGCAGACTGGGGGGCAGATGTTTACTTAAGGAAGTAGCACCTGAGCTAGGGTGACCAGATATCCCATTTTTATAGGGACAGTCCCAATTTTTGGGACTTTTTCTTGGTACAGATGCTTGGCAGAAGTTTCTAGATTGGGGAATAAGCAGAGACTGTTTTGGAAATGGAAGATATCTGGAGCCCTTCTGGGAATGAGGGGAATTGAGACTCTTCACATTCAGGTTCTTAAATTTGGGATAAGAAATTCTCCTGTTAGAAGGGAGGAGTGCCTTAGCAGGGGAGTGCCAAAGATTCCCCAGTGTTCTGCTCTCTAAAAATTTTAGTAAATAAAGAGTGCTGATATCCTAAAGCCAAATATCTGGGGAGCCCTAGTTTGCTGTTACAGTGGGTACATCTACACTGCCCACCGGATTGGCAGGTAGTGATCTATCAGGGATCAATTTATCGTGTCTAGTGTAGATGCGATAAAAATTGATCCCCGATTGCTCTGCTGTGGACTTCAGAACTCCACCAGAGCGAGAGGCAGAAGCAGAGTCGATGGGGGAGTGGCAGCGGTCCACTCGCTGCTGTCCTCACGGCCAGGTAAATCGACCTAAGATATGCCGGAAGTCGCACATCTTAGGTTGACATCCCCAGTGTAGACCTAGCCGGTGACTCTGGCTAAGATAATGTCGCTGAGACCATCTAAATGCAGATGATATGGATTCTGCTGCCTCCAGCAGGAAAAATTAGCTTAGTCAACATGTGGAAGGGTGAACTCCTTTGCTTGAGGCAGCTCTCCTGTCTAGCACCCCCCACCAGCAGTCACTCTGGCTCTGGGGCAGTCTGCCTTGTATGACTTGGCCCTCCTGACAATCACATTTTTCCCCCACCCCTTCCAGGGTACTCCAGTTCCAAGTCCACAACGATACCCAAAGTTCCAGTCCCTTCAGCTTCTTCCTGGGATTTACCAAGATTCCAAAGTCTTCACCCAGGATCTTCAACAGATATCACTCAAGAAATCCTGCCTCCAGTACTCCTAGTCCCAATCAACTCCCAGCATTTGATCAAACCTTTTCTTGGGCTCACTGTGATGAGAACCCCATACCTCCCATTGTCTTGGAACCTTCTGTCTCATCTCCCTGTTAAACTGCCTTTCAAGCCTACTGCAGTGAGAATCACCATCTCCTGTAGCCTTTAGCTCTTAGCTGCCCACCCCCAGTGTTCCCTGCCTCTATCAGGTCCCAGGCTTCCTTTCCAGGTTCCATACACTCCTTCCTCAGGGCTTCTTGCTGAGGCTCAAGCTAATGCCTACAAAATTCTTGCTTGCTTTTACTGCAGAGCACTGCCTTCTGGTTCAGGCTCCTCTAGTCTGACTCCCAGTTTCAGGCCCTCAGGCTTCTCTCTTTAGTGTAAGAGGAAGCACCTAGATATCTCACCTGAGTCTCCTCCCTGGCCTGCCTTCCCATGGCTCTATTGTGAAGACCCAGCTTGGCTTGATCACTAGTTATTCCTGACACCCTTCCAGGTGCCACCCAGTGCTCACTGTAATTAGGATCAGGCTCCTGTTAACTTATGGCTAACTGATGTGGGGTTGATATGCCCTGTCATGCAGACTTGCCAGAGAAATAATGCAAAGTTTTTGCTTCTGTTTGACTGCTTTTATTTTTGAAAATAAAAGACATGATTTAATGCAAAAATCCTCTGGCTCTCAAGTACTATTTCCCATCTTCCTGTTGGCCTCTCAAAAGGGAGACAGCATGACTCAGTGGTTATGGCACCAAAGTGGGAGCTGGGACTAAACACAGTTCCTCCAGCTCTGCCACTGATTCCCTTTGTGGCTCTGGGCAAATCACTTAATCTTTCTGTATCTAATTCTCCCCCTCTGTAGTGCTTGCCCACCTTCATAAAGTACTTTGAGATCTGTGGATATAAAGAGCTGTGGAAGTGCTAGGTACTTCATTCTCAAACTCAGATAATATAAAAATCCCTGAGAAAATAGAACAGCTGTTGTGGGTGCTCAAAATACCAGCCACCTGGGATTGCAATTCTGTCTTAACCTTGTAACTATGATTGCTACAAATGACCCCCAAGATTTCTAGAGCTGGAATACTTACCCCTAGTCTAAGCAGCACTAGCCTGCCTTGGTAGGAGGAAGTGCAAGTGATAGATGTGCTGAAGCTGTCCCCATCCCTCAGATTTTTTTTCCCCACCCCAAACTCTGTTCCTGTTGCTTTTCTACCCACGCTGATTTGGAGGAGGTAGCTTAATTGTTCCAGTGATTCAACAGATCTTGCAACACATGACAACTTCAGCAAATACTTCTTTAAATCTAGCATGATCCAGACATAACAGGTCATTGTGTAAACAGCCCTGCTGTGGGCTTTACATATCTCTGACATCTAACATTTGCACGTGGCTGGTAACAGGAAGCCAAAAGACTTTTCTGCCAGCGTTCCCACATCATGTGGCCATTCTGCTTTGCTATTTATCACTTTATTCCAAGCAGTTTACTGAAATATCTCTAGCTGTGTCCACATTCAGTACTTCTCCCTACTGTAGCAGAGTGGGACTTCTTCCAGAGACTTTCAGAAGTAACCTTAGCATCGCTGTATATACCAGTATTCCCCTATAGAGGGGCTGTATGGCCCCATGTAGTACTATCCATGAAGGGGTGGTAGAAGAGGGAGGATCAGGCAGGCCTGTCATTGTACTCAAATGGTTCTGTGTCCTTAATCTCGTCATGTGATTATACCAGGTATTTGCCATGTTTCAATAACACTAGCGGGTTCTGATAGCATAGAAAGTGATTAGGGGGCCAGCAACAGGGGTTCATAGTTCTCAATACTGACATGGATATGTATGTAAAGCATTAAGTCTCAAGGGAATGCAGTGTACCTTCTATAAACAGAGGATGGTCTCTTGAGCCATTTACCATCAGCCAGCTGTTTTATAGGCCTTTCTAGAGCTAGTAAAAACTAGTTTCCATCAGTGCATGTTAAAATCTTGCAGACAAGCCTTTTGGGGGCTTGTTTAATCAAGCTGTGATGCAATTTTGTATCAGAATAAATTCAGGAGGAAAGAACTGGGATTATTTGAGTAGTGCATTAAACCAATAGAACACCAGGCAAAATGTTTGTGCCAAACCTGTTGACAGTGAGTGTTACCTGGCTTCCTGTTGTCCTATAACTTTTTGTCCTATGAGACTTTAAAGCATGAAGTGCTTTAATATTACTATTTTATATAGGTAGCAAGAATAGTGAGTAAGGAGTTATCAGAACTTGCTTACCTCTAGACTAGGGGTGGGCAGCCTGAGCCTGAGAAGGAGCCAGAACTTACTAATGTACATTGCCAAAGAGCCACAGTAATATGTCAGCCCCCATCAGTGCAGTGTCTTCTCCCCCCAGCACCTCGTGCCTCCCTCTCCACACCTCCTGTGGCAAGGAGGAGCAAGGGCACTGCAGGCTCAGGAAGGGGTGGAGTGGGGGCAGGGCCTGTGGCAGAGCCAGGGGTTGAGTAGTGAGCACCCCCCCAGCACATTGGAAAGTTGGCGTCTGTAGCTCCAGCCCAGGAGTTGGTGCCTGTACAAGGAGCCACATAAACTTCTGAAGAGCTGCATGTGGCTCTAGAACCACAGGTGGGCCACCCTGCTCTAGACTCTTATGTTAAAAACTAGAGCTTGTGTCCTGCAGGTGAGAATGGGGAGAGAATAGCTCCTCAACTGTGCACGCTTAATCTTTGTTTCTGATTTGGGTGGGGGAAACTAAGGGTTCAGTAGTAGCCCCTTAAAGTCCATTGGTGCCTCTTCACTATGTTTAATCTAGCTCTACAAAGAGATGATGGCTTAAATTTCTTTACCTCCAGCAAATATAGCGTTTAATTTAGCCCCCAAAGAATGCTTGGCTCTTCAGACCCTTGTTTGAGTGGTACTGAGGGGGGCCTACAAGCTCTGTATCCAGCCGGGGAGGATTCTCCCCAGTGCAGGCTCTGTGGTAGGCAGTTTGTAAGTCTGCCTTCTGAGATCCTTATTGTAAAGAGGCCTAAGTTACACCAGGGGCCTTTCCAGCTCTCCTCCCCCACCCTGCCAAGCAGTTCTGGGTCAGGAGGCTGAAAAAATGGCTTTGCTGTGATAGCTTCAGCCCCACCCTCACTCTAGGCTGAGAGGTCTCCCTAGGACCCTGACCTGAAAAGTTTATTAGCTGTTCAGAATTATGTATGGGCAAAGGAGCTGGGGTGGGAGGCTGCACTGAAGCAGCATGTGGAATATGGCAAGTGAGTTCCCTGGTCATAAAATTAGACATTAAACAACTGTTCCTTGCAGTAGAACCTCAGTAAGAATGTTCCCATGTCTGGGAAGGTTGGCTGGTAAACTTTGGGAATGACTCTCTCAACTTTCTCCCCATGCTGAAAACTAAGTGGGCCCTAAATTTGGAGGGCATTAACAATTCTGCATAAAAGTTTGTGCCACAGATGTCACATTCCATCGAGAGCTTGAACTGTGAAACAGTCTGATTAGACTCTAGCCTCCAATTAATTTGGATTTTAATAACCAATTTCCTAAAGGGAGGTATGCTAGCCCTGAGTGCAGGTCAGACCAGGTTCTATTTTTTTAGCTCTTCCACCAGTCACTCAGCAATGGCACTACTCTTTATCTTGCTGCCATGCTGAAGGTACACAATGATACTTGCCCTCACCTGTAAGATTCTTGGGCATCTACAGACAAAACATTAGAATTTGTAATGAGGATTTTAATGGGCTCGTTCACTGAACATTCCTTTGAGAGGAATGTCTAACCTGCTAGAAATCACAGGTTTCACAAAACCTCTTCAAATGGCTTAGCAACCTGGCTTCAGTGGAGCAGACCTTCTAATGTCTTTCCTACCCCCCTCTTCCCTGCTTCTGTAGTTCACCGAGGAGAAGCTGGGCCAGGCTGAGAAGACTGAACTAGATGCCCATTTTGAAAGCCTTCTGGCCAACGCAGACTGCACCAAGAACTGGACTGAGAAGATCTTGCATCAGACTGAGGTCTTGCTGCAGCCAAACCCTAGTAAGCACTGATTCTGTGGCAAGCGTTTGCAGTGCTGGTGCTCTAACTGTGGCACAGCAGCAATGGAGTTAATAGAAGTTCCCCACAGCCAGGGAAGTTGGCTGAATCAGATCTACAGGGGGAGATCTGAGGGTGGTGCTTGCAAAGACACAACCATCATACCCAGGGATAGGCAGAAAGAAGAAATATGTCAGTATCTGGCTGGCATTCAGTAGCCTGTGGATTCTGAAGAGGGCAGGAAATGAGAACTGACCCCCTCTTTTTCTCCCTGTACTGACACCTCTGTCTAAAGCATAGTGGCCTCCTATACTGGCTATTGTCATATGAGGGCTCTGTAGGTGGGAGCGTCTCCCTACTTGTGTTTGTAACAGCCTGGGGCACTCTCGTTCCAGGTGTCAGAGTGGAAGAATTCCTCTATGAGAAACTAGACCGGAAGGTGCCATCTCGTGTCACCAATGGGGAGCTGCTGGCCCAGTACATGGTGGAGGCAGCCAACGACTTTGGGCCAGGGACTCCATATGGTGAGTCACATTGCCCACTTGCCAGTGCCCCATCTTATGTGCTTGGTTCAGTCCTTACAAATCTACTGGACTTCCTAAAATTCTCTTCTCACCCAACCAGCCCAAAGATATGAGACCTGATGCCTCCTAATTTCCAATGCCAGTTAACAGTGGCAGGCTTCTGGGGAAAGCTTATGGTGTTCACTGTGTACTATCTAATACACTTGTGCAAGCAAGAACCAAACTGGAATGTTGTCACACTGATAGGTTCTCTGTGAAACTCTCAAATGGAAGAATTTTGGATGCTACTAAGTTGGAACATATAATGCACTGTGGATAAGCTGGGTTTGCTGCACCACTTCAGATGGTGATACAGTTGTGCGCAGCTGCTTATAGTTCTAGATTGGGAGGAAACTCTTATCCACAGAAGCTCTTGCTTCGGCTTCAGTCTCTCTATCCTCCACCTAAACACGGCTGGGTTCAAGTTTCTACATACTAGGTGCCACAGCAGCGGTACTGGGTGAGATCATCTGCTAATGTGCTAGTGCCTTTACAGACAATAAGAAATAAGTGGCACAACCTCAGGAAAAGCCATTGGTTCTAGAAATTAGAGAGCTTTCCAGAGTGAATACCTTGTAACTAAATGCATGTTCCAGAAACTTTGCTATGCTTATTACGCGGCCAAAGGTATCTGAAGGGCTGTGATATGCAAGTGAATCTGTTTGCAACATTCCCTTCCCTAATATTGGTCATGTGACCTAAAGGGTTGCTTCCCTTATCCATAGTATTAACAACTTGATCTCCAATCTGACTCTATTGGGCAATTACCAGACTTCTGAATTGAAGAGAGGACCGGTAACTGGTTCAAGCCATGTCTCAATTCTCTTTTGGCTCCACTGAACTGTAACTTTCCTTCAGCCTTTGCTCTTCTCTTCACCTCCATAGTTATCTGGTCATGTGTTGCTTTCGTGTTGCTCAGGGGCTTGGGAGCCAATTAACAGATGGGGCAAACACACAGACAAACTGGCTCAAGTTCCCCTCCATAAGGCTTAGTGCTGGCAGCAAAGTCTAAGTAAATCTGCTCTATCTCTGGAGCAGAGATGTCCATATGCTGGAAATGAGCTATGGCTCCCTGGAGCAGTAGCAGATTACAGGTGGTGTCTAAAGATCCTCTTTAGGGATGGCGTTTAAAGATGCAGTGAGTCCTATTCGCAATCTGTTCTGATAGCTCAAATTTTATTAGTCTCTCTCTTTGCAGCCTGTGCCCCCATCCCTTCACCTTGTGCTTTGGGTAATGTCGTCTCCTTAGTGCTGGGTTTAGACACTCCCGACCTCCTGTATTTTTAGTGTAAAAAAAAAAAAGAGGCAAGCAGGCCACTGTGGCACTGCCTTCCACATAACAAATAGCTGAACTGAGTATCGTGTACCTTATATTGCTAATGGAGTCTCCTTTAGTGCAAGCCTGCCCTTTTGGAGCAGGAAGATCTAATTTCAAGCTCTGCCTCAAACTTCTTTGAGAGAGGAGAGCGGCTGGGAACCAGTGAGTTTCCCCATATTACGTTTTTAAGCTGAATGGTTACCTGATAGGGCAGAGAGGAAGTGTGGAGACTTACCAGGGTAGCTACTGGAGCTGGCAGCTCTAGCAGGGCGTGACCTGGCAGGATGCAGTAAATGTGGAGCAGTAGCTGCAGACAGCACTATTGTGTTTGAGCAGTAAGTAGTTGGAAGGTGAAACGTATAAGGATATGATAAAATGGCTGTGGATATCAGACTTCTGGCTTAAAGATGTCCCAATCAACTTGGCACAGTCTGAATGTGGCCACCTCACATGACTCCAGGAGCAGAAGCTTTACAGAATGTTCATTTTCACATTTACAATTGAAAACCTCTTCACAACCATGAGGGGTAGAAAGCTTCAAATTGTAAACCCTAAAGAACGCTCAAACTATGAAGGAAGCCATGCACAGTCCTTCTAAAAAGCCTTTTTTGGAGGGGAAGGGGGTTAACTGACTCAAACTCAGCATGTTTAAGGCTACAGAACAGCAAATGCCAGTCAGAAGGCCTGACAGGTTAATGTCAAAACACACAATAACATATCTTTCTGCCTCTCAAAGCCAACAGAGAACCCAAGCCTGCTGGAGGGACCCAACTGCTGCTTAGGCGGCAGACTCAGAAATCAAACACTGACTTTCCCTTCTAACTTTCAACTTTGTCACAGCTCAGTGAGCTTTATTGCCCTCTAAATCAATAGCTTGCTCCATAGCACATCCTGTTGCAGCCAGAGCCATTGTAATTGTACCCCTAGCTAGCCAGCATTGCCCTGATCAGACCCCAATCAGCTTGTTTTATCTGCTCTGGTGCTTCTTAATTTGATGATGCTCTGTTTTTGTGCATCCATGAAATACGCCCAGGGTTGTAATAATCTGTCCCGTAACACCCTTACTAAAGAGTGTGGGTTGCATCACATGCTCCTGGGCAGGCCTGACACTAAAGACTGCAGTGGAGTAAGTGCATCAGCAGGCAGATAACATCAGAGCTGTAGGAAGAGCCAATGGGTAGAGAGGCTTCAAACAAAGGGTGGACTGTTAGCATAGCAGTGACTGAATGTCTTGCCCCCTCCTTGGCTAGGATTGGCTTGACTGTCAGCAAGCAGTGAGCCATAACCACCTGGTCTGGGTGCCTGCTAGCACAGCTGATCCACAATGCACACACTTGAACAATGTACTGTGTGAGAGCATCCTAACCTAAATGTGCTGGGTGACTAGGGTCAGGCCAAGGCGTAGTGTTAACCTGATGCCTACTGAAGCTAATGCCTCTCCCATCTGGGCTCTGGCAACTTGCAGGGAAGACCCTACTCAAAGTTGGAGAAACCCAAAAGCGCCTGGGGGGAGCCGAACGTGATTTTATGCACTCTGCCTCCATCAACTTCCTGAATCCTCTGCGCAACTTCCTGGAAGGAGACTGGCGAACTATTACTGTGAGTAAGAGGAAGGGGTGAGCTGACTGAGATCCATGGCGGGGAGAGAACCAACGTCCGTCCACCTGTGACTCTCTCTATTGATTCTTCTTGCCTCCCAAGAAACTGGGGAGAGGTGAAAACAAGGCAGAGGAATCCCCCACCCCCTCCAACTCCTCTAACAACCCTGTCAGGACAGGGGAATAAACTATAAACTCTAGGGTTCTAATTCCAGTTCTCCCACTGGCTTTCCTCATTTGTGTGAGGAGAGGAATGGGGCTACTTGTCTCTCCCTTGCAGGGGTGATAGGACAATAAATTAACCCTTTATAGGCAGGCTTGCCAGACCAGAAGCTGCTTCTCACTTTCTAGAAGGTTGGCCCTTTATCCTTATCCAGTGCTCCTTCCAATGGTGCCAGTGCATCTACTGTTACCCCCTTCCCTGCCACCAAACAAATCAGCTTGATTCCTAGGTGGCTTCTATCACGTAGGGAGGAAAAATTTCTAAGCACCTGGTTCTTATTTGTCCCCCTTCTCCTTTTCTAGAAAGAGAGAAGAATCCTGGAGAACCGCCGTCTGGATCTGGATGCCTGCAAGGCCAGATTGAAGAAAGCCAAGGCTGCTGAGGCAAAAGCATCGGTAATTTCTCTCATAATTCCTTTCCTCCTTTCTGCACACCAGGGCTTGGGTCGCATGTGAGAGGAGTGCCAAGTGCTCTCGTGACCCAGAGTCAGTCTGTACGGCCTGCATTGCCATCAGTGCTGCATTTGGTAGGGGTAGGGGTGACTTCTCCACAAGTGAGGCAAGGGAACAACTCCGCATGGTGTGAGAGGCACTGGCTTACAGTGCCTGTTGCCCGCAGGGGAGACATGCTTGTTCATGGGCACAGCCTTGCGGGGGAGCTTTGGAAGTGGTGCAAGTCTAACCTGGTCCTTGAGAAACCCTGCTTTCTGGTTAGCTGACAAGGTTCCCAGCTGTTCTGAGGGATTGCAGCTAAGCACCCCGGTCTCATCTTGGTGAAACTTGTGCCAGTCACCAGAGACATTGTCCTGTCAGAAGTCTTGTAAAACTCGAATCAGAAAATAGGGACACCAAGCTGAATCTGGGGCTTCTCTCCTAGAAAAGCCACTGAAAGGGCTGGGGAGGTGGGGGTTAACTGTACATTTCACTAGGAGCCTGCAGGACTCTTGGAATCTCAAATGAGGGCTCAAAACTAAGAGCAGTGTTTCACCTGAAGTTCTAGCCTACCCTGGGCTCTGCCAATAAGGAGCACGCGGTCAGTCAGAAAAGTGACTCTACTTGAGCCTCTTGATAGCTGCTCCCTTGGCTTCCCAAGTCATGTCTGCTTAGCTTGCCGATGAGACTGCTGACAGCCTGTGTCTTGGCACTGCCAGTCTAGCTGCAAAAAATGCAAGCTGGCTGCTCCATTCTGGCTTGGGAATTAGCTGGTAAATTTTCTCAATTCAAGAATCTCTAGTTACAGAAACAAAGGGCAGGGCTTGACAGATGCCAGGTCCAGTCACTGGAGTGGGGGGAGCCTTGTTCTGTCTCCCCAAGTCCATGGAAGCAATTGGAGAGGGACTCCAACAGTTGTTCCTCTGACTGGATGCCTGTGCCTGCGCCTGCACCTGGGTCACACGATGGCTAAAACCAGTGGTGAGCTGGAGCCAGTTCGCACTGGTTCACAAGAACCAGTTAAAGGGGCTGGCAGGTGGGCAAACTCCTGTCCATGGGCCACATGCAGCCCATGGGACTGTCCTGAGCTCCCAGCTGGGGAGGCTCCCCAGCCCCTCCCCCACTCCCCCTTGCAGAGCCCTAGTGCGCTGCTGGTGCCAGTGTTCTGGGCAGCTCTGCAGCTTTGAGTGGCACAAGGGGGAGGGGGGGGCTGTGAGCTTCAGCGGGCTGCGCAGCACCCATACGCGCTGCCCTGAGCAGCATAAGGGGGCTGGGAGGAGGGGTTGGATAATGGGCAGGGAGTGGTTGGAGGGGGCAGAGGTTCTGGGGGGGGCTGCAGTCAGGGGACAAGGAGTGTGGGGGGGTTGATGGGTTGCGGGTCCTCAGGTGGGCAGTCAGTGGCAGGATGTAGGTTGGGGGTGGGACAGACAGGCATGTAGGGCTTGTATTCACCAGGTAGTTCCCTACCGGGTCTTCGGTGGCACTTCAACAGCGGGTCCTTCACTTGCTCCTGCTACCAAAATGCTGCCGAAAACCAGAGAGAGTTAAGACCCTCCCCCCCACACACACACACCCCTGCTGCCGAAGTGCCACTGAGGACCCGGTAGGGAACTGGTTATTAGGATTTTGGGAGCTCATCGCTGGCTAAAACACCAGGGTGCTGACTACACCAATGCTGCTCACTACTACTCGGGCTGCTCTAGCGCTGTCTTGGGGAAATGCAGCTGTGAAGATGCTCCTCAGAATTCAGCAGGTCTGCAGTAGAGCCAATGTAAAAGTGAACACATGGATATGCCCCCCACGCACAACTTCAAGCCTTCAGTCTTACAGTGAGGCTCCAACCTCTACTCAGTGAACTAATGGCCACAGTCAGAACAAGCTGGAATCCTTGTCACTGAGTCTGGCTCTTTCCTGATACAAAATACCAGGACTGGTGTCCTGGCCTGACCTGTCCTGCCAGCCATCATGTGGCTAGGTTCCATTTGGCTTCTCCACATGTCCCAAATGACTTATGTCCCAGGGACTCTTCCTTTCCTCTTTCCAGCATTGGTTCCTGTTGTGTGGCTGCCTCTGAGGAGCATAGGTAGTTATGGTAACATCAAAGGCCTTCAGTCAACAGGCCTGTCCCAGTTCTAACACCTGCAAACACACATGCTCTGTATTCCCCCTGGGTAAGGTGGTTTTGAACACAGCCTCAGGAGAAGCCAGCTCCCCCTTGCTCTGCAGATTGTCTAGGGAAGTCTATGGTTCCACCCAATATGGAATAGCTGAGGTTGCATGAAAACTTCTCTTCCATATCCCCACTTCCATTTAAGGTGACTCTTGTTCTCCCCAGATATACAACTTTCAGAAACGCCAATTTCCCCATGTGTAGACATGCATGGGGTGGGATGGGGGCATGATCTTGGTTTCAAGGAAGTAAATGGTGAATACTGGTCTGGGTCCAAGTTCAGATAGCAGTGTGGTGGAAAGTCTGTGCCACTTCCCCATCCTCCTACTCACACCCCATCCAGCTGATGCTGTCCTGGAAATGGTACATGATTACTACAGTCAGAAAATGTTAACCCCTTCTCTCTTCCTGCCTCGCTGTCTTGGAGCAGAGTTAGACCTTCCTTCCTCTCCTCTTCAGTTGCATAGGCAGCACAAGTTCTGGACAATGACTCAGTAGCTCAGTGCCCTAAAAGGCTTTGTCCAGGGCTCTGCTGGTGTGTAGCAGTCATCCAACCTCTGGTTGGGGTACTTTTGGTCAGGCATCTGGCCCTTAAGTCTACAGCTACAACAAACCATGTGATGGGAGATCATAAACCTTGTTGCTGGGGTATTGAACTTGATTCCCAAGTACCCTCAACTCTAGAAATGCAGATGCCCATGCATAACCTTCCTTCCTGGAAATGTAACTAGTCATCTAATGTAGATGAGCAATCCTGACCCAGATGACCACCTTGGATACCAGCATAGTTAAGAATCCTCTTATCCAGCCCAGTTTGAGTCCAGGTAATCAGTCTCCATAGAGCTATGGGGAGGGTTCTGTGCTTTTTTATTGTGCTTGCAAGGCCTTTGTAACAGGTGGGCAGAAAGTGCCAACATGGGACATGTCGGCTCTGGATTCTAGTCAGGTTTTAAATGATGTTAACTAGCAATTGGTTCTAGTACAGTCATGTTGGTTAATGTGTTTAAAACCTGACCTGAAGTCTGCTGTTGGAAACAACCCCCTCCATTAGTGTCCTGCCTCTCCTGGGTAACTCCTCTCCGTTCAACTTTGTGATCATATCCCCCTCTGGATAGCGCAGATCTTGTGCCTTTCCACTCCTTGTGCCCTTTGGCTTTTGTTTCTCTTGGGGCTGAACCTCTGAGGCTGGTATCCCCAAATCCGTGAGTTGCTGTTCTCTCATGGGTTGGCTTGTGTTCCCTTTAACCTTCGTGGGGTTCTTGCTTTGTCTTTGATGTTGATGGTGTTTTTGTTCACTAACCTTTTGTTTTTTTCTGTTAATTTTTGCTCAGTGTGAGGGAGATGTGAGTATTGACTGTGTTAATAGTGCTGAGACTTCTTTCCTTAGTGCCTCTCATTGTCCCTCTCCCATTTAAAAAAAAAGTCAGGCAGCAACCTCAGAGCACATTCCACATGCAGTCTGGGCTTGTGGCTGCCTGACACAAGGGTGCCCAAAAAACAATGGAAGCCTCCTGGTTGCCTACAGCCCCTCTCCAGGAGTGTGCAATCAGTTTCCATTAAAGCCTCTTGCAAGCAGTGCTCAAAGGAGGCTGGATCCCATGTACGAGCATGACTGACTCTTACCTCTGGCTCCATGTCAGGTGTGGGGTTGGAGAACAAGTCTCTCTCCTTGAGGGCGGAAAAAAGGATGTGAAAGTTAGACAATGATGGGCAGTGGTTGAACTTGGTGTGCAGTGCTGTACTGTCCCTTCTTAAGTTCCAGGGCTCTACCCTCTTGTTTTTCCCACAGCACAACATTGGGATTTGGGGGTGGGGAGAGGATGTGTATTCATCCAGTCTTCATGTTTCCTTTTGATCACTGCTTGCAAATGAAACATGCCAATGTGCAGAGGCGTGATAGCTGCTTGCCTCCTCCATACCATGTGCTACAAGACCAATTCTGGGAGTCCAAGGAAGCCATCCTGAAGACAAAGGGATGGCCATGGATGAGGAGATCTTTTCAACTTATTTTACCCAGAAAATTGAGGCATAACAATCTTGGTCTTCTGGAGAGCTTCTACCTTCCACATCTCCACAGTGGGAGCATGGATTTGATCAGCTGGGCCCTGCTCAGGAACACCTCATCAGCTAATGCATTTCTTTTGTTTTTAACTCCTCCCCCTACCCCCTTCAGCTTAGGTTATTCTCCTCTCATGCTCATAAAACCCATGAGGTAAAGTCTTTTATTGATGAGAGGCTGGCTGCATTCTCTTGTGTATGGAATTGGGCCTGTGTGTCTGCTTGGTGGTGCTGCAAATTGGGCCAATTCGTTTAAGTTGAGCTGGGTGTGCTGTAAAAATTAGCCTGGGTGAGATGTACTTGGCCTAGAGGATTATAGAGATCTGGCTGGGGTTAGAAACGCTGGATCATATGACTGTCGCACAGCAGCTCACTGCATGATCAAAACTTGCTGGGCCATATTCTGATCTGTTATGCTTGTGCAAATCAGAAATTGAAGGGCTTACATTAGAGTAACTGACATCACACTCAATCCATTTGAGCCAACTGCCCTTGTTAAAACTGAAGGCCATAGCATAGTCTTGATTTGTTGTGCCTTCCACCCCAATCTAAACGACAGCTGCTATGATGCTGAAGTGGCTGACAAGAACATGGTATCTATGGCATGGGATGGGATGAATCTCACTTCACCCCATCATAAAATGGTCTTTTTAGCCATGTTCCACATTCCTGTAAGGGAAGAATCTGCAGTTTACCCTTCCTGTCCTACTGCCTCAGTAGCAGGGGTCCAGCTATGACGAAAGATGGTTTGGTTATTCTCCTCCCCAACTTCCGTGAAATACAAGTAGAGAGTGCAAAAACTACTGAATAGAGTCCTCTGCCAGTAAGGCAATGGGCCAGATATGCTCCTGTGCACAACGAAGGTGGGATTCTTAAGCGATTTTGATGTGGGGGGGAGGGGGGGGAAGACTTGTATCACCTTCCTTTCCACTAAAAGCATGGATCTCAGGGTGCCAGTACCAGAGATGAGAGGTTTGGTGCCTCTGGCAGAAACAGACCCTGGAGGGAATGGAGCTGATAGATGAGACCATGTCTCCACATGGTGCATGCTAACAGCATCTTGGGTAGAGTAAGTGCACTTCCTCATGAACATAATGCAGGATGCTAGGGCAGACTCTGCCCAGTTATGAGTTTCTTCATACCCCCATAATGTGGCTGAATTAGCTGCATATTTATCCTTTGTAACCTGTGAGATCCATAGGTTGCAGGTGAGAAGGAACCTCAGAGTCAGTACAAGAGATGCTAAGGCCCTGTCTGCACTGGGCTTGGAAATGTGTTTTGAGTCTTCACTCTGGGTCCAGCTAAAACAGATTAAAATCCTCCCACATTAGTCAGCCATACCAGGAACAAATGGCCTTCGTGTCTAGGGCTAGGCTCAAACCACTTCAGAATGTTTCACTCAGATTCTGGTTTGGCTTATTGGTGTAAATGGATCTGAGCTGCTCACCTAGGTGACAGATGAGCCTAGTGTACGCAAGACCCTCGGTTCGCCTGGAAGTTTCATGATCTGTTCCTTGCAGCACTCCATACTTATCAGGCTACCTTAAACCCTCCGCCCTCTAGGAGACCTCAAGTGTCTGCCACTATTCTAGGAGCTAATGTTGGGCACTGCCAGCCCTTTTCGCCATTCATTGGGAGGACTGACTTCCATTGACTCTTCTGCATGACTTGTACATGAAACTCTATTCCCCCCCTCCCTAGGCTGTGCCTGACTTTCAGGAGACTAGACCTCGTAATTACATTCTCTCCGCCAGCGCATCAGCGGTAAGATTACCATCTTCTAGACATCTACGTTCTAACCTCTGTCTCAACCTGATTTCAACTCAGACCCAGCATTATGCTGTTTTCAACATTTTAATGTGAAATGGGCTGCCCAGGATTCCTTCGTTCCTACCTGACTGTTGCCCTTAATGGTGGGAGCAGAGATGCGCTGCAGATAAACCTTGATGGCAAAGGCAGAGAGTTGTGGGTGGAGCTGGTGTCAGCTTAGTATTTACTGGCCCTCTTTGTCCTTTTCCCAACCCAAACTGGGAATCCTCTGCCAGTGTTTTGGTTGCTCTTCCAGGAACTGGAGAGAGGGAGGAATATAGTCCTTTGTGAGCTGGCTTCCTCCATCCATGTGGGGCTAATGCAGGGTTGCTGCCCTGGTGGAGTAGAGTGTATGTGGCTCCCTGACCAGAGCAGGACTGCCACCAGCATACTGAAGTTCAGGAGGCTTCTAGTTTAAATTACTCAAGCAAGGGATAATCATACAATCCCACTCCTAATGCTTGTTTGCTACCTGTGGCATGAGTGGTGTCAGGCCAACAGTACAAGGCCTTTGTCTTTGTTAGAAGTCAAAGAGAGATGGCCTCAACTCTCCTACTGATTTGGTTTCCCCTGCATCAGGAGTCCCTGGCTGGTGGGAGATCTTAATGGCTAGATGACAACATTGAGTTGTGCTGGGGGTGGATGAGTCGCCCCCTGCCTCTCTAGCATGTTGCATCAAGTGTGGCTCAACCATCAGTGTCCAGTGCTTTGCTCAAGGCTCCCCATTGCACGATATCCAATCTCTTGTTAAAATGTTGAAAACTTGGTGACTGTCTCACTTTCTGAACCACTTGTGAAACAACACTGATGCTCCTGTCAGGCTGTGTGACCTGGGACTGGGAGGCTGGAAGATGAGTTGTCCCCACCAAATGGGGAAGCCCAATGCATAAGCAAATGAAAGCCACATGGGAGTGATTTTTAGCTGCAGGTAACTCAGCATATCTAATATGCAACACTCAAACTGGGGAGAAGTGCCTGTACTGGAACATCAGTGTTGGTTCCACAGGGAATCTGCCCTGACCCTTTTAGGTCATGATGCTGGTGCAACATTGTTTTCAATAGGCCAAATTATTCAGTAACTATCTTGCTAAAAACCTGGAGGAGACTGAGCGAGCAATTGCTGCAGATCTCTCCTTTCTCCTATAGAGTGGCACTTCCAATCCAAGGGAACCAGAGCTGTGAATGATGAGGGGTGTGAGACTTTAATGGCAATGGAGGTATTGGGATAGCTAGTTTGGGTACTGGAGAGCAGAGGGGGAAAACAGGACTAACTCCTTACTAGCATTTGGGCATCTGATAAGACCAAAATACTGGAGCATGCCCTGCATTTCTGCAGACCAGAGACTCCAGAAGCCAAGACTCTGGATAACTTGTGACTTCCAGTGTCTTATGGATTTCCATGTCTTGCAGCCACAGACTAGAAGACTAACTGCAGACTGGACTTGCAATACCTAATCATGGCATTGGCCCATAGAATAGTTTCCCCACCTCAAAGCTCAGGTCAGACTCCTCTGCTGTAACTCCATTGACTCACCCACAACATACTCAGCACTGCATAGAACTAGCTCTGCAATGAGCAGCTCAATCTCTTTTTTAAAGGCCAACTCAGACTGTAGGGTGCCCTGGGAACTGAGGAAGTAATAGGAGGTTTGGTGGCAAACTCTGTACTATGTCAAATCCAAACTTCTCCTTCTACAGGATTTTTCTTTGGGATTTGCCCATTAATAGTGGAACTGCACAAGGCCCTTGCCCATAACCACTCCTAGCCCAGTGAATGAGTTGGTTGGCAAGTGTCTCTATTCCATGAAGTGCTTGTAGCAGTGATAGGGCTCTGGCTGCTTGTTCTGTGTGTTCGCAAGTGCTTGTGGCATTTTTTTCTGCAACTAGTAGCCTCAGCTGGCAGCAACAAGAAGGTGGATGGAGAGGAAGTGCCACCTTGGCATCTCCCTGCACTGAGCAGGGATACTGGTGGTACCTCTAGGAAGGCTTAGTCCACCCTGGCTAGCTGGAGAGATGCTAATTGAGCTTCTCTGCCCAGTGCAGACAGAGCCACCTCAGTAACTGTGGAGGTTTCTCTTGCCAGCTTGGAATCCCAGCATCCATCCCAAAGGGCCTGGCATCCCAGTGGGGAAGGAACTCTTCACACTGTCGCTCTGCTTCTCTTCTAGGCTGAACTCCCATGTGCCTCTGCTGTTTGTGACCTGATGTTAACCCTTTCACTCCTGCAGTTGTAGCTGCTAATCTTGCTTTTGTTTCTCCCTCCTCTTCTCTGGAGGGAGGGATTGTTGGCTCCAGAAGGTAACAGGCTTGGTTTTTGTGCATGAGCGAGTGAGCAAATGGGTCAGCATGTTCCCAGCTTTTCATGACTCTAAACTGCAGACACTCTGGGCAAGCCAGGTGCAACTTGGACAGAGCTGGACTTGTACTTCAAAAGTCTCTCTATTTGTGGGAGAGAAGAGGCATACAATGGTCCTGGATGACCTCATCCTACTTGATCCTCTGGGGAAAAAAAAATGATGTGCCTAGGGAAAATTCTTAACTTAGGCCATCCTGCCCCTAGTCTCTCAGCTGTGTCCTGAGCTGAAGTGTAGGAGCTAAGGAGCAGCCCTCCTCCCTTGCTCTGACTGCAAAAGCATCTGCAGTCAGATGGATCAGGTCTCCCTTCTTGGAGGATGTTGGTTTGGCCACTCTCCATGCTCTGTACTCCTAGGACAGGCTCCAAGGAAAACCTATTGCATAGCCCTAAGGAGGGGTCCTCGGGCTCCAGCTAGGCTTCTGAGAACATCAGTTGGAGTCTTCTGCTGAAACATCTGAGCTGTCTTTGAGGGGGAGGGAGTAGGGAGGCAAGGTAGCACTGCATTCGGCCTTTCCCAGTCTCCTCAGCCCTGTGCCACTCATTGCCCATGATGGTGCTGGGGGGAACTGATGCCTAGCTGAGGTGTTTTAATGCATGACTGCCTACAGCCACACATCTGCTTGGAGCGCTCTATGCTCTAGAGAAGTGCAGGGTACTAACTGGATAACTACCAAGTGCAGCCAGTTGGGCTCCTGAAAACCTTGAGCAAATGGCAGATTCTATCTGGTAAAGGGCAGTGGTACACTTTGATAACGCATGGGGATGGGAAGGTCTGACCTATTCTACTAATAAGAGTAGCATGAATCTGAGAGGCTTATCATTGCCTCGGCTGAGCAAGTAGCTGTTTCTAGCTGGACAGACCTCAGGAGAATGAGCATATTAACCCATGAATGCCTGCTTGGAATAACACTTCCACGGGGTTAAAGAGATGGAGATCCCACTACCTAATGGTGCTTGTGGAAACATGAGGCAAAGATGTGCATGTGTGCTCCATAAAGTTAAACAAATGTCATAGGCCCTGTACTGATGTATATGTGCTAGACTGGGATTTCCGTCTACAGCCTTTTGATAGAAGCCGTTGGAAGAGCATTTACTCACTTCCCTGTGTTGCTTTGTCTGTAGGAAGTCCATGCATGGACTCTTGCCCAGCCCCCATTGTCTTCTATGGCTGCTGGGGTTGGGATGAGAGTATATGTCTGGATTGGGATTGTTTGTTTTTTTCCCAAGTGTAGGGTGTTAGGGTCTCTGGACCCAGCTTAGTAGCGGAGTGTACAAAGGTTACAAAGACAATATTAGACAAGTAGCAAGAGTCTCCAGTGCAGTCCTGGGGGAAGCTCTCCAGGGCTGGTTTAGGCAGCACAAAGCTGGATTAAAGATGAACACTGGTGACTAGTGCACTAAATACATAGCTAGACAGAGTTAGAAGGGAGGGAGAGCCCAGTACTTAAAGCAATGGACAAACCTGTGTGCTGAGACTGGAGTGCTAGAACAGGGCACTGGAGCCCTATGGAGCTGTCAGATTTCTGGAGTCTCACTGTCCACAAACGGCTCTGGCTTTCAATGCAGGGTATTGTGGTGAGATGGCTAGTGTGTGTGTACCACTGCCTTCTGCTGGATAGATTCAAAACTGCTATCTTTTTATCATAGGCCCTCTACTGGTGGAGATGCCACTCTAGCCCTAGCCCAAGTCCTCTTGTAAAAGGGTCTTTACTCCTGCATCAGGAGCATATGGGACTTTCTGGCCAGGAAGTTCTAAGTGGTGATGACGACATGCAGTGTAGCTACAAAAGTAACTTACAAATTCCTCTATCAAGGTAACACAATCGGTCAAGCTTAAGGCAGTGCCAGGAGGAGTGTGCTGCATCCTAACAGGGCCAGCTGCTGCCTCGTGGCCAGAGGTCACTCTACAGTGCCTGGCTGCCAATTTCTCCCCTCATTAGGGCTTCTGAACTCAGTCCATGGATAATGACAACATTCCCCTCCTGGGGTCCCATTTGAGTCCTTTCACACTGGTTTTCCATGCCCCAGTTCAGTCACTCTCCTGGGTAGGAAGTCTCCAGAGATGGGTCCCAGTTCAGTATCTCAGCCTTTACCAGGCTGGAGCTCAGCCCCCTGGCTTCTAGGCCACTAAACCCTTCTCTGTTTGCTGCCATTCTTGTCTCAGCTCCTTTGGTATCTTCCCCCACCCCCATTAGTCAATAGTAATGTATGTGTGTGTGTGGCTGTGCTGAAGGGGACGCTCCTGACCATGGGAAAGACAAGGCCAAGGACCCTCTGGGGTGGATCAATATGTTTTTCTGCCTGTTCTCTTCCTTCTCCTGTTGCTGTGTTTTTTTGTTTTGTTTTTGTGTTGACTGTTATGTTTCATACCTCCAAGCCAGATCCCAGAGAGCAGCTGACTGTGCCGCCCTACCCCAGAAGTTAGTGGGGAGGATGGGAGATGACTCCTTCTAGGAGCAGATGAGCCTCTTCCTCTTAGAGGCAGAGCTGCAAGCTCCAACGGGCCTGGGAAGGGGAGCTGGGGTTCAGTGTTGCCTTCCTCTGAAGGACAAGCTTGGCCACAAGCACCCATGGGATGCTTTGAACTAGCCGGAGCCTCAGAGCAGCCTGGATTCCATGTAGCTTTTCCTGTTCTCCTGAGCTATAGATCAGTGGGTGAGGGACTCCTTTAACCTGTCACAACCACTCACTTGGCTGCACATGCCCCCCCTCGCCCAGGCCACGGTGAACTGTCTGCACTAGCCCTGTCTTATTGCAGACTTGGCTCAGTTTTACACCTGTGCCCCCCACCAGCATTCTGGAAGAGGCTGTCCTTCAACTCTGGCCCACCTTAGCTTGAGGGGTGCAGATCATTGCATTGTTGAGCTATTCTGACCTTGCTGTTCAGAGATCTTCACTCTATCCATCCCTCCACTTCTGCCCATCCTAGCTCTTGCATTATGTTCTGGCCAGGGCTTATTTCATACTTGTATTGTAGAAGCCCATTCCCTGCATAGGAGCCCTATTATGCTAGGTGCTGTACCCTCAACAACTAAGAGGATTCCTCCCTCAGGGTCACACTGAGGGCTTGGCGACATGAGTCATTCTGGAATAGCTATTCTTAAACTGTTCTGGTTTAACATTCTGAGATTCTCTGCAATAAGAGCATCCACACAAGAAATTAATCCAGAATAAGGTAGGGTATGAAGTCAAAAGACCTTGAGTCCTGACAATCATCCACATGTAGACATCTCCTGAGTTTGAGGATATGGGTGCAGGGAGGTAGGGAGGAGTGCAAAACGGGCTCCTTGAGGAAGGTGTCCTGTCTGGGCCAGAAGGCTGCCTGCTGCTGCTGGGTGAAGGGCTGGCTTGTTCCTGGAGTTAGCCTGCTGCATCTGTGGAGTATCCCCACCAATTGCTGTTATTGCCGAGTGCCTCTTGAAGTCTCCAACACTGATCTCCTTTCCTGTTGCTCTGTGACCCCACCAGCTCTGGAGCGACGAGGTGGAAAAAGTAAGTACGCAGATGAAAAGGTGCTGGAAATGTTAATGAGCGGGATGGGAGGCAGAACATGCATACTGCAGACTTCTTCGTCCAGATGTGGAGCAGGTGCTTGATCAAGGGTGTCAATGCTCTTTGCAGGCTGAAAGCAGAGATGTTAGCTCTGTCCCCTGGTGCAGCCCACTGGGGTTAAGGAGTGAGGTGATGAACAGGAGAACTGTAACTAGCTAACTCTAATGCTAGTGGGACTAGCAAGGAAGCAATTTGATCACATCTGCGTATCTCCAGGACCTGCCCATTTGTCTTGCCTAATAAGGAAGGGCTCAGCATCTGAAAAAATTAGGCTTCCTGTGTATAATACAAGGCTGTCTTAGGAGCTCCCTGTGCTGCAATGCTAGCAACAGAGCCAATGCACTGTAATGCTATTTGCAGCACAAACACCTCCTACATTAATGGTGCATGTATATTAAGAGCTGTCTCTATTTGTCCTGCAGGAGTTCAGTCTAGACTCAGCTCCTAGTCAGACCCAAGTCACCGAGAGGAAGGAATTCCCACTAACACCCTAGGTGGTCCTTACAAGAAGTTGTGTAGTGCAGAAAAGTGAGAGGGGAAATGCTCTCTGGCTCAGAGTAAAGGTGGTTCTGTGTAGGAGACATGTCTCCATGTTGCCCATCTCTCCCTCAAGCCTGGACAAAAAAACAAAGTCGCTCCTTTGGAGTATTCAGCAGCTATAAAAAGGCAGAGGTGTGGCAGGAATGTGACTGCATATAATTGGGTATTGACCACCTGTATAGAACCTCAGACTAGTTGGGTTCTGAACAGAGATTAGATACCTGCCTAGCACATCAGCATGGCTACGACCATGTTCAAAATGGTGATACTTCATCTCTTGGCAATCTGCATCTTTAACCTGATCCCTGGTGAATGTGTCCAGATCCCCAAATTGCCATGGAGCCTGGCCTGCCATGATCATGTCCTCTAGAGAGCGGGCTGAAATGCATTGGTGGAATTGTGCAGGAGGAAGTGTTAATTCCTTTATATCAGACCTGGTACCAATCAAGGCCACTGGCCTCTTCCATTAGATGTATGTAATTCCTCATGTTTAGCACCAAAACATGAACTAGCTACTTTCCCCTGACTTAATGCTCCTCAGATCTCTAGACAAACATGGTGGGAGCCAGTTCAGGATGTTCCCAAGACATCCTCAGATCTTGGATGAGACAAGATGTGGTGTCTTGTCCCTTCAGGCCCCAGTTGCTGGCAGGCAGCAATTGCTGGGTGTGCAAGAGCAAACAATGTGGCTTGTGTGGCATGATGCTTCACCTTTGGCTGCCAATGAAATCCCTGACTCTGCCCAATGGGAATGGAGCCAGGGTTGCCCACCAGAATGCTCAGCTGTCTGTAGCCAACTGTTTCGCAAAGGTCTCACTGCAGGTGCATAATATGCCACTGCTGATTCTCCCTGAAATCTCTTCCCCTAAATCTTTGAGAGGATGCAAAAAACTGTTCAATCAGGTTGGCTTAAAATAGAGACCAATATTCAAAGGGGGTTTGTTGGAGTACTCTTATCCACACTGTGCTAGGGTAACATTGCATCCAAGGCAATGGGCCACAGCAATCTCATGCTTTAAAATCAAGCTTGATTTGCATGTATAAACACTGCACTTCTTTTGGAGGTGATAACCCATCCTAGGAAGTACTGAGTTCCAGCCTCAAGCTATTAAAAAACCTACTAAGGACTTGACTGTGTAGGGAAACTGACCAGAATAACTGTTCTGCAATGTCTCCCTGTGTGGACACTTACTCCAGGTGCCCAAAAAAGTGTCAGCACAGAGCTATTCTGATCAATTTCCCCATGTTAACAAGCCCTAAGATGAAACTGGCCATGGCCCAGGGAGCACTGAGGTTCACACACAAGACTTCCTGCATGAGAATACACATGTTCTTTGCTAGCATGTGCCACTGATAGGAGATGTGTCTCTTCCCCTGTCCCAAAACAAATCCTCCCACTGCTTTAATTGCACTGAATGTTACTTTGAAAATATGTTTGGGCATCGTTCCCACATTGCAAACCACCCATTAATTTGTAAGCGTGCTGTCTGCAAGGCCAATTATGGCTCTGATTTTGCATATTAATTACTCTGCTTGGCAGGGCTTTGGCCTTTACATTCAAAGCTCTCATCTAGTTCTACAATCTCTCCTGCCACATGGCCAGCAATGCTGGTGAGTGAGGTGTTTCCTCTCAGGGCCTCTGCTGCAGAGTTGTCTTGTAGCTGATGTTCTTGGGCCTGATTTTGTGCTAACATGGGGCTCGGACCGGCTCCCTGGAAGCTTCTGGAGTCTGACTAGTGTTCAACTCTTAGTTACCCATTGAGAAATGCCCTACAATTGCCCAAGAACTGCTAGGGAAAAAGTAAGACACTCCTTCCAGCTGGGCTGCAGAAACCCCTCCATCTCTGGTTCTCGGGGCGGAGGGCGAGGGGGGGGGGGGGCAGAAGGAGCAGAGCTGTGAGATTCTCTTGCCAGCAGCATCCCCTGCAACTCCCATGGGAATGCTGAACTGCCAGATGCCCTTCCATACAGTGACCCTCTCCATGGAGAGGCATTGGCTGTCCAGTTCTGGGTGGAGCCCTCCTACCCATAGACAGTGGGTTGGGGGCTGGGATCTGCTTCAAGATCTATAAGGCCTGCCCATGCTCTGACTTCAGTGGGGTGGGAGGGTTACACCCCACTTGCTCTTTCCCATCATGGATTAGTCTCCATGGCCTCCAGGTTGTCGCTGTCCTGGGGAAGGCCTGGTCTAGGAGGTGCTGGGCTATAAATAGGCATTGCAGCCTCTGATGCAGACATGGAGGCTTAGGACTTAACTTTCAAGAGTGGCCATGGACTCTTGGCAACCCAGTCCCACCACTGCCACAGGCCAGGTCCTTGGAGTTCTGAGCACGCACAGCTCCCAGGGAGTCCAGGGGTGCTCTGCACATCTGCATGCCAGGATCAATGCGTCTGATGCTGGGCTCCACAAATGGAGGCATTCGGTCAGTAGCCACCTCTGTAAATGTGTCCCTACTTCTCTCCTTCTGGTGGCAGGAGGAGTCTATAGCTGGTCTCCAGTTTGTTCCAGGAGAGAAAGGAAGCTGGACCCAGCCTTCCCCTCTACAGCCCAGGAAACGCATCATGCTCCCTTTTGTCTTGCAGGCAGAACATGAGCTCCGGGTGGCTCAGACTGAGTTTGATCGGCAGGCGGAATTGACGCGCCTCCTGCTGGAGGGGATCAGCAGCACACATGTGAGTTCCCAAGGGGCAAGTGGTCTGAAACTGACTTCTAGTGTCCTCCTAGAACAGAGGTGGGCAAACTTTTTGGTGTGAGGGCCACATCTGGGTATAGAAATTGTATAGTGAGCCATAAATGCTCTCAAAATTAGTGGTTGGGGTGTGGGAGGCGGTAGGGCTCCAGCTGTGATTGCAGTCTTTGGGCTGGGGCCAGAAATGAGTTCAGGGTGCAGGAGGGGGCTCTGGGCAGGGGGTTGGGGTGCAGGGTTTGAGGGCTGTGGGGTAGGGCTGGGGATGAGGGGTGGGGGGTGCAGGAGGGCACTCTGTTCTGGGACCAAGGGTGGGAAGGGGATCAGGGCTGGGGCAGAGGGTTGGGGTGCAGGCTCTGGGTGGCACTTGCCTTAAGCAGCTCCCAGAAGCAGTGGCCTGTCCCCACTCTGGCTCCTATGTAGCCAGGCAGCTCTGTGTGCTGCCCTGTCTGCAGGCGCTGCCCCTGCAGCTCCCATTGGTCACAGTTCCTGGCCAATGGGAGCTGCAGGGGTAGTACTTGGGTTGGGAGCAGTGTGGAGTGTGGCAAGCCCTGACCCTGCTTCCTGGTAGGAGCTCGAGGGCTGCATGCAACCCCTGGGCCATAGTTTGCCCACCCCTGTTCTGGAAGGATACGGGATGATGATGAGCCTGTCTCTGTAGAGGGATGGGAGGAAGACACACAAAATGTAATGCCCAAGTTCATGGCATATGGGGTAAACTGAGGCCTTAGTGCAAACCTAGAGTGCTCAAGGTAGGGGCATAATGAGCCATGTACATTGTGCTATAGAAATAACAAAATCCTACCAGGCCCATACAGCTCTGCAGGCATCAATGCACTTTGCCAAGGTGGAGAAGCCTGGCTCTTTCTGTTATCTAGAGTGAGTAATGTGAACTGTGGGGACTAGCCAGCTGGGCTCCTAACCCTTGATCAGAGTTTGGGGTATCTGACTGAAATGGTGCTGAACATGACTTGGTCTGGCCTAACCCTGTGCTCAGTCGTCTAAACACAAGGCACAAGCTCCAGTAAGAGACCCCATCCACTTGTTCTAGAGTCCCCAAACTCCTAGATGGAAGCCTCTGGTACAAAAACACCTCTTGATCAAATCTTAAATACCATCCCGCACTTCTCTGCCCATGCATATCTCTGCTGCCACTTCCCTATACTAGAAGTGTGCCTCTCTGTAGGGAGGGGTTCCTCTGTGCCGCTGCACCTTAGCTCTAGGTCACAAACAGACCAGCTGACAATCTGTCTTCTCCCTTCAGGTGAATCACCTTCGCTGTCTCCACGAGTTTGTAGAATCTCAAGCTACCTACTATGCTCAGGGCTACCAGTATATGCTGGACCTGCAGAAGCAGCTGGGCAGGTATGGGATGGGGTCTCCTTGCCTTTGAGGCATCATTCCCTGGTCTGTAGCATTCTCGACCCCTGCACTCTCTCACACACACACAAACCTGAGGTTAGGTTTAAAAATCAGGCCCTTAAAGCTTCATTTCTGGGAGAACTCCTCTGAGCAACCTTTTGTAATGGGGAATCATGATCATGCTGCCTAGGCCCAAAGGGACTGGGGTGGTTTTATTAAGTGTTTAATTTCAGGGTTCACTTTTCTAAATGGATCTGTAAGAGACTTGCAGACAGATTGGATTAACAGCTCTTTGCATAACTTCTGAACCCATGCAATGAGCTTCCATGTCCTGCATGCACTGTCAGAGCAGCTGCTGGAGAGCTGGGTGGGGGTAAGGGGTATTTCTCAGCTAATTGCCAGTGCAGTCTGACTTGACCAGGTGGGTCTGTAGCTGCATGATGACTGCCATTTGCTTTCCTTTCCATGCCTGCAGCTCCAAAGGAGAAATGTAAGTAAGATGCCCTAGATCAGGGGTAGGCAACCTATGGTACATGTGCCAAAAGTGTGCTGATTTTTAGTGGCACTCACTGCCTGGGTCCTGGCCACCAGTCTGGGGGCTCTACATTTTAATTTAATTTTAAATGAAGCTTCTTAAATGTTTAAAACTTATTTACTTTACATACACACTACTAGTTTAGTTATATATTATAGACTTATAGAAAGACCTTCTAAAAAGTTAATGTATTATGGGCACGCAGAATGTTAAATTCAAGTGAATAAATGAAGACTTGGCACACCACTTCTGAAAGGTTGCTGACCCCTGTCCTAGTTAAGATCAGGAAAGCTCTTCATCTCTGGTCACATTAATCAGTATTAACTGTGGGGGGGCCTGGAATAGCTGTTAGTCCACACAGGCCCCAAGGAGTATCTGACTGAAATGGTGCTGAACATGACTTGGTCTGGCACTGAGCATGAATGGAAGAGCTACTGTACTGGGTCATACCATGGTCTATCTTGCCCAGTATCTTGTCTCTGACAGTGGCCAATCCCAGAGCTTCAGAAGGCATGTACAGAACAGGGCAACTATGAAATGACCCTTTCCTGACCTCTGGTCAGAGGGTTAGGGCTGTAATGTAGCCTTTGGTGAAGGGCCTTGTCAAAGGCTTTCTGGAGGTCCAAGTATGCTGTATTGATTCGATCACCCATATCCCTGGGCTTGTTGACTCCCTCAACAAATTCTAATAGATTTGTAAAGGGAAGTCATGCCTCCCCAAAGCTGTGACTCTTCCCTGACTAATCATTTTCTGTCTGTGATCATTCTGCCACTTCTCTTGGTACTGAAGTTAAGCTCACC
Source organism: Chelonoidis abingdonii (assembly GCF_003597395.2). Taxonomy (NCBI): domain Eukaryota; kingdom Metazoa; phylum Chordata; order Testudines; family Testudinidae; genus Chelonoidis; species Chelonoidis abingdonii. The sequence continues at coordinate 13,864,512 of NC_133792.1, read as the reverse complement.
AGCCTGCAATTGCCAGGATCTCCTCTGGAGCCCTTTTTAAAAAAAAAAAGTTGCATTAGTTACCTTCCAATCATTTGGTACAGAGGCTGATTTCAGTGATGGTTGCAAACTACTAACTGTAGTAAGCAATTTCATGTTTGAGTTCCTTGAACTCCTGGGTGAATACCAACTGTCTGGTCCTGGTGACTTTTATTACTGTTTAATCAGCTCTAAAACCTCTTCTATTGACACATCAATTTGGGACAGTACTTCTGATTCGTTACTGACATCAGAGCTATTCTTTTTGAGCATCTCTCCCACCCCCTCTGCAATGAGGATCGATGCAGAGGAGCTAAATGAATTCTCTGCAATGTCCTTCTCTTCCTTGAGTGCTCCTTTAACACTTTAATGGCACATTACACATGACCAGCCATGGGTGCTGTTTATCTTTAACGGGTGTGTGGGATTCACAACCTTATTAAACTAACCCACTATTGATTATCTAGTACAGTAGAGCCTAGAGCCCCAGCTAAAATTTGGAGGTAGGGGGCACTGTGCTGGTGCTGCTTGCACACGAGACTACAGTCTAGATGGACAAAAAGTGGAAGACACATGAGCCCAGAGACAAAGTAACTTGGCCAAGGTTGTACCATACACCACGGGTGGAGCCCAGAACTCCTGAATGCTGGTCCAGTGCTCTAGCTGCTTGGCCACACTGTCTCGCTTGACTCTTTCACCACAAGAAATCATGACTCAAATCTGTCTTGAGTTAAAACTGTGGCATTCTGTCAGTCTGTCTCCAATCTACGGCACAGCTGGGGGTGGCTTCAGCTGAGCCTCCTAAGGGATGACTGGCAGTGCTGCTGCTGAGGATTCAGGTGCGTTGGCAGTGCTGTAGAGCAGCACTGCAGTGGGGACTGGAGAACCATCTGTTATGCTCTCGTAAACATAACGCTGCTCTCTAAAGTGTGACTCAGTGACAATACCATCCCCATAGGCTACACATGAGCACATCTTGTGTAATGTGAACATTAGGAGAGAAACAGAGCTGCTTGATTGGATGCTCAACAGAAGGTTCTGCATATCCTTTCTGCATCTCTAGTTACCCTGGCTGCTGGCTCAGAGCCCCCTTTGGGCGCAGTTTGCTAGTCAGAATCATGAACCAATAGGCTACTTCTCTTGTGCAATGCTGGAGCCTTGCTAACTTGCCTTTTCCTCTTTCCCCCTTACTAAGATTTCCAGGTACATTTGTGGGCAATGCAGAGTCCACATCGCCTCCCCCAGCTACCACCTCTCCCACCACTGTTGCTGCCACAATTCCTGTTGTGCCCACTGTAGGCAGGGCACCTAACCCTGCCACAGCTGTTGAAGGGGCACTGAACCTGAACGATGTCAAGCCTCCAGCCAGTGGGACCCGGAAGGCCAGAGTTCTCTACGATTATGAAGCGGCTGACAGCAGCGAGCTGGCGCTATTAGCGGATGAGGTTGGTATCTGTTCATTGAACTCTCAGCTGCTCCCATCCCATTTGGCACTGCTGCACAGCAGTGCTGGATCAGGGCTTGGCAAGGCCCTTGGGACTAGCAATGCCTCCGCCTCTTCACTAGTCGGGCTAGTAAGTGAGAGCCTTTCTTCTCATTTACACCAGTGTATATTGGGACTAACTCCTACTGCAGTTAGTAAAATGACAGCGGTGGTGAGAAGAATGGGTCCAAATTCTGCAATGCCATTGAGCGACCTATGTGCTACACCGCTGCTGCATCCTTTTGCTCCCACTGAAGTCTCTTGTTGCCATTAATGCATTAAGGCCCATCTATGTTATCTAAAGAACTCCTTCAGCTGCCTTGTCTCACCTAACCAAGCCCAGGGGGTTAGATAAAAAGGCTGATCACTTGTTCTTTAACTCTCTGGTGCTGAGGGCTGAATGGGACAGTCCTCAGCCACTAGACAGGTAGAAAAGTCTTGAGACTGATAGTTCAGAGCAGGCTGAAGTTTTAAGCAACTTCATGGCAATGCCTCTGAAATTCCTTCTGCCCTCAGTGAGGGGGAATGTCTGAGCGCAGAGCTGCAGCCTGACGCAAGTGTGCTTGGCACAGACAATATGGGGTGGCTTGAAGTCCTGCCATGACTAAACAACGTACAAACTTGGAAGCCTCTGAAGGGTCCTTCAGGAATTCCCAGGCGAGAGTCTGTCACAGACCTAATTCTGTTCTTGTCTCCAGTGAGGAATGAGATTTCATCTAATTCTCTCTCTTCCCGCCCTCCCCCCCAGATGATCACCGTGTACAGCCTGCCAGGGATGGATCCAGACTGGCTCATAGGCGAGAGGGGCAACCAGAAGGGCAAAGTACCTGTCACCTACTTAGAACTGCTCAGTTAAATGCTGCTGGGAAGGAGAATCTACAAGCAAAATGCAACCCTCCATGTCCTGGCATTTCTAATGCCAATTCCTTCATGAGACCATTGCTCTCTTCAGGTCAACTCACTCACAACTAACCTGGGGATTGGGAGGAGATGACTAGGCTGATGAAAGGTGAAGTGACCCTTCCTCCCCCCACCCACCAAGGCCCCTGGAGCTGAATTCATTAACTGTCCAAATAGCCTGCTTTGAGGGTTAGTTGTAAGGGTCATGTGATGTGTTGGGGTTCCCTCTAGTGATCCCTTTTCCCTGCTTGTGTTAACGGTGGTGGCTTTCCAGGAACCAGCCCTGTCTCTTCCTCAACAGCTGCTCGTGGTGTGTGAGACCAAGTGGATTTTCTTCTCTCTTCTCAGAGGCTCTTTACCAGGGTACTCTTGCTTGGGCCACATCATTGTATGCATTCCAGTGGGGGCAAAGGCGCTGGGTCTCTTTCCAAAATGCTAACACTGGCATGTTCTAACAATAGATGCCAAGGCCACGAGGTGCTGTTTGGATAGCATGTCTCTGTAAAAACACAATTCCCCATGCACAGCACTCCTTTGCCCACAGAGGAACAAAGCAGGGCTACTATAATGGTGCTTAGTGGCTGCTGCCTGGCACAGAATGGCTTGTTAAACTTTCTTCCAGTTTCACTAATCTAATGACCCAAGGCCAGTACTGCAAGAACAAAAAACACCTTTCAGTGCAAGGGAGTGTGCATCTTGGTTGCATTTCCTCCAAGCAATGGGGCATGGACTGAGTTTACAAGCCTCTAAAAAAGCTTTTGCTACCTGTTGTTGTCCAGGCTCACTACTCTTCTTGGTGTTTTTCGTGTGTGTGTGGGGGTTTATTCTGCTAATCTGATTGTTAAAACAGACTAATTTAAATGCTGTCTTGTCCCATCCAGCTGGTAGTGAACAGACTTGGTGCATTCTAGCACAGCATGTGGGATGGGTCCTCTTACACTTTGTATATTCACAATGAGCCTCTAACTACTTCATAGGCCAAGCAGCCATTATTTGGTTCTGTTTTCTCGTCCCTCCTTTCATTTTGCTGTCCTGCGTGCCCTTGTAACTTAAACCATCACAAATACTGAGGAGGCAAATGGATGAAGTAAAGACACCTTGGTCTGAAAGCTCTCCCTAGGAGGTGATGTGCTCAACAGCTAAGGGATTTAGATGGCAAAAATGAAATTGCTTTAGCAGCTCAAACCATGCAGCAGCATTCAACTGCACCAAGATCTTTGTTCACTACCCCTCCCCTGGTCTGTCTAGACAGACACTGACTTGCTTGTTTATCCACTGATCTCTTGTACTCTGCTTTGTGACCATCCTAATGTAATAGGGCACAGAGCACCTGTACACAAGGCTCTTGGTTTTTAGCATTTATTTGCCAATAAACAACCAGTGTGCCCTCCTGTCTCAGTATCTTGTGTGGGTTCCATACCACTTCACTTTCCAGCTAGCAGCAAACAGTACAAAGTGGGGTAATGTAACTAAGAGCTGTGCAATACTGTTACTCAATGTTAAGAAGTCTGAGCTTAAAAATTCTGAATCCTCTATGGCATGTCTCCTTTTTATCTCTCACCCTATTAGCTTAAACTAAAGTTCAGTGTGGGGCTTTCCTCATCTGCTAGTGCTGTTTTAACAGCTGCTTGTGGAAGTAACTATGACCTTAACAGCATTCAGTTCTGCATGCTGCTCTTGAAGTGTGGGGTTTGGAGAAGGCATAGTCTGGTATAGAAGTGAACTAGGCAGGCAGCTTGAATTAACAAAACAGCTGCTCTTTCTAAGCTGCTTCCCTAGCCCAGACCACAGGTGTAGTTTATAAGGAATACAGTAGCCACACTCTGGTCTGGTAACATTTCCAATCTCACTGTTCTGGGCCAGGATAAGCTCTGTAGTTGTTGCAGACTATCTTAACATTTGTTCCTGACTAACACTGGGGAAGTTCCAAGAATACCCTACTACTTGTTAACTAACTTTGTCTTGCATTTAACAAATACAAACCCAAGCTGTTCTTAGGTTTTAAAGATCCCTGTGACCACCATGGACACAGGTGCTAACTTCCCACCCTGGGCTATTCCTCAGCAGTAAGCCAGACTTAAAGCCATACAATAGGGAATTAATTCAGTGTTATTCAACTAACACTACTGAAAGTTGGATAACAACTTTTTCTAGTGGACTGTTATAATGTATCCTGCTGTATAGCTTCCTAAGCCTTCATCTTATTCCCTTATTTTGCTTAACTTGATACCTTCAAACTATCATCTCTCATTGAATAATTCAGAGATGAGCAGGAACCTCCCTCTCTACATGCAGTTCAATGGAGCAAGCTGCTTTGTCTAGTAATAACCCTCATTATAGCTAGACTGAAATGAATCTTGTTAAACTTCATGGGCCTGGCTTCTGCTGGGGCAGTCTCAGGCTACTGCTGCCCACTCCCCTTCCTCCCCAGTTCCTAAGGGGGTCTTGAGCCACACACAGTTCCCCAAACCCAAGATGGTCAGGTATATAGTACAGGCCATGGGCTGTGAAATTTTGCCAGGGACCTGCCCATGGCACAGATGTAGCCTTAGCTATAAGCTACACCATTCATGGCTGCAAATATTGTTAAGCCTATAATCAATCCTCACCTAAGCTTTAAGAATGGGACAATGGTTAACCATTTATATTGGTTTCTCACTTAATGTTGAACAGAACATCCATCAGCACTGCAAGTAGAAGCTGTAATTGCAGGACAGTCCAGCCAGCATTCTAGACTGACAGGACTAGTCCATGCTGCTATAGCTTCACTGCTGTTACTCAAGCAACTGGGGTATGTCTACACATGCTGTAATTACATTTCCTGACAGCAGTGTACACACAGCTGAAGGAGCAGCTTCCTGTCACTACTCCCCCAGAGCAGTTGAAGGGAGAAGTTGTCTTTTAAAAAGGTACTGATGAAACTAGATTCCTGCTGAGTCTCCACACCTTTCTGCAGCAGCCTGGTCTTAAATTAAGGGGTGGTAAGATGAAAAGCATACAGTACACAGCAGTAGCTTCACAAGCAAGGCTTTTCCTCTACTTCCTAACAACCTATGATGTCACCTAACACTTATGCTACAGGTATCTGACCTGCCTTGTGAAAGTGTAGGTGGGTGAGGTAATCTTTTGTGTGACTGACCTGTGGGTAAGAGGCAAGCTTACACAGCTGCTCTTCAGGGCTCTGCTGGTGAAGGAGGCAAGGTTGGACATTGTCGAATAAAATTATTACCTCAGCCACTGAGCAACAATGCTATCCTGAGACACCTACATTGCATATGCCATGGTGAGAGTCTTAAGTCAACAGACAGCACTAGTCTACTGCAGGGAAGCCCCCCAAGTCCAAGTGCTGTTTATAAATGTTTTAATATCAGTATAAATAGGGCACAGTTACAAAAAATGCAAGATCTGAGCAATGGAATTTAGACTTAAAAACTTTTTGGAGGAGGCTGCCTTGTAGTCCTCAAAAATGTACATATCACGCAAATCAACAGCAGGAGAGACACAGGTGCACACAAACCATTTTACCTTGCTCTGCCAACCCAGCAGCAGTGACTGGCACCCCTTGATACAAAAATAGCAATAGAAAGCTGGTCTCTGAATTGCTGGCTCCTCACTAGCCTGTGCCTCACCAGACTTACTGATGGGGAGAGGAAGATTGCACCTTGTACTAAGAGCAGAGTTAATGCCCCAAGGAAAATAGTTAAAAACCTGCCTCCTCTTCCCACCCAACTGCTGCATACAAGCTATAAAAATAAAGGTTTTGACTGGTCAACACTTAAACCCAGCCAGATCACTCTACCAGGCAAGGAGCATGCATGGACTGGGCAGCGTTCTTGGACCTTCTTATGTTGAATCTCCAACTCAGGTGCAAGCATTCAACAGGATCTATCTCCCCAGCAGATGTTACAACTCAGTTATGAACCCAACTGAGCAGGATGCCTTCTGAGGTGGAAATGAATAGTTCTGGTGCAATCCTGAAATAGCAGCAATAGCATACAACCTATCTCTGCACATGTCTGACAAAGGCTTGTACCAGCTGGACCAAAGGCTCCTGCCCCTCAGGGCCAATCTTGGAGGCAGACTTTCCCTGGGGGCAGGGAAGAACCGCACTGGCTGGAGAAGAGGGGCCGCCCCGGCGAAAGTAACGAGACAGGCTTGAGAGCAGTGTACTCTGAAATGAGAAGCAAACAGTGAGTTAGTTTCCCCAGCACTTGCGCTCTCCCTCCCCTCCCCTGGGCAGGAATCCTGGGAGACTGTACCACGTGACCCAAAGGGGGAGATCTTGAGGCAGTCTACTCTAGACAGCAACTGGCTGCCACTGAACAGTCAAAAACTAATGGTCCTCTGCCTATACTGCATTTTCACTGGATCATTCACAGCCAAAGGGGCAAACCAAGATGAAAGTAGGCACTGCAGAAGCACATCAATCCCTGTCCCATTCTCACTCCATCTCCAATTTCAGGCTCGCAATGTTGCTTTATGCACCATGATTTAAGCCTCTTGATACTTGTGAGGCAGGTCAATATTACCCCCTTTATGCCTGGGGAAACTAGTATATTTAACCAGCTTGCCCCTAGCTCAAAGAGAGTTCTATTATGTGGCAAATCCAGGAATAGTTATCCAGTTCTGGGTTTTAGTCACATCTGTTCTGCAGATTCTAGGCAGCTCTGTGTATTCATCCTCCAAAGTATCACTGAGCCTTACACACAGGAGGATACTTACATGGCCCTGACAGCCATGGTAGAAAGGTCTGAATACTTTATTCAGAAGCACTAAATCTAATGGGATTCTGTGTACAGCTGTTTCCATTAGCCTGGCCAGGCTATCACTGAGAAGGGATGGCCTTTGGGCACCACAACAAACACATGTACATGAGCTAAAAGGAGAAAGAGGAACATAGCACAAGGCAGGAAACCTGCTCCACAATGCTTACCAGCTCAGAGCTGAGTTCCTGCTTCATCCGCTGCTTGTCTCGTGGATGCACCGCTGGGTCCCTCAAATACCGAACAGCCTGGGAGATGATCAGGTAGAAACAGTTTTCCATTGTAAACATAAGCAAAGACCTGTGCAAGGAAACACCACAAATTAGTAGGAGCAAGACAGTGCCACTGCACTACTGCTGGAGTACAATATTCTTGCTCAGACGTAACCATGAGTTACTGTCTAACTGGTTACACCCTGGGGCAACAGAAAAGTCACCCTAAAGCACAGGTAAGTTAGGCTAGAGTGGTCTGGGTACCGAGTAACCACCACCTCTATCAGTATGATGACTTTGGACATCAGCCTGCCTGCTTTCTGGGTTACGTGTTTGGGTTGTGTGACATTTATATCTACAGCTCATGCTCTGGGTCAGGTGAAGAGCACTAGGCCTCTGCTCAGCCATGGGGAAGAAACAGAACCCAGAGACTTACTTAAGAGTTTTCATCTCCTCTTGTGTATTCAGCCCTGCAGCTTGAGCGAAGGGCTCTTTCTTCTTATCCAGCTGGAGGGGGAAAGAGGAAAGTTGTATTAGAGCCTGGAGATGCAGAAGGGGAGGAGAGCTACCTGGGTCAGCCCCACTCCTCCTTAAAACAGCCGCTGAACAGAGGTCAGAACACAGCACAATTGCTATGCCTCTTCGGCTTTCACAGACTGAATTAGGAGAACGTGGACTCCTACCTCTCCCAACATGTTAAGGGCCACGTTGACAGTGGCCAAGAGGGTCCCAAAGGAGGGAGCGACATCTGAATCGAAGGCAGGTGTTGTAAAACTCAGAACAAAGAGAAGGTTGTACTCAGCCAGGTCCAGTGACTGCAGGGAAGAGGAGACAGGAGTGAATCCAAACAGCAAGAATGCATTGTAACACCACCTAGCTCCTATACAGCACTTTTCATCTATAGATCTCAAAGCACTTTACAAAGCAGGGTCAGTTTCATCATTATCTCCAGTTCACAGCTGGAAAAAGAGGCCTTGTCTACACTATGGTCTACAGTAAGTTGACTTTAAGTTTTATGAATAACATAGGTGGAGTTGACGTAGCTTAGGCTGACTTACTATGGTGTCTACCCCATGCTGCATTGATGGGAGACGCTCTCCTGTTGACTTACCTTAATCTTTTCATTCTGCTGGAGTACTGAAGTCGACAGGAGAGCGCTCTGTGGTCGATTTAGCAGGTCTTCACTAGACCCGCTAAATCGACCCCCGCTTCATCGCAGACATGGCCAGAGGCACAAACAGGGAAGTAACTTGCCCAAGTCACAATAAACCAGAAGCAGAATCAGGAACAGAACCCAGATGTCCTGGGTCCCAGTCCAGTGCTCTACCCTCTAGGTCAGTGGGTCTCAAACATTTTTACTGGTGATCCCTTTCACATTGCAAGCCTCTGAGTGCAACCCCCCTAATAAATTAAACACCCTTTTAATATATTTAACACCATTATAAATGCTGGAGGCAATACTGGGTTTGGGGTGGAGGTTGACAGCTCACGACCCCCAGTTTGAGAACCCCTGCTCTAGGTTACGCTGTTAGTATGGATCCACACAGTGCTAGCAAAGTGGATGTTGGGAGGGTGCCTTTTCATGAAGTGTGAGGCACATGTAACTGCCAGAGTAGGATGTAAGACTAGCTGAAGCATTAATCTGCTCTGGTAAATTGGGTGGGATGTGGGCGGGTGTCTCTCTCACACACATGGTTGTGCTAAACAATCCCAGTGAAATCTCTGAAAATATCTGCATCTCCATCTCTCAATCCCCTGATAGGAGAGTGCAGACAGGACTTCCTTTCAGACTGATCCATGTCTGATTCCTTAGGGTTCATGGACCTTGACTTCCTGCTTTGGGCTCCACCTTTCAAAGAACAGCTGGCAGATACAGACGTTGACAGCCAGGGCCAGCATTTTGTTTGCATTAATGTGAGTGCTAAAGTTTTGGGTGTGGCCACCATCCCTGCTTAAGGTATTGGGGTAAAAAGGATGTTAAAGGGGGAATAAGAAAAGAGAGTCTCAACCTCCAGTTTATCCTGCACACTGAGACAAGACAAGTGTCTGAGGAGGGGCCACTATGGCCTGGCCTACATGAGGGGGAGGGAGGGATATCGATCTAGAAGATGCAACTTCAGCTACGAGAATAGCGTAGCTGAAGTCGATGTATCTTAGACTGAATTAAAATTACTTACTTCGCGTCCTCGCAGCACTGGATCGACGGCCTTGGCTCCCCTGTCGACTTTGCTTCCACTTCTCACACTGCTAGAGTTCAGCAGTCGACAGGAGAGCAATCGGGGATCGATTTATTGTGTCTACACTACACATGATAAATCGATCCTCGATAGATCGATCACTACCCGCAGATCCGTCTATGCTACCCAATCCGGCGGGTAGTGTAGACGTATCCTATCATATCATCAGCACAGCGCAGTAGTTTTTCTCCATGCCAAAGAGCTATCTGGCTACTAGGCTCTTTAGAATCAAAAGACTAATGTAGTAAATAGAGGTACAAACATCCTCCTGTTTCACTTTCTAAGATGGAATCAACACAAACACTGATGAATAGCAATAAAATGCTCATTCTGGTTGCCTAAAATCTAGCGATGTACCGTGCAATTCAGTTTAGGTGGCCTGGGGTGCAGGTATGGACTCCTGTGTGTTTTAGGGGGAGGGATTAGTCTCCTGTATGAATGGCACAGGCTGTGGCTCCCTTGAGACCCACAATATCAGTTAGGGTGCTTCAAACTTCCTCCCCCACAGACATCACTCTCCTGTACCTGATCAAGGAGGATCTGGCAGATGTCGGGGGTGAAGTGGCGTAGGGCAGCTAGAGATTTGCTGAGGATTTTCAAGAGACCATACTGCACTGTACGCAGCGCCTTCTGCTCGGCTGCCTCTGACTCAGGGCTTGGATGCTTGGAGGAGGTCTGGGGGGTGCGTTGCACTCGAGGTGTCACAGCTGATGGGAGGGAGTCACCATTTTTCGTCTGTGGAGAAGGAAGTCCAATGAAGACACACATACATACAGAGGCAATCGCTTGCAGCTTAAGGCCAAGCTTTGCAGAAAAACAAGTTACCAGTAACAGGAATCCCTAAAGCAAGAGACTCATGCTTTGCCCAACTAAGGGCCACGTTGGCAACCTACTAGAAGCCTGAGGTCTATGCTTAGCTTGCATCATAAGGCGCAGCCTTGTCTTTACTGCAAGGGTACAGTGTGCATATGTGTTCAGTGAGCACACTCTGGAAAGGGCTTTTCTAATCAAACTGTTGACACAAAGAACCTTAGCCCCAAGACAAGTTGCGCCTGAAGTGCATCACCTTCCCACCCAAAGTCCATCTAGGGATACCACAAGAGCAGAGCTGTATTTCATCACCACTTTAAATCAAGCCAAGGACATGAAGTCCTTGCTGTCTCCTCATTCTTAGGGGGCAGGATTGTACAATAACCACTGGGACACAGCTTCCCCCTGCACACCTTGTCGTTCGGAAGTAGCTAATAAATGAGTTCAGGCAGTGGCTACGGTTTCCATGTCAGATACATTCTGCTTAATATGACTGGCCCACAAAACGTCCCCTATTTCAGAGTGTCACAGAGTGTGGGGGAGTCAGGGCCCTGCACCCCCCACTTCATGCGATTCACCGTGACTCTCAGCCAGCCAGCCAAACAGCAGGTTTATTAAACGATAGGAACACAGTCCAAAACAGAGCTTGTAGGTACAGACAACAGGACCCCTCAGTCAAGTCCGTCTTGCGGTGCAGGGAGCTTAGACCCCAGCCCTAGGGCTCCCTCCCTTCCCCCAGCTAGCTCCAAACTGAAACTCTCTAGCCCCTCCTCTGGCCCTTGTCTCTTTCCCCGGGCCAGGAGGCCACCTGATCTCTTTGTTCTCCAACACCTTCAGTTGGCACTTTTGCAAGGGAGGGGCCCAGGCCATCTGTTGCCAGGAGACAGGGTGTCAGTCATTCTCTGCAGACACCATCACACTGGCCCTCTAGGGCTCTGCACCAATCACACCCCCTCATCCCACCATCTAGATGCTTAAGAAATACATAGGGGAAACTGAGGCATCCACACAGCATTCAGAGAAAACATTAAGAACATTCCCACTTCGTCACACAGAGGTGTTCTTCGTAGGTTTCAGTACAGAGGAGTAGAACTAAACCTTGGCTGCTGGGCTGGTCTTGGTCAGCAGTTGTCACTGCAAACAGTGACTAGATATTGACTGATCTCTTGCTTGGTTATGGGTGATGGACCCAGGACCAGAACCCCCCCTTCAGTTTTCCCAGGACCCCCATCCTCACCTGCAGGTAGTGCTGAAGCATTTTGCGGCTATGCAGGAGGGAGGTACAAGCCTGGCAGAGGTAACACAAGTTCACCTGAAACAAAGGGGTGGGGGGACTGATCAATCCATAGCTGACACTCTCCACAGCTGCAATCTAAACAGGCATCCAAATTCTCCATTACTGAGTCCCCCCTCACAAGACTAAATGTTACTATTACACTCTAACAATATAAAAATCCAGTCTGAACACATCCGTTCTGGGGTGAAAGGTTAACAGTAGCGTTTTCAGATTTTACCAATGTTTTCCTTAAGTATCTTGACCCTGAGGTTCCAGCCCACATGCACTAAGACAGTCAGTCCTCCAAAAGTTGTCACTCCAAGTCCCAGTCAATTCCCCCTCGCTCAAGTAAATGTACCTCGCTATGTGACTGTAAGGTCCAAAACTCTTCATGATAAAGAGCTGCCTTCCTTTAATGACCTATTATGATCCCCACTAAAACAGCTTCAATGAAAGAGCTATCTACAAGCTCTCTACCTTAGCCACATTCTCTGTCCTGCTGTGCTGGGCATTGTGTGGGAAAATGCAGTACGCAGGGGAATGCTTTGGTTCCTACCTGTATGTCCCTCAAGAGCTGTGGAAGGTGGAAATGCCACTCTTTCATAAAGTTGGAGAGCTGAAGAATGAAGCCAACAGTGTGGTCAGCTTCTTCCAGACAGGCCAGGCTCTGCACTGTCCGTACTGCATTCAGGCACTGGAGAGAGAGAAATGATCCAGACCATGATGGACAGAGCACAAAAATACTTATCTCCTACTTAGAAGGAAGAGCTGCATACACATAGGGAGAAAGCAGAATTACCAGCTCCAGTACAGACAGGAGACACCAGTGACATTCTGAACTCATTGAGGTTTACAAGTTAGCCCGTTCCAGTCGGCAGGAGCTCCTGCTCCAAAACAAGAGGGCTATTTGTCAAAGAAGTTTGCTAACACAGAGACAATTCAGCACCTACCTAGGAACAGGGCTATTCAGCAAATTTGCCCTCACAAAGTTCAGTTGTTATAGGGATTTAAATATTAGATCGGGGGTAGGCAACCTATGTCATGCATGCTGAAGGCGGCATGCAAACCGATTTTCAGTGCCACTCACACTGCCCGGGTCCTGGCCACCAATCCGGGGCCTCTGCATTTTAATTTAATTTTAAATGAAGCTTCTTAAATGTTTTAAAAACCTTATTTACTTTACATACAACAACAGTTTAGTTATGTATTATAGACTTATAGAAAGAGACCTTCTAAAAATGTTAAAATGTATTACAGGCACGCAAAACCTTAAATTAGAGAGATTAAGTGAAGACTCGGCACACCACTTCAGAACGGTTGCCAACCCCTGTATTAGATATTCGAGCTGCTCACCTAAGTGGACACTGGACCTTAACTGCAGTATTTTCATTAACCGATGGAGTCCGAGTGAGGTTGGTTACAGACTTTAGGCTCTCATCCAGCACCCACAACTGTTATTGTGTTGAGTGAGTGCATGAAACAGCTGTAGCAGAATTAGGACCCCCAAGAATAAAAGTGATGGATAGGTGCTAACAACTCAGGATCTAATAGCTACCAAGACATGTATCCATCACCCGTCTGACTCCTTTGCTTGTGTATCCCTTTCCCCGACTTCTCACCTATTTTTTGAAGAATGTAAGCTATTTGAGGGAGGGACTGTGTCTTCTGTGTCTAGCATATTCTGGCTGCTACTGTTACATACATGACAACTAAGTTATTACAGGGGAAGGGGTGGACGTACCTGAAGAATCCTCTCCTGATGGACACCCACAAAGTCCAGTGCCTCTGTCAGGAAGTTGTACCTTAGTGTCTTAAGAAGGCGCTCCACCAATGATATGGAGAGACGATAGACCCCAGGCCAGGATGGGGCATCCAGAGACTTCCGAGATGAAGCAGGTGTCTGAACAGACCAGCCACAAGAAGACACATGGTTTATTTGTTTTTCTGCACCCTCAAATACACCCCACACTTCTCACAATGACATCAGAGTTCTCCAGGGCCACACGTGACAGTGCTCACCTCTTCTATTCCTATGACTGCTCTAGTACAGAGCCAGTAGAGGGTGAGCAGGACACAGTTTTCCCAATGAGTTTCAAATCCACATCAAGAGGAACCAGCACTCACCTGAATTGTTCCATTAGTGCTGAGCTGGTATACGCTCAAGAGGGACAAACAGATGCTGTGTGTGACACCAGCACTAGCCACAGCTGCTGCACCCTGCACAACACAGAAAAGTCACTGTCAGAGGTACCACCATTGTCTCTGAGCTGGGGGAGATGCCCCTAGCACTTCTGTTTTCTACACATCTACCCTTCTCTTTCAGACACTTCGTGCCTGCAGCCCAGAAACCTGAATTCCATCACCCTGGACAGTGCTACTTTTCTTCCATTAAAATGAAAAACAACATCTCCCTCCCCCGACACGGCTGTGTGGTGAACACACCTCCTCATCTCCTGGTACCCTGTGTGTCCCCTCTCTCTTTGACTGAAAGTTCCTGTAAGAAAGGAACCTTATATACTCCTCCCCCTGTACAGTGCTGAGGTCTCAATAAGAAGTATTGCTTTATACTATGGCTACACGGAGAGCAGATTCCTGCATTTCAGTGCTGTCTTAGCTGTACTGGCTACATTTGGCTGGGAGGGGGCTGTTTGCAGGGAAAGCACTTGCTCTGAATTACAGGTTTGCACTAGGGCAGGATTGGTTCTGTTCTTCCAGCACAGACATTCCATTATCCAGAAAAGCAAGGAAAGGAAACACTAAACAGTTCTTTGTACAAGACCTACAACTAACTCCTCCCCCTTGGCAGGGCTTTAATGGCGCCCGTTAGGCACAGTGCACTGCTCAGCTGTACAGCTTGATGCTGCCAACACACAACGCAGTGACATGAACCGCATTTTAAATATAGAACCAACAATCCAGCAAGAAGCTCTCATTTGGGTCTCTCTCTCACCTGTTGCGTCCTGGCTAAGGTCAGCAGCAGGTGCAATGAGGCTTCTGTGAAGTGAAGGTTTTGTTTAACTCTCAGGCTGATCTCTAGGGCAGTGAAGATAGTAGGCAGCATAGGGACCTTCCTGGTAACCTGCAGCCAGTAATCTCCATCTTCGTCTACTTCACAGAGTTCCTTTGCCAGATGCAGCCCTAGAACACACACCTGCGGCAACAGGGAAGGAGGGAGAAAGGGACATGAGAGATCCCAGAGTGCGGGATAGGGAGAAACGACAGACATTAAAAGACTGTCCAGAAACAAATGGGTAGATGGGATCTAAGTTGTTACTGTTCTCACATACATGAATTATGGCATCAGTAAACACTGTGTACACTTACGGTGCTGCATAGTAGCAAAGTGCCTTAAAAGAGATTTCAGAGAGAAGCAGTAACAATCCATTTCCTGCAGTGAGGTACTCAGAGGAGACCTGACACCACCAGACTCACAGTTACAATAGTCCTTCGCAGTCAGGACCAACCCACAGTCTCTTTAGAGGTAACAGGTCACAAAGGAGCAAGCTGTGAAACATACACAGAGGCCACTGAAGACTTTTGCACATTTGAGCCCACAATTTCAAGGGTTCGCCCTTCCCCCTTTGAGGTGGGAGTATCCTAACTGCTTGTATGGCAACCACCACGTTCCTCTTACAAAACCTTTCATGATCATTTCCAAGCAAGTTTTAAGTATTAATAGTCTCAGTGCTCTGGGAGGTAGTAAACACAATACTAATTTCACAGACAGGTTAAATACCTCAGCCAAGGTTACAGAGCTTGTCAACAGCAGAGATGGTACCCAGGCGTCCTGACTCCATGTCCCCAGCTCCAACAAAGAGACTACAATCCCTCCTTGGTATCCCACTTACTGTAGTCTATAGGGGAGTTCAGACCTATCTGCTACTTGGCAAAGGTACATTCAGCATGCAGGACGGACACAATCAGACTTACGGACTTGCTCTCCTGGGGTTATCATCTCAGGAGGTACATATATTGCCACTAGTAACTGACCTGCTTGATGTATAGGAGACGCAAGGGGCTGGAAGCAAGGTCTTTGATTTGCATTATAGAGAAACAAGCCAGCCACGTACACTGTCATCAGACACATGGTAGGGAATATTTTTAGACATCTCTGTAGATACCAGAGAAATCAGAGCGTGTTAACTAAATACCTTGGAAGAGACACTTGCTAAGAACAGGCTCCGTGTGTTTTCAGGAACCTCGTATTAAAGTTCAAACAGGCTTGCACACAAGGAGAAAATTTCTGAAGAGCACTTTCCCAGAACTTTTGGTATACCAAGAGAAGCACATCTCAATAATCTATCCCCTATGTCTGGGTGTAATCACAGGGTCTCTGCCACCAGGAAGTAAATAAGCCTGCAAACCCTATCTGGCAAAATAAAGCATCAAGACACTCCACTTTCTATCTAGTGATATGATGCGGATGGGGCATTTTATAGTGCAGCGGACACAGCAGGTAACTTTGTTTACAGAAACAGAACATGGCTGCAGAGCAGGCGAATGATTCCTCACCCCATCTCGCTGGTCCTTGTGTTTACCCCGGCAGGCATCATCTGTTTCCATGCTGTCCTTGTCATCTGCAGAGTCTCCAGACGTGAGGCTGTGTCGTGTCTGATCAAAGAGCACAATTACTTCATCTTGGAGGGTCTCGCACACGCTCATCACCAGCTGGGAGTACTGAGGGATCTCGCTCACTATGGCACACACACAAAGCACACAATGGATTAACTCATCCCCCTCACACTTCTGTTTTCAGTTTAACTACTGCACTGCTGGGGCCTCCATCTCTCAGAGACAGGACTTATTCGCTTTGCATTTCATTATGCTACAAATATCTATTTATAACCTACACGAGACTGTGAGCAACTCGAGAGGGACTGAACGAAGCCAGCCGAATGAGCCAAGGGCTTAAGAGGATTCAAAGAGGGATTAGACATTCATCTGGATAATGACAATATGTACAATCATAACAAACAGGATCTCTTGGGGGGAAAATGGCTGCAAATTTATTATGCTTCAGCGCATAAACCAGCCATTAGCGGGGGGAGTTAATCTATAATTATCCATTACAGGGTTTTTTGCACCTTTCTCTGAAGCAGCAGGTACTGGCCATTGTCAGTGACAGGATACTGGACTTGAAGGACCATGGATGTGGTCCAGTCCAGCAATTCCTATATTTCTTTCATTCAGCAAACACCCGTCTCACGTCTGAGAGCCCTTAAAATATTCAGTTCCCATCATATACATACTCCAACTTTATGAACTGCACCACCTTTCCCTATCATTATAGCTGGCAATAACCCATTGGTGGGCATAAGTGTTAATAACAACCAAAATTAATTCCTCTCGTGCTCAACCTGAATTCTTCTCAAAAAGTGCAGAGACGGGCCTTGCAGCATTCAGATTGGGGGGATGAGGGCCATATAAAAGGATAAGCGATAAAATTGACGCTCTTTGGAGCAGGGAGTGCCTTTGACTCTGTGCTGTACAGCACCAAGCAAAATAAGACTTGGATGCTGACTGGGGCCTCTGGGAGCTACCGTAATACAAATAATAAATAAGATAAATTAAACAGAAAAATCCCACTAGCTACCAACTATAGTCACTGTCCTGCACTGGCAGCCAACAATGTGTGCATTCCTGACTCAAAAATGTTTGAATGGGACACAAGTGTTTCCAGTGGTGGCAGCTCTGATCTTCATAACCTCTGCCAGGCCATCTCACCTTTCATCTTCTTCATCTGCAGAACAGTGATGAGAGCAGAGAACACCTTAGCCTTGGTCTTCTCCATCATCTGCTGATCTGCCTGCAGCACTCCCTCCAGAATCTGCGTCAAGGAGTTTATGATTTTATCCACAGAACCCAACTCGCTGACAACAAAAAAGGGAGAGCTCGTCAGATAAGACAAGATTCCCCACTTATCATCTTGGCTGTGACTGATCTGTGCAAATCACGTCTAGGGGATGTGGCGGGGGGGGGGGGGGGGCACAGATACAGTTTGCTTAATTTAAGTCATCGGGAGGGTTTCTTCATGGATGTTTCAGACATGTGGGCGGAAATACAGTGAGATTGCAGGCTTGTTATAATTGGAGTGTCCTTATCCCACTTCTCCCCAGTGAAAGTAAACTCACAAAAGCAGAAAATCACTATTTAACACTAAAGTTCAGCAGCAGCATCCATCATCAGCGCCACCCTCAATGTAAATCCCGCAATTGCACAGTCCCCGAAGCCCTGGCCTGGCAAGATCAAGAGTATTGTTCTACCATAAGGGATCGCTTTATTTCCCATATCACCATGACAATTCCATCTATACAGCAACTCAAACATCTTCTTCCAAGTTCTTACGTTCATCAGTGATGATTAGCTTACTTATGAAGAGTTATCCAAATAGCACACCCACCTCTTCCACTGTCTGAGCAGGATCAGCAGAAGGGTGCACAGCATGGACCCCAGCTGCAGGCACAACACCGACATGGGGACCAGCAGCTAAGGAGAGATGTCCCAACAGTTTCAGTTGCAACATTCACAGATGAGAAAACTGAAGCGGCTCAACACAGACATTTAGAGCACTAAGAGCTTGCTTCCCCATCCCATCCCTGCCCAGCTGCTATATTCCAAGCAGATTCTTGTACAGAGCAGGTAGTCAACAGAATATGTGGAGAAACAACCATGTTGTAGCTAAGAGGTTTATGGTACTATTGATTATAAAAAGATGATGCGACTCAATATGTCCTTCCACAGAGCTATGGGAGCAGAGATCCATCCACACGACTGCTAAGAAAGGCATGAAGAGTCCTAGATATTAACAGCACATTAAGTGCTAGCCCATTTGGTCAACAGAACTTAATTCTCAACAGTGAGGTCACTGTGTTCCAAGGATCCATTGCAAGATCCCATTTATAAATTCTACATCTCAACTTGCAACCTACGTGGAATGAAAGCTGTGGCACACTTGTTTTTTATTGGCATAAAGCCTTGCACCACAGTTTCAAGAGGAAAGAGAGGAAATTATCCCCAGGTAAAACATCCACCTAAAAGAAACATCTATTATAGTGATCATCAGCCAGTGCAGAAACAATGCAGCAACTGCAGATCTAGCAGGTAATCGACCTTGCCTTCAATAGCAAGCGACACTGCAGGTAGCTGGAATGAGTACACAGGGTCCAGCCAATGACCATGCCTGCCTTTCAACAGCTGGCAATGCTGCAGGATCATTAGATAGCACTAACTGCAGTGTCACCCACTGGCCAAGAAAATCAAATATAATTTGGAGAATAAAGACTTATGGAGAGCAAAGTAATTCTGAGATAAACCTTCTTGTTTCAGTCTAATCTCACAGAATCAGGGAAAATCTGAACCACAAATAGATACAAGACGAGAGCTCCACAAAGGAGTTAGACAATTGTGCTCCCATTCTTGAAACAGTTTCCTTGAAGAACTACAAATAGAAATGCAAACACTTACTAAAGCTTTGGTCCCACTTAGCACCTCCAGAAACAGTTGCTGCCGGACTGCAGTTTCAGTCAGATGCATTATATCTGCCTAGCGACAGATCAGAGACAAATTGAGAGCTCAGACTAAATATACATGATAGTGAAAGTTACATCAACAAAACGCACACCCTCATCTTTCCAATCCAACATCAACCCCCCTCTTTTTGTATTTTTTCTTAATTTACAAGATGGTATAGGCTTTTGCATCTGCCAGATGATTCAATGATAAGAGAAAGAAATTAAGAATTACTAGTTGTTAGAAAAGCAAGGGGCAAAAAGCCAACACTGAGTGACAGATAATTGGGGACAGGGTATACACTGGGCTTCTTCACCACACTGTACTATAAAAACAACGAGGAGTCCTTGTGGCACCTTAGAGACTAACAAATTTATCTGGACATAAGCTTTCGTGGGCTAGAACCCACTTCATCAGATGCATGGAGTGGAAAATACAGTAGAAAATAACAACCTACTGCATCTCTCTGGGTATAGACAGTGTTATTGGCTTTCTTTACACTTATTATAGAAATGATGTGACATCCCCGCACTCCCATGCCACACACATACAGTATGCTAGTTTTGATCACTTGGCAAAACAAAACTCACTGAGGTAATTTGCTGTACGGTATTGGTGTCCGTTCGGATTGTGAGTACACATACAAGATAATGGAAACAAAAGCCAGCAGCCTGATCCCTTATTGTGCCACATGTGGCCTGAATAACAGGGCACATATCTATTCAAAACATTATTAGTCAGGATGGATCTTACATGACTGGTGGAGATAATCAGCAGCATCCGCCAAGCCGAGATCAGCATCTGATACTCTGTCAAGGAAGTGCAGCTGCTACCCTCTGTCTCTGCCATATGCAATGCCAATGACTTCACATATCCTGACCAGTAAGCAAAGCGCTTTTCTGTGGAGAACTTCTTCAGGGTGTCTTTCAGGGACTGGTCTAGTGAGCCCCTGACAAAGCCAAAAAAGGGAAATCAGATATATTTTCATTTATTCTTTGATTAGAGAACATGCTCCTAAGATTCAGATTGGAAATTTATGGGCACACAGAGTGAATTCAGAAGGGGACCCCACTTATTGTATCAAATGGTATGGAAGAAGGGTGACCCTCAGAGAGAACCAACTCATCTTTTTAAACATGTGGTTTTTATTTGTTCCTGACTTTTCAGAACAATAGTTACATTCAGGAAAGTGAGTATGTAAGAGAGTCACATTCTTACTCAGAAAATCAGCTCCCTGTCTGTGCATTCTGCTGATTTTAGGGATAAAAGTAAGTTACTGCTTCCTATTAGGTCTGCAGAACAGAGCAGCTCTGGGAGAAGAAGCTGGAATCCATTCTGGATCATGCTTCAGACTTCATTTTAAATCTTACTGAAAGAACGAGGAGTACTTGTGGCACCTTAGAAACTAACACATTTATTTGAGCTTAAGCTTTCGTGGATTAAAACCCACTTCACCAGATGCCTGGAGTGGAAAATACAGTAGGAAGATATATATACACAGAGAACATGAAAAAATGGATATTGCCATACCAACTGTAACAAAAGTAAGTAATTAAGGTGAGCTATTATCAGCAGGAGAAAAAAAGCTTTTGTAGTGATAATCAAGATGGCCCATTTTCAACAGTTGACAAAAAGGTGTGAGTAACAGTAGGGGGAAAAATTCGCATGGGGAAACAGCCAGCAATGCCCCTCTGCCATGTACATTGGCCAAACCAGACAGTCTCTACACAAAAGAATAAATGGACACAAATCAGACGTCAAGAATTTATAACATTCAAAAACCAGTCAGAGAACACTTCAATCTCCCTGGTCACTCAATTACAGATTTCAAAGTCACAATACTCCAACAAAAAAACTTCAAAACAGACTCCAACGAGAAACTGCAGAATTGGAATTAATTTGCAAACTAGACACGGTTAAATTAGGCTTGAATAAAGACTAGGAGTGGATGGGTCATTACACAAACTAAAAACTGTTTCCCCATGCTAATTTTTTTTCCCTAGTGTTATTCGCACCTTCTTATCAACTGTTGGAAATGAGCCATCCTGATTATCACTACAAAAGTTTTTTTTTTTCTCCTGCTGATAATAGCTCACCCTAAATTATTTATTACAGTTGGTATGGCAATACCCACTGTTTCATGTTCTCTGTGTATATATATCTTCCTACTGTATTTTCCACTCCATGTATCCGATGAAGTGGGTTTTAGCCCACAAAAGCTTATGCTCACATAAATTTGTTAGTCTCTAAGATGCCACAAGTACTCCTAGTTCTTTTTGCTCGTACAGACTAACATGGCTACCACTCTGAAATTTTACTGAGAATTTTATTTCTGGTAGGACAGAGAGAGAGAACACACATCTGGACTTCTAAAACTCACGATACGTTTTGCAAGTTTGGGAACTAGAAAATCATCCATTCATTTGTAAGCTGAGGAAGTTTCATTTAGAAGTCAGAGACACAAACTCGAACCCCCTCAGTTGATACTCACTTCAAACAAAAACTAAGTTAATCAAAGGAAATATGTTTAACTGGGGCTATTCTATGTAGTATTAACTCAATATCATAAAATACCATATCTGGCAATGCTAGACCAACAGAAGAATGTCCTTGCCCTACCCTCAAAAAAAAAGACAACCAACATTACAAGAAGTTAAAGTAGTAAATCGATGTCATGCCATAATTATGGGTATTAAAATGGTGAAACTTTTTTCTAAAACACATGATTACCCCCCTCTATCCAAAGAATCCTACTGAAGCAAAGTAAAATTTTCTGGCATAAACGTCATGGGCACCAACTTAATACTATGCACTGCTACAGAGTTGGAGAAAAAGCTAGATTGTCCTAATTTTAGTTATAGCATCCAGTGTGTGATGGGAACATTTCACTGTATTACATGTGGCTTGCATAGTCCCATAATGAGCTTAAAGATATTTAAAGTTTCATTATTCCAGGACAGATATTCCTCTTTGAGATCCATACCCAGAATGTCACATTTACAGATCACAGAAACTCTTCTCATAACATCTATTTCTCTAATAGATGACTGCATGAAACTCAAATCAAATGAGGCAGGCTTGTGATCCTCTCTTCTGAGCCCCAGCAGCCATAGGCAAACTTCTGATTGTCCCTCCAGCACTTCCATAGAACTGTTAGCTCCAACTTGCCTCTCTTTCAAACATGGATAATCTCTTACTATGTACTCCACATACAGCGCAGGACTTTGCCCTCACTTTCAGGTGTCCCTAGCATCAATGAAAACTCTAAGAGCAGGAGAGATTGTCAATGACTCACTTGACCACATAGTAGATCTCCAGGCAGATGATTTTCATGATTAAGGCACAAGTGTCCAAGACACTGAGCTACAAAGAGGGAATAAAAGCAGAGCATGAGCAGGTTATCTGTTGCTCCAGGTCAGATCTGAGAGTACTGTGTCCCAAGCTCTGTTCTACAAAGAGAGTTGAGGACCATAGTCTAAGAAGTCCAGGACATCCATACTGTCAATCAAGCCCCCTTGTGCTATTCAAGTGGCCCCAGTTTTCCTGTTACCCTTGGCTTCCTGAGCATTATGCCAACGGGACCTAGGGAGTAGGAAAAAGGCAACCCTCTGGGCCTCCCTGGGGCTGACAGGGATGGAAAAAAGACTTTGTGCCTGCTCATCACCTAGCGGCAGAGTGAATGGTACTGCACTTTCCTGTGAAAACTGTCCCACCCATGAGTGCCACAGCCATCTTCTCTAGATAGGGTGGAGTAAGGATCAAATGGATTTATGCAAGAGCAGCTGCCTCAGTAGACTATGCTCATCTACTCTGCCAACAAGGGAAGAGCACCATATTCAAATCTGTATGACAGCTGGATGGAGGGCTATTAAGATTTTCACAGGGAAGACAGAGGTTTTCAAAGCAGAAGAATGGCAAAATCCTCAGGACCCCAAGTCAGTCTGAGGTAGGCCCAGTAAGGAGGAGCGATTGTTCAGATGTCTGGGAACACGAGCAAAATATCCTGTACACGTATGTACATATACACACATACACACTATATTGCACATCTAGTGTACTAGTTCTTTACAAACCTTAAGGAGATAAACCTCATCATCCCTGTTAGGTAGATGTTATCTCTGTTTTTACAGATGGTGAAATAGAGGCAGTGAGAGTTCAGGAGACTAATCCGAAGTTAAGCAGATAATCCGTGCAAGTGTTGGAAATAAAACCCACTCTCAGAACTCCTCCTTGTGATTTACCGAACCATATTTCCTCTTAGATGGCAACAAGCAAAAGGAAGGAAGTTGCACGCACCACTCGCTTCTCAGAAAAACACAGCTATTTTCAGTCCTTATTAACAACTCACCTCTGATGTTTCTGAGGGGGGAGAAAGGGTCCCAAAGAGGGGGTTGGTTAAGTTTTCCCAAAACTTTGGCCTAAAAACACACAAAAATACTGTAAGTTATCATACTTCTCCTATTGCTCTCAACCTTTCCAGGCTACTGCACCCCTTTTAGGTCTCTGATTTGTCTTGCATACCCCCAAGTTACACCTCACTTAGAAATTATTTGCTTACAAAATCAGACATAAAAATACAAAAAAAAGTGTCACAATGCACTATTTCTGAAAAATTGCTTATTCCCTCATTTTTACCAGATAATTATAAAATAAATCACTTGGAATACAAATATTATACTTCCGTTTCAGTGTATGGCATATAGAGCAAAATAAACAAATCATTGTCTGTAGGAAATTTTAGTTTGCAGTGACTGTCCTACTACTTTTTATGTAGCCTGTTGCAAAACTAGGCAAATATCTAGATGAGTTGATGTAACCCCTGGAAAACCTCTGCGTACCCCCCAGGGGTACACACAGCCCTGCTTGAGAGCCACAGACCTACAAAGTACACCTGACAGAACAGCCTGATCCTGCCAGCCTTTCATGGCAAACTCCACTGTCTGAGATATTTCACACACCATACATGTAGTAACACTGCTCAACCGGCAGTGCAGAGCACACTGAAAGATGAGGGTTACTTCAACAGAATTGTGCACATGTGCTTTACAATAGAAAGTTTAATTTTTCCCTAACATAAACATCCCTAATTACTGAAATTTTCCCCAATGTTTTGCATGCAAATCAGGTTACCAGGAGACTGGAGGAAGAGGTCTAACCAGCTATTAGCTGAGAAGCCTCTGAGTCTAACCACCAAGTATCTAAATTACAATTAAAAGGCATCCTCCAACTGGTCAGAACTAGTGGGATATGTTTATTTCTATTCACTGAAATAGAGTTTAAAAAAGCCCATTCTGAATCAGCCTGTGAATGGTACTAGGCCCAATGCTATTCAACATTTTCATCAATGATCTGGAAATAAATATGAAATCACTGCTGATAAAATTTGCCAATGACACTTAAGTTTGGCAGTATGATAAATGCTGAAGACAAGGCAATCGTAAAGAGTGATCTGGAGAGCTTGGTAAACTGAGCCCATTCAAACAAAATATATTTTGAAAACAGCCAAAGTTATACATCTCGAAACACGGAATGCAGGCCACACCTAAAGACAGCATAGAAAAGCAATGACTCACTTGGTCCTCAAGACCAGCATGGCACTATCCCGACGGTCCTGCCACAGGGCATGAAGGAATGCAATGGCAGCCCGGTGCAAGAGGGGAGGGCACCAGTATCTTTCCTGCTGTTTGGAGTCTATCAGTTCCAAGACCACTTGGAGGCAACTCCATTCCCCTAAGCTGAATTCCTAAAGCAAGAAGGAGAAAATGAGAGAGATCTACATCCAACTACTTCCTGTTTCAGTATGCTATTTAATTCCACCTACAAAATATGTAAGTAAAGCTTGAGCACATGATATCAGTGTGTATTTCATATACGCATGTATTTAATACAGAACACCTATGAGGAATATCTAAAAAGACAGTGAAAAGTGGAATAAATTATTTTTATAAGTCAGATTACTTCAAGGGGCAGGAAAAAAGTTTTACTTCTCTGCATATTTTGTAGGTGCAATTAAATAGCATAGTGGAACAGGAGGTGCTTGCATAGCAGTTGGAGAACACAGGAAGATTTCTCTTTGGTCGAAGGGAACCTTTTTGCCAATTGATCAGAAGGTCATAAGGTTCTCATCCCAGAATTAGGCTATACAGCATTAAAACTAATGTTCAGTATCTTGTCAGGAGCCTCGGGATGTATGACAAAGACACTCATACTGAGGACAAAGTAAAGTCTTAGAGATCTTTACTAAAATAAGGAACAAAGCCAGGAAAGCTGCAAGTCATATGTAAAGGTAGAAATATCCTGTTACTCCAGTAAATCCTTATGTAGACACTTGCTGTTTTACCTTTGACCCATCACTCCCATCTTTCACTTCCAGGTTCAGGAAGAGCTCAATGAGTCCAGGCTGTGTCTCTACAGCAACAGTGAGGAACTCCAGGATCATGACTTTAATGCGCATGTCCTCAATCTTACTCTGCAGGCGGGTCAAAAAGGCATCACGAATGGCAGCAGCATCACTCCCAAGGCAGGCATAAACAGACATTGGAGCTACCTGCAAAAGGGAAGAAACATGCTAAAAAAATGGAGATAAATGCTATGATGCTTCCTCTCAATATATAAATGGGGCTTGTGATATTTGTTTTAAACTGAAATTCCAGAAAATTCTCACCCTTGAGCGCAGGGACATTGGAGAGTGAAAAACCAAGAAATAATTTTGATTTTAATGAAACGTAGAAAATTGCCAAATTGTTCTGAGTTTTGGTTGCCTCTTTAGGAATTATGCTTCATTCCTCATCTATTTTACAAGGAAAGGAGCAAAACTGAAGACGACAGACAGACAGATAGATAGATTTGGGTTGAGATGTTAAAATAAATACCCCTGAAATTGCAACATTTAAATGCCTAAATAAAACCCAGAGGAGATTTCAGATTTTAACAATCAAAAAGTGTTAGTCTAATAGGTAAAAAATAAGTCTTAATACAGGGTCCCTGAGTAAATCTTAATACACGTGCCTTTTTGACAAGGTTGGAAATCTCAAAGCAAGAACACTCACAGGTTGTATCTTGGAGGGTCACTGGAGACAGTTTAAGTGGTGGAATCACTTAAACAAAAAGGGAAAGCATGGGAAAGCACTTGTGAGAAACTAGTTTTACCGTAGCGAGTCGTTTGAGCAGCTGGATGGCAAGGCGTGGCAGTGCTGGGTCGTGTTTGTGGTAGATATATTTGGCTAAGACAGCAATCAGATTGTTCCCATGAGCACCTGGTGAGAAAACAATTAAATCACAGGTGAGAAGCTGGAATAATCTCCTATGAGAGCTCTTCAAGACAGACTATTCAGCAACTATTTAGTAGGCAGTCATGCTACTCTATACTAGAGTGGAAAGGGAGTGAGAGGGAATGAATTCAGCTTTCCAAGAGGACAAGGGATGGGTCTGGCCATAGGTACTACTGGCAGCTGCTTTACCATACCGTTCAGCACTGTCTCATGTTAGAAAGCAGTAAACAAAACAAGTGAAAATAACAGTAGGTGGCTATCTGAAAGCAGTCCTGGTGAGCCAACAATGAGAATATAGTTCAAAGCTTCCACACTACTCCCAGAGCTGCGAAGAACCAGAATCATCAGTGCCACCAAGAGCCTAGTACGTGAAGAGCAAGACAAAAACAATTCTGCTACCCTTCCAAAAGTGGGCCCAGTGTCACATACCCAGCATCCCTGCATAAGAG
This sequence comes from Chelonoidis abingdonii, assembly GCF_003597395.2. NCBI lineage: Eukaryota > Metazoa > Chordata > Testudines > Testudinidae > Chelonoidis > Chelonoidis abingdonii. Next base: position 13,837,584 of record NC_133792.1, on the reverse strand, counting down.
GGTTCCGTAATGGTTATAATGCAAGGGGAAAACTTGTCAACTTAGTCCACATTATAGGGAATTTACTAAATGTCCATTGGCTAATCCCTTGGAGAAGGAGAATGCCCTCTGGCGCCCTTCCATCACTAGCATGCTGGGTGAGAACTGCACTGTTCAGAAAAGTCAGACCTCAATCCAGTGTTAGCAAGTTACACATTATCTGTGTGCAAGGGACAGACACTACCGCCTGGGCTGGCCAACAAAGAGGTACATACCATGCTGAGTAAGTGCCTGTTCTAGTGGGGATACCACGCTAGAAGGGGATTTCAACCGGATGACGTTATTGGTGACAGAGAATGCCAGCTTTACTGTCTGGATCAGCAGCTGGCCCTGGCCCAGTGACTCATCGCTGTGTTGCCAAACAGAAACCAAAAGGAATGTATTAAAATCAACTCAAATGATGCTCATCAGCTGTACAGTATTCAAATAGCAAATTCAGTATTCTGTGGTCCTATCAAGCAAGAGCAAAGGTTGTAAGAGAACTCTATTCACTCTCACTTATCATGCAAGTATAGCAATATAATGCAAAATACTACTGCATAACTAATCTTGAGTTTATAATAGTAGCACAAGGTCTTGAGAGTGTTTCTGTTCTAAACCCTTGTCTTTGAGGTGCGTAACTGTTCTGTGATTTTCCTTCTTCCCTAGGTTGGAGTTAAATTGGCTCATAAGTTTTTAAGTTCAAGGAGTGCAAAAAGCAGTTTTCAGACAGATCCAATAACCCATAAAACCGTATATTTTTTTTAAAAACTCTTGTATCGTCCATTATTGCCAAGGAGTAGAAGAAGGGAGATTAAAACCAACAAAAATTAAGCTAAAAACTTAATTACCAGACAAAAAAAAGTTGTTGAAATACAGTTAAGTTTTAGACATAATTCATTTAAATATTAGAAAGCAAAGACATCTGAAGTTAAGATTCCTCCACCCATGGTAACTCTTTCCCCATATCTTGCTCACCCACCCATGAGAGTTTCACCTGCTTCTGCATGGAACATAAACCCACCCTTTAGAGTACATATATTGTTTAACGAGCACCATATGGGAAATACTTTCTTTTGGTAATGTACCATGGGTCACAGATCTCCGCAGAAGGTGTAACTGTTTAGAGGCATCTCTCTTTTCAGTGTGTTGGGTGGTCTACAATCTGATAGTAGATCAGAAGATGGTGTGTACGTGGAAAAAGACATAAGATACTGTAGTCTATTCTTTAATGGGGAGAGGTCTCACTCCCATGTGTTAGCTATTTAGGGTTTCATAGGCAAGTATACAGTATTAGCGGGAGTGAGTGATCTGTACTGGAGGAAAGAGTTCAAGCTAGCTACAGAGTTCAAGCTAGTGCAGAGAATTTAACTTTGAATTTTCTTACTTTTGAATGCATAATTATTTTCTACTATGATGACTTTTTAAAAGCAGAAACCTCCACTGGCTGTTAGCACATCTTATCCTGGTTAGTGCAGAATGAGAAGTCTCTTGCAAATGTTGCACTCATGAAGGTTCTAAACTCTGCTGTCTATATCAGTGGATGTTAGAGGATCCATATGGCCTTCGGTTTCACAGTGAATGTTCAAATCGGCAAGGGGCTGTTTTTACCATTAGTCTCACTTATAAGGAGTCCAAGGCAGTCAGACAAAGAAAAAACTGGTTCTGAATTGTATTAACCTTTTTAACCCTTATTAAAGTTTAGGGACAATTTTTTCGAGATTAATGCCACAACCTCCCAACAGATCTCACCTCCGCCTAACAAGTCCAGACTCCCCCCCTCCCTTTTGTTCTGGAACAAAGCAGAGGTGGAAGGGGTGAGCCTTAAGGCCTCCTAACCCCTTTTCAGCCGCAACACATCTTTAGGGGCAGGCAGGCAGGCGTGTTAAGATGGGAATGGTCATGGCAAGGAAATAGGAAGATGAGGCGAGGCAAATTGCTATACCTGGGGCAGAGATCACTCAGTGTCTCGGAGTGAAACTGGAAGTAGGCTCACACAGTTTTGGGTGGTGGCTAGATGGGGCCTCAGTATGAAGACCAATATTTCCCCTTAACTGGACAGTTGCTTTAGGAGTTGTTTAGTTTGGGACAAAGAGGGGACAAAAGTCCCCTGCTGAAAGCAGGACCCAACTCCTCAGCTGCCTGCGGTGATTACTTGAGATCTCCCTCAGGCAACAGACAGAGTTTATAACCTCTTCAAATTCCTAACTAGTTCCTCTTATGAAACTCTGCAGATACATACCATGTTACCTACAACTGCCACAAAGGTGGTCACAGAAATGCTTTTATACTTAAAGCCTTAAAATCTGACCTTTCATAATTACAAGCTTTTCCACTTCAGCTTGTTAGTAACAGTCCTGTGTGTCAATTCTAACTCAGAATTAGCATGTAAAACAAATGTGAAGTTTTCAAACCAAGCCATTTTTCAGTTATGAAAAGACAAAACAAGCTGTAACAATTTTGAGTCCCCTTCTTTATTTCTTCAGACTCTCATAACTAAGAAACTAACCTCAAAACTTTGCACAAAGATTCTACTATGCACAGAGACTATGGAGAAGACATTTCAGGCAGAAAGGAAAATTTACAGAAAGTTACACAGAGGAGAGCCAAGTTCAAGATCAGACTTATAATGTCAGCTGAACGATAGAGCTATTTCTGTGTTTAGATAATTCCATGAAAACAAGGAGGCAATTCAGAATTGAAACTGATGCTTTATCCTTATCCCATCCCACCATGCCAATGTAATGTATGTTTCCAAATTATGGGTGATCTTATGTATTACAAAGGCTATAACATAGAGGGACAAGAGGATGAGATAAATCTAGTCTTCACCATAAGTCAGACACAGCATGTTATCTGAACATAAAGGGTTTTTTGGAAGGGTGGGGTGGTTCTGGCTTGCATAATATTACACTTACTTCCACAAATCTGCAATGCGTGCAATTCCCTTGAAATTCTCCAGTGAGTGAGTATAACTGTTGGACCAAATAAGTAAAATACATCTAAATTTTCTAAGATCATGCTACTTCATTTTTATAGAAACGAGTCACAGGAAGCATAGAACGGGGAAACAGAGGCAAGGCCCGGATAATTCAAGGACTAATATATAAAAGCAAGAGTATCAACAAGATTAAAATGTCCTTGGCATAGATGGGCAAAAAAGGCCCTGGAGCACACATAGTATCATAACTGCTGATGCATGCTACCTTTGATACAGATGTAAGGTAACTGTCCAAACAGCTGTGTGTAAGCTCAAAAGCTTGTTTCTCTAACCAACAGAAGTTGGTCCAATAAAAGGTTACTTCACCCACCTTGTCCCCCTAATATCCTGGGACCAACATAGCTACAACAACGCTGCATATAAATAAGTGATGGTCATTTTAAGGAGAAGAAAGGGAGAACGCTATTGTTAAGGAACTATTTTTGACTAAACCAAACTTGGCTAGGGAACAACAGCCAAGCTGTATAAACAGGGTGATGAGACAGCATCTAACAGCTACTGTAAAATAACCAAATATAGATAGCAGTGTCACATGCCTCTATGACAGATCAAAGAGTTGAGAACCCCTGACCTCTGTATACCACTGGTGGTCTGGGAAGCAGTTGCTAGTGATCCGTGGAGAGACAGCAAGCCACACAGTACTGGCTCTCTTCCTTGCTTCCTGAATGTGCAGGGGAGAGGAGGACTACGTGGTAAAGCAGTATGTGCAGAGGTGCAAGTGGAGGGAGGAGCAGCACAGATAGGAGGGTAGATGAAATGAAGAGCCAAATTAAGTAGCTTGATTAACTTTCTTCACAAAGGGCAACCCTCATTAAAGGCAGCTAAAATGCTTAGATACTTTCCTAATGTTACTTTTCCACAGAAGCAACTGCTACATTCATGAGAGATTTTATGCTATCATGAATGGGAGAGGATGGGGTCCACATGGTCACAACTGGAAGGGTGGGTGTACTCCATGCATGTGCACACAGACATACTTAAGGCCCAGACTAAGAAGCCTGAAAGTTTCTACTACAGATTATCTGTACTGCAGTCATGTGGCATCAGTCTGTGAAAAATCTCTAATTCAATATTTCTATTTGTATTCTAGGTTCCCTCTTTCCCCAACAGATTTATTAAAATATCTGAAGAGTTAACACTCCTGAGCCAGAAAGGCTGGGTAGGTCCACTGAGCACACTAGTAATGGCCGGAGAGAGTTTTTCAAAGCACAGAAGGACCTTTAGTTACACACTAATAAATAAAGGGATTTAACCATTGTTGAAGTGTCCAAAAGTAACTGTCCTGATAACAGGCTGGAGAGGAGGTTTAAGTTGTGAAGCAGCCCTCAGTACTGCCTTCTCGAATCCACCGTTAAGAAACTGATCAATCAAGAAACCACAAGGACTTTCTAACACTGCAACTCAAGCTTTGTAATGGTTTACTCATGCTAGAGGATTGTACTGGACTCAAGGAATGATTTGGAGGCATGAAAACTGGAACTTTTGCTATAATTTTCCTGCCTTTTACTTCATTTGGTACTTTCATATGCTGAACCTAGTGAGCTCTTTATAATAGCATTACTACAAGCAAGTGCGAAACAATCAAGCATGCTCACATCTCATTTCTATAGTGCAATACTCAGTTAGGCTAAGCAAAATCAGAAATGAAAAGCAACTGCAGGAATTAGGGAATGTATATGAAGAGAATAAGCACAGAGACAGAAAGCTGTAAATAAGCAGCAAGTTCTTGGTAATTTTTTCAGAATTTTGATCAGAGACAGTTGCTCTGACTGGCAACTACATTGACGCCCAGCAACACATAACCCAGTTAAACCACATTTCAAGTATGACTTGTTGCTGCTTTTTCCATGTTGCAACAGTGGAACACGTGACTCACCTACAGGACTGCGAGGCCATTACCATATCAATGGTGTCCACACCGATGCCCATGATGTTAATGACAGCCTGTCCTGCTTCCGTATTGGCCAGGCTGAAGATGCACAAGGATTGCAGGCTTGGAGCATTGCTGCAAGACAAGGACACAGACATTGGAAAGCAATCAATCAAAGGAAAGGTCCTCTGCCTGATCTGATACACTCAACATGGATCAGTGCCAGCATCAACTCAGACACTACAGGGATGAGCACATTAGAAGTACGCAAGATAGAAAGATCTTACTGATTCCACCATGCATCATGAAAGTTAACACAAAGTAACATCTTTCAATTTCTATACCACCCACTCACTTCATCTCCCCTATTCCCCAATATGTCAGGTGCAAACCCCCAGAGTGGGCACACCAACCACAGAGAAGTGGATGGCAGTCTGGAATGTGCACATCTGCAGCAGTATAAAATTAAGCTTGTCCACTAGCTTCCTTCCCCTCATCAGCAGATTTGCATAACCATCCGGGTTTACCCTCTCTCCCACTCCTTTCTCCATTTCCCTGGGCTCAACGTAAGCAAGGTGGACCAAGGCTACAAAGCAGCACACTATACTGTTGCCAAGTTAGTATTTCACATTCCAAGTTGCAAACAAAAGGACAGTGACTGAGGTCTTCTGCACTGTAAATTGGGCTGTTGCATATAGAGTGATGTATGAAATTCACTTCCCCTTTACCTGCTGTGAGGATCCATTTCAGGGCAGAGATTCAGAATAGCATGGATGAGCTGCAGGATTAGGCATCCTGAAAAGCAGGAAGAATGAATTCAGTCTTCAGAGAGAGAAGTTGTTGAGTTCAGAAGCAATAGGTACCGTTACATTATAAAGTATAAATTCAAGTGCTCACTGAGCCATTTATAATGAAAGGGGAAAAAAACAACAGAGAAAGACACATTCTCTCTAGACAGAGTTCAACTTTGCTCCCCTTGAAGAGCTATCCTTACCAATTCGTTCTCTCACTCCATGGGAGTTATAGCGCCATTTGTGGTAGTTTGGTAACATTTCCTTCAGCACAAACACAATGCAGGGCATCAGCCCTTGGCTCTGGGTGCTGCCAAGTTGTCCCTAGAAAAAGCAGCAACATTACAGTTTTGATCCTAGTTCAAAGGTATGACATCTTTGGTTGGAAGACATTTAATCCTCACACTCCAAAGACAGAAACAGGGGTCAGAACAGTTCTGCCAACAGTCCTGCGTAATGCAGCATGGGGACAAAGGTTTATGAGCAATTTCTATTCTCTTGCACTCAAAGCAAGTGAAGATCAGATGTGTTATGGAGGTAAATACACTTGTATCTCTAGAAGAGGAAAAGCAGCAGACAAAGAGCTTTCCTTTCCTGCTTACCCAGAGCAATGTTAATGGGACTTTGAAGAGACATAAGGTGGGTATGTTAAATGGATACCAGAGGAGGCCCCACCCAAGGGAACCCCATACATTCAGTACATGCCTTTATTTCATCTTCACCCTCACCAGCTAGTAGTAACCTATTGCTGCCTGAAAATGTACAAGCACTGCAGAAACACTTACACGGACAAGAGTTGTGACCAAGTGTAGGAAGGAGATGGTGACACCATACTCGCCCTGAGGCTGTTCCACGCTCATCAACAGGTTTCCATAGCCCCCAGCATTCATTCCCTCAGCACTGTGGAAGGAGCGAGAGCGTGCATTGTATGCACAATAGGAACCAAGCAGATGGAGAAGTGTGCGCACATGTGCAGTGGGGAGGAGGATCACATCAACTAATACACATGGGGGAATGATCCTGAGTAGAGAAAAGGTGACTCACCGAGCTCAGGACAAATCACCCTGGCACTTAAGAAGTATTTTACTTCTCCTTAAGGGCAGTATCTTGTATTTTATAAGTCTGATTAATCTTGCTTCTGCTGCAAAGCTAAGCATGTTTATGATCAGAGGGTAAGTCTAAATGTAGTGAAACCGTAACCAGTTGCCAGCGTCCCCCCATGCTCTGTATGTTTCCCCCGATGACCAACGACTGACACATCAAACCCTTTGTATCACCTTTCTTAATATTTTCTCCTTATAGAAAATATAAGGAGCTCAAACACTTTACAGTCACATGTGATTCAGCGGAACTGAATTTAGAATAAGAATTTTGCCAGTCTATTATGTAAGAATGGAACATTAAGTGCCTGGATTTTAGAAAGTCTAGAATCCACACTAGTGAAACACTTACACCTCATATGGCATATGATCAAGGGAAGCAAAGGCACAAGAGAAAACTGAATTACCTAATCACGTGACTCATACTGGAAACTGGATTGGCAACAAATGGTAAGAACCCCGTATGGTGAAGATCAGTCCAGACCTAGAAGAGGAGAGAACAGTATAATTATACCCCCTTTTATATATATACACACACACGCACACACTATTCCATTTCAGGAAAATCAGAAGGTATCCTCTCACCTTAGCTGGCATGCGGGCAGCCAATACAGTCAAACAATTGACACAAGAAGCAATAACATCCACTGGGGGAGAGATCACACTTGTTAACCTAGGAAAAACCCAGAGTATTATATATAAAAATCTTCAGAACGTAGACCAGGTCTATACAGTTTTTATACTGGTATAGAGAGGTTGTGATTTCTCTGCTGAAATAGTTAACTCTGCACAACCCATAGTGTGGACACAGTTATATAGGTGCCTTACACTGGTAAAGCATATTCCCCTTCCTTCAGAGATAGCTATACCAGGTGTATTTATACAGATATAATTGCATTCACATTAGAGAGAGCTGTACTATTATATCGTTATACACCTCTACCCCGACAGAACACGACCTGACAGAACACGAATTCAGATATAACATGGTAAAGCAGCGGGGAGCCCCGGGCCCTTTAAATCACCGCCCAAGCCCAGCAGTCAGAGCTCCGGCGGTGATTTAAAGGGACCGGGGCTCCCCAGAGTGGCTGGAGCACCAGGCCCTTTAAATCACCACCAGGGAAGCCGGTCCAGTCTGTCACGGTGTGCCGGCATGCCATACCGGACCAAACCCGATATAATGCAGTCTCACCTATAAGGTGATGAGATTTTTTGGCTCCCGAGGACCGCATTATATCGGGGTAGAGGTGTAGTTAAAACAATACAACGGTTGTGTGTAGGCAAGGTGGTCTAGTGGTCTACGCACAGGACATGAAGGCAGGAACTCCAGAATTCTAATCCCAGCTCTGCAACAGACTTCCTAAATAGCCTTTGGTAAAATTTGTGGTTGACCATTTTTCCCATTTCTAGTAACTTCAGGGGTGCCTTAACTGTTGCTGCTAGTCAGGTACTTACCTCTGTAACAGCATGTAGATCCGTGATGTGATTGGCAGAAGACAATCTGCTATTGACACATCAGTGCTGATGACCTTGTGAACCAGGTCAATAACTGGCTTGACCCTCTGGCAGTGCTGAATCACATCTGGATAAAGAAAACTAGTATTACAGTCTGGAGAGATGCATAAGCAGCATTACTCTCTCTCTCTCCACTCCTTGGATGATCTACTACAATCTCTACAAGAGAGGTCCTAACCTTCAGTAAGTTACTTCTCAGATTACTCCACATCTCTAATGAAGGGAACATCTACTTTCCAGAGTGCAATACAGAAATTGATTAAACTGGAACCATGTCCCTCAAATGACCAAACACAGAAATGTGAGGGTGGGCGGGATATTTTAAAAGGCTCCTGCTCATTATTTTCTCTCATCTAAAATTTTGCCCAGCTCCCTATAAGTGCTTACCATCACCTGATCTCTTTTATGGAGACAGCATAATACAAAAAATGAAACCTTTCCACCTCCTGCTGTATTTGATTCTCTCCTACTTTCTCTCTCTCCTTTCTTCCGCCTCACTCCTCTTCTCTAGTATTTGTTCTTTCCTCTTGTCACAATCCCCAATGTGGTGCTAGACTCAGCCACAATGCCCTTCTGTAACAGCGGCAGGCTGTTCCAAAGGAAGTGGAGAATGTGCCTAGGACCTGTCCAAATCCCACTGAAATTACGCTTGATTTTTTTCCTCTTATGTTAATGTTACTAATACATCACACTCCTCTCTCCCCGATAACATCCACCCCAATTCCCCTCTTGCCTCACCTGCTGTTGATACAACATGGAGCAGCATCTCAATTTCACAGGTGAACAATGTCCAGCTGCTGTAGGAATATTCCCATCGTACTAAGTATGCCCGGTCATCCAGCATCACCTGGCCCACTGTTCCCTGAGGTATTCGTAGGTTTGTCTGGCCCAGTCCTAAGGGAGGGGGAGGAAAAGGTGAAACAAAAACAAAGTCAGCAGCTTCAGAATGTGATCAGAATCCAGTCTTCACAATTAAAACCTGTAAGCAATTTGGTTCATAAAAAACTAGATCTGACAGTGTTCCAAGGGTGAAGGACCTCACCAGAATTCCTTACCCAGGGGATAGAGAAGTTTTGGCACCTGCCTTCTCCAAAGGGTGCCATCTTCATGCGAGATCACATCAGGAGGCTTGTGTTTGTACAACTCAATGTAGAAGGACATTTTATCCAGGAAACTGTACACCTGCAGACGGAGAGAGCTACAGTATACAGCCAGAGAACTAGAGCTTTCTAAGGAACTATTAAGCCAGGCCATTTCTAGAGATAGGTAAGGTTACTTGAAATGCATAGTCTGCTTCCAACATGCCAACTCCTACTGAAGCAGAAATACCACCATCCTGTCCCCATGTAATTGCCCAAATAATGCCTCTCTGAACTAGTGAATCAAGAAGACAGGAACTAATTATGAGTAAAGCACTAAAAGTTAGCATCCTGACACAAGGCAATTGTCACAAGCTATGAGTAGTGCTTCAGCTCTGGGTTCTGGCAAAGTGGCTCCCATAAAGTTGCAATGAAATCCGTGCTTCTCCCATTTATCATTTGATGTCTAAATTACTTGGAACTCGTCTACTGATTGCACATCATAAAACAGCAACTGAGTTATACTCAGAACTTTGTTTTTTGTGCTAGTCTCCCTGAACATCATATTAAACATTAGAGCAGGAAGCAGTTCCAAAGCATAAAATATGTTTGAGGCCCAAGCAACATTACTCTACAGTGCCACATGGAAGACCAGGTTCAGTTCCTATTATCTAGATCCCTAGGATTATCTGTGCTATGAAGGCAGTAAGCTCAGTACTAGAGAGAGTGCGTGCCCTATATCATGCAAAAGCAACTCTTCTGGCAGGCTCAGAAGGAAGTCCTGTCCAGACCACCTGGCCAAAAGGTTGATGGTTGTTACCCAAGGCATCAAGGATGGGATGTGTGTACAAAGCAAAGGGAGAGAGTCGGACACAATGTTCCTTTTCTGTCCAGATATAAACTGTCTTCCAGATTTCCGGCCAGGTTCCATACCTTTTTTGCAGTAGATTTATCCGATACAAGGGCTTTGAGCAGCTGCAGAAGAGGAGAGAGAAGATGTGGGAACATCCCACACACACTGTCCAGGATAATACCCAGACCTGCAGTTGGCTCCTGGCCGTGGAGACACAAAAGAAAAACTGTTACTAAACAAAAAATGATCAACATGATTCTTCTGCTGGGGGGTGGGTCAATGCAGCAAGGCAACTTTAGTGAGGAATGTGCTTAGGGCTCCTCCTGCTGGAACATTCGTGTTGCATCTACAAATCCTAACATCCAAAGGTTTTGAGAAAAAACAACACTCAACTATTTGTATCATTCATTGACCCTTAGTGGAAAGTTAAACTTCTCAAATTAACAAAGCAATTGTCATTCCCAGTCAATCTGACCAGAGCCAGGTGGTGATGAGAGATGCCTGGGTTCTGTTATTTCCTGCTTTGTGTTGTTAAATGTTAAGCAAATGGCTCCATTCAAAAGACCAATAATTTCATCTCTATACAACATACACCTACTATTAATCATGAACAAAAGCATCACTCCAGCTCTTAGTTTTGCTGTGATAGGCAACCAGTGTTAATGCCCCTGGGTGAGAGAGAGTGCCTGGTATAATGTAGGAAGGTAAAATGGAAACGGATGAGCAAATCTGTAATGAAGCATGATTAGAGGTTTTATGCAAGGGAAGGTCTCTGACACCACTACATCTCAGCCATTTCTGTGACAAGAGCAATATCAGCACAGTGTTATTCTAGCATTTAATTCTAATATAGTTGGTTAAAATTGGAAGCAAAATGTTCACTCCCACAATCCCAGCCATGGTTTAAGTTACCATGTAAATTACTACTTGTTGCAGTATCAACAGTGCAGCCACAGACTGTACCTTAACAGGCTGGGGGGGGGGGGCTAAAGGCAAACCATATAAGAGATGCCAATGGAAACTAGCTCTGCAAGCCCTGCTAAAAACTACAACCAGGGGAATGTGACATTGCACCCCATGATGCTTTGTGGAGGTATGCTTGTGAATGTAGATATGATATAACTGGAGTGTGTTTTGTGCTGCATATGCCATGTAACATATCTCTGCAAAGGTTATGATCTACTGAATATATTCATCCTATTTATATGCATGTATTGTTTTTGTATTCTAAGTTATGAATATTGACTGTGTACTTGTTTGATTTTAAGTAGCCTTAGTAAGGCATTTGGGCGGCTTCTTAGAAAGGAATTTGCAAGTTAAAGCTCCAATCCTCACAAGAAGTCTACCTGAGGACATTCAAGCTAGCATGTGAACAATGGCTGCTGCCTGTAAGTTCTGAGTCATGCATGGACATGTGACTTGCCCATGTGAGTCCAGAACCCCATCTTGTAGCTGGGATTCTACACAGGGAGAGGAAGGGGTGTCCACCCACAAGAGAAAGCCTATTTAAATCCCTGGGAAACCCCTCCATTTGGTCTTCAGCTGGCTCAAGAGATAGCTTCTCCACTGCCAAAGGATACCTGAAAGAACCTGGAACAAAGGACAGTAACCACGGGGGTATAAATGATTGCTGGACCCAGACTAGAAGGAGGCTAGTCTGTAAAAGAAGCTTACTGGAACATCTCTGAGGATGAGATTTCATCTGTAATCACTTTCTTACTGTATTAGGCATAGTCTTGTATGTTTTATTTTAGTTTGCTTGGTAATTCACTTTGTTGTCTTATCACCTGGAACCATTTAAATCCTACCTTTTGTATTAAATAAAATCACTTTTTACTTATTAATTAATCCAGAGTATGTATTAATACCTGGGCGTGGCAAACAGCTGTGCATCTCTCTCTATCAGTGGTATAGAGGGTGAACAATTTATGAGTTTATCCTGTATAAGCTTTAGACAGGGTAAAACGGATTTATTTGGAGTTTGGACTCCATTGGAAACTGGGCATCTGGGTGTTGGAGACAGGAACACTTCTTAAGCTGTTTTCAGCTAAACCTGCAGCTTTTAGAGGACGTGGTTCAGACTTGGGTCTGGGTTTGTAGCAGGCTAGCGGGTCTGGCTCAAACTGGGCAGGGCACTGAACCCCCAAGCTGGCAGGGAAAGTGGGCTCAGGGGGTTTCTGTGATCCAACCCGTCACAGAGAATATGAAAACCTCATTTCTTTCTTAAAAGAGCATATTTCAACAAGGTATGACAGCAAGCAGGCAAGGCCAAAGAAGTCCCAAAGTACTCACCGTCCTCCAGAAGAGCTGTGGAATGCTGGAAGCTGCTAGAACTTCACAGGCTACATCAATGATGTCCTTCAAAGGAAAGAGCGTTGGGGAGAAATTAAAATTACTTTAGGATAGTTTCCTTCCAAATCAAGTCTTGTCACCTCCCTTGGAATCCAGGGTTCAATACAGTAACATTTGTGACGCTGGTAGACCAAGTGCTAGCTCATGCCAAACTCCCAGGCCAATTCACTTGTGTATTAGTGCAGATTAATGTGATTGTTAATTGTTTAAGAATGTATTTGGTGTTTACACTTCACGAAAACTTTGGGATGTTACATGTATTGAAGAATAAGCCTTGTGTAAGAAGGCTTGTGTAATGCAAATGAAGAACTGTACCAGGAAAGTACTAATTTGTGTGCATTTGAAGGCAAGTGGTCATTGTGTGTGATGATCAGAGATCCAAGACTCTAAATGCACTTGTCTCTCTCCCACAGTTAAAGAAAGAGCCCACTGCCAGCTTATTTTCTGTGAGAAGAAGCTATAAGTATGGATTCGGGGAAAGAGCCAGGATCTCTGGACTGTCTGGACTATGACAGGGAATGGTACCTGATGCAAAGCAGAGATCCAAAGACAATCTGGGTACCCTGAAAAGACTTTTGGGAAACTAGCAGTTTATTACATCTCTACCACCATTTGGAATTACAGACTGTGGCTCACCTAAACATATATTTTACCTGCTTTAACCTCTCAATAATGCATTTCCTCTTCTTAGCTAATAAACATATAGTTAGTTTACTACAGAATTAGCTACCAGCATTGTCTTTGGTGTGAGAACTAGAATGCAACTTGACCTAATTGAGTGACTAGTCTCTTGGGACTGGGAGTAACTTGGATATTTGTGATTTTTTACATAAGTGACCATATATCACTAGGTCCAGTTTGTCTGGGTGGCAAAATAGATTGTCTGTGACTCCACTGTAAGACTGTTATAGTGATCCAAGAGTTCACATTTGGTACTGAGCTGGTGCAGTTTAATTACAAAAACATACCACTGTTTTGGTGTCTCTTCCCTGCTTTGACATTCAGCCCTGAGGTAGGCACCCATGGTTATGAGCCACTCCAAACAGTGTGCCAATAGTCATTCCCTAAATTGGAACTGCACACCCTAAGCTAAATAAGAGAAAATACGCAAGCCCATTTTAACCCGAATATACACCAACTCTCTCTAAAATCACACTCACTGCCAACGAACTGACTGGCATGGGATATGGTAAATCTGCTATGGAAGTAATAGAGTATATTGTCCTCCACACCCTAGGAGCTCAGTGCCATTATGATATATCTTATTCCCATTGCTTTCCGATCAATACTCCAGCATTTGCTTGGAAACCATTGTCCCATAAAATGTAAGAAATACTACTCTGGATCTTTAATTAGTACCCAGCAGAGATGTTGACAGTTTTTAGAGTTGGAAGAACCATAAAGTTTGTGTTATGCATTTGGAGTAAAACACAGCTGGCCCCACTTTCAGAACTGTCTGCCTAAATCATTCAGTGGATACAATCCCAAACACAGAATTTGCACCCAGAGTACAGGTGGCCAGTTTTGAATATTAGGTTATGGTAGGTTATAATAAATAAGATAACAGACACAATGAGCCTTTGACACTTACCTGCTGATTGCCTAACGTATGTAATTCCAGAGAGGTCAGAACAAAGGAAAGCAGCCCATAAATACACATGCAAGCTGTGCTGGCAGTACACTGTAATGCGAAAGACAGGTCAGTGAGTGACAGTGGAGACTAAAAACGCTATTCAAGAACCAGAATATAGTTCATTACAGAACACATGTAACAGCCCTCAGTTTCCTTAGCACATCACAGACATGTGTCTCTGAGCCACTGCCCCTTTCTGCAGGTATATAAGAGAGGGGATCACCAGCTTCCCAGCTCCCCACCTCAGGCTAGCCAATGTATCTATGGGAAGATAGTAGAAATGGGAGCAGCAGTTAGTGAATTGCCACACAAAACCACCTAAATTCTTATGAGTAAATGTGTCTAAAAGCCACCCTCCACTCCCCACTCAGAATCCTCTTCAAAACAATCATATCAAGAAACACTCAATGGTCAGAAAAATGGGAGGGCTCTTCTTCCACCAACGTCCGGCTGACTGACAGCTACTGGAGCTTTGTAATAGTTTGTTCTTGTAAACGACACTGTCTAGTGAAACTGTTTGTGGGAAATGGTGGCAGAAACCAAAAGCTGCAATTGCTGGTGCATCCATAGAGTCAACTTAAGAAACAAGTTAAGTATGATAGTAATAAATGTTCACAGTCACAGGAGTTTAGAGCCAGAAGGGACCATAAGATCATCATCTTTGATCTTCCATCTCTCACAGTCCACTAAACACTACACAGCTACCTCCAAATTAACCCCAACAAACAGAATCAGACCAAAATATTACACAGCCCTTAGGAGACTAGGCAAAATTATTGTGCGCCACAGGCACAGAACAGGAGGGACCCCTGTTGCATCCATGCACAAGGTTCTTGAAAGGCTGAGATATACATCTTTCTCATATAGATATAGAGCAAATTTTCCAATCACTGGCCAGATCTGGACCTTCTCCAGCCAAATCTAGTCCCTAGCAGAATAACTTGGGGAAATAAATTTTTAATTTGCCTTCTAAACCTACAAACACTTCATTTAAATTCCACCCTACACAGAAAGGAGCTGGAACAACAAAACTGATGTCACTTACTGGCCAACACTTCACTATGCACTCTATTCAGGACTGGAATTAGACTTACAAAAACAATGGCCTAACCTACCTACCTTCCCCCACATCTTCACACTATCAATATCATGGAGCCCCCTCACCCTGAAGACCCTACAAACATGAGAATGAGAAACTTACATTTTTCCCCCCACTGCTGAGTGATCGTAGCAGCTTTGTCAGGTACTGGAATATATTCAGCTGGATAGCAGTACTTCCCATTCGCCTGATCGCATTGGTCGACTCCTCTGGGGTTACTGTGTGACGGAGCAAAGCCCAGGCCAAGAGCACAGGGGCATGATGAGAGATGTCCCCTAAAGTCAGCAGCAGATGGTCCATTTCCTGCTCAGAAGACAAGATACAAGCAAAGAAATCAAGACAGGTTGAAAGAAGCCCTGAGCCAGCAACCATTCAGCTGACTGAGGTGTAGCTTTAACAATCACCTAATTCATGCAGATAAATGTCTTGTATAAAAACAAGGATCTATGGAGTTGACCAAGTTCCACTTTCAGGAAGAAACTGCTTAGCATGTTTTTTCTGTCATGCGGATTCATACCCTTTGGAGATGGAGGTGAGAGGCTCTCAAAAATAAAGGACACACAATTCTAATGAAAATAATGGATAGCCCCTTGTTTAAATTGAAGTTTGTTGTTTTGATACAAGTGTCACAGTGAAATAACAAATGTGAAATTCCAGGTCAGGTGTGCAAAGATCAGTCAGAGCACAAGCAATACCAGTGTTTCCTCCATAACTTAATGACCTTACTGTGCTTTTCTAGCTCCCACCTATTTTCTTCCCTGAAAACCTTTGAAATATACTACACCACAGATGTTTAATTTCTCTCCATTTTGATGTCCATGTTAAGACCATTTCTTAGCTCCTCCCCACCTTTCCCTAAAACCACTTTCTTATGAGACAAATAGAAATGAATAATTCATTTCCTCTTACTTGCCCCATATTGTAATGTAGATGTTAGTTCAGTCAATCTGCAAATCCAGAATCTCACAGACAAGTTCTGCCCACAGAGCTCCAGCAGCTCTACTTTGGTCAACCACAACGATCTCTAATTACAGAGGAACTACAAATGTCAAGAGATTTATTGAAGGTTTACCTGGTGCATACGCCCATTACTGGCAAATTTATGTTCCTCCGTCCTATCATCCAACACACGTTCATGCAGGGAGTCAATTTCCATGCCCTCCACCAGGATAAGAGCACTGAAGTAGCTGGAGCAGCGGCCGGGGGAAGGAAGCAAGAAAAAGAAACTCAATTTAAAGATTCAGTAGGAAAGAGGGAAGTAAAAGCTGGATAATGGAACAGTCCATCAGCTTTACATTTACCTACTAGTCCTCTGATGAAGGAAAAAATTATGTGAAATTAAGAGCAATAATCCAAAGAACATAAATTCTTGGATCTTGATGTGCCAACAGATGACAAGTTAGGTCTTCAAAATAATCTACTGCTGGCTGAACAGTCACTAAATAGGAAAGACATTTATTCTGATTTGAAGATGGTCTCTCTTCCTCGGCCTATTTCTACCATGTTACATTCCACATTTTCAACATCCAGATAGCCACTGGCTGTGTCTCAGTCCAATCTGAAGAAACCTTTTATAAACTAAATCAAAGGTCATAAGGATAAACACTGTTTACACAAATAGTGATTCTGGAGGGCACCATCATGAAATACACCTATATTCTGTATTGAACAAGAGATTTGTTCAATTGCACACTAATCCCATACATACACACAAGACTTACCCAATACGATCCACCAGGTGATCCATGCTTTCATCCACCAAATGCCTGTTGGTCTGTCTAGAGCCAAATCCCTGTTCTTTGAAAAGCCTGGCAAAGGTCAGCAGCTCATCAGGTGCCATCTCAAAGTATGCATAGTAAAGGAAGATGACTTCTAGAAGCATGGATTGCTCGCGGAGGCACTGCACAAACCAGCGGGACACCTGGCGCTCTGTCTGTACAAAGAGGAGAGTCCTACCGTTATATGTTGAAACTAGCATGTCAGCTGAAGCAACCTGAACTGGAGAGTGGCTGGGGCAAATCAGTTTGCTCCAATGGTGAGGGAACTTGCTCTTAAGTCACACCGGAAACGCTGTTTAAAAGTCATCCCCTCAATGGCAGTTGGTGCATCCCACAACATATAGCATTAAGGGATTAAGGTAAAAATCAGTGATATTGGGATTATGTGATCCTTATGCAGCCCACAGAGCTGAAGACAGGATAAACACCTACTCTATCCCAGGAGACACTACCCAAGTTGCCAGGATGCCAGATGATTTAGTTTCACAATTCTGCAGGGTTTATTTAAATATTAAATAAAACGCTACTAAGAGTCAACAGAGTGGGCTGCTTAAAACAGATTACACTCCACTCCAAAATCCTGCTGGTCTAGTGACAGCTCAATGGGCTTTTTACAAAGGGGATCGGAGTTCAGATCTCAAGATCAGAGCCTAGCTCCTGAAACAAGATGTGTTCAGAGTATTACCAAAGGGAAACAATTCCCTTAAATTCCTTAGAAGGCTGGAAATATCCTTGTTAATTGCATTTAAGCATATTCACTTTGAACTCATTAATCAACAATGTAGTGAAGAAAGTAAAACTCTGATAAAGGATAATTTTTGATAATTTTCAAAATACCATGAGATTTCCATGTGTTTCCCATGTAGGAGCTTCTGCTTTGTATAGATCTTCGAACTGTTTCCGGTAATTAGGAACCAGTTCCTTGTCCAGCTTCTCAACACACTGCGAGTATTGTGCCTTTCAAAAAATAACACAGACATTACACATACACATGTATAAGCTTTTTAGATGCATAGTCAGACAAACAATGTGTCCTTTAACAGTAAGATCAGATTCAGGAAAAGGTTCAAGTATTCACCATGTAGGGGTGCCTCTCATCCTGAAAATAAGTGAGTAGGTTGAGGACACAGCGCAGAATGCACATTCTTTCTTCATAGTAATAGTCAGCAAGCTGTGAAAACACAATGTCATCAGCATCACTTGCTGCTGTGTCTAACTCTCTCTTCCCTCTCCTTATCTCATCGCTGATGCCTCCCATCAAACTGCAGTGACTATGCTCATAAACTTACATTGCCCATGCACTACCTACAATGGACGCTTCAGCGTAATGGCATGACTCAGTGAGATAGTTTAAGTCATCTGACAAAAGCATCTAGTTCACTCTTATGCACATGCGCGCACACCCGTTTTCATATATTAGAACAGGTTCTTTCATTCCATTGCTAACTCAGAAAGAAAGGAACAAGGCAGAGCAAAAAGGAGAGATGAGATTTCAATCTCTTTCTCCTCTTGGATCCATAATTACATAGGTGTGATCTTCAGTCCTCTTTCCAAAGACATCTCTTAGGATGACAACTGAGCACAGAAATGCAAAGCTGTGGCTATCCTCGGACTGCTTATTTCTGCATGGCCCAATTTCCGTCAGCACAGCCTAAAGGTCCCTGTACAGAGTAACTGCTCATGCTGTTCCAGTCTATGGCCAGCCACTCTTCTGTAAAGCATTTTGAGATCTGCTGATGAAAATCACTACATAAAGAGCAAGGTGTTACTACTACTTCACAAATTAATTAGAAAAATCCCCCCAGATTTGCTCTTTACATTGAAGGGACACTTCAATCATTCCCAGCTTTTCCCAACCAATAGCAAACAAAATTAGTTCATTGCCAACATCTCTTTTTAAAATGAAAGTAAGAATGAAAACTACTGACCTTCAGCATCAGAGCCTGACTCTGCCTTTCATCCTGCAGGACAGTCTGCAATCAAAACACAACAGAATAAGGAAGTGGCCTTAATGCACCTACACTAGTCACCAAAAAATTCATACTGAAAGCAATAAAAGACATCATTTCCTGTGAGAGGCCAGATTTCAGCGTTACAGAGCACAGATTCTCACTAGCAAGCATGAGTTTACCTCTCACTCCTTTCATTCTTTCTCCTTTCATCCCTACCTCTCTCTCTCAGACACCTGTCAATACATTCCTATGGCTAAGAGTTCAGGTAAATCTCAAGACTCACACTAGGCAGGATAGACTAGAAGATTAGACCTGGACTCCAGATACCTCATTTTCTGTAATGTACTTGAGCATCAGAAATTCAGGGGGAAAAAGTACCCAAATAATTTCCAAATCTGGATTTCAGCATCATGCACAACCATGTCAATGAACCACTGGTGTTAAGGAGGAAAAGAGACAGTAGCAT
Source organism: Chelonoidis abingdonii (assembly GCF_003597395.2). Taxonomy (NCBI): domain Eukaryota; kingdom Metazoa; phylum Chordata; order Testudines; family Testudinidae; genus Chelonoidis; species Chelonoidis abingdonii. The sequence continues at coordinate 13,818,077 of NC_133792.1, read as the reverse complement.
GATTCAGGCACATACTCCAGACCTTAAGTGAGTCCCGGGTCCCTCTGTAATCCTCTTGAAGATAACACTGCAATAGCTGCACACTTTGCTCTTCATCCAGCCCCTGAAACAAGAGAGACGCACAGACACAGAGAGGAATAAGACAAAGCAGCTAAGTTTATCAAAAGGTGCAAAGTCACTCCAAATATTCAGGCATCTCTTCCCTTTGGAATAAATTCTTCCAAAAAGTGTCAATAAATTGGTTTCCTCTGGGGCTCTTAACAGTTATGGTCAGTAGAGTTTGTTTAAGGAAAGCAGAACACGTACATTTTAAAATAATGTAGATGTGGCTAGTTCAGCTCCAGCAGGAGTATAATGGATCAATTAAATAAGGGTCCTATCATAAACTGATCACCCTGTTCTATTTCTGATTGGAAGGAACCCAATTCTGCGAGTAATTAGTCAAGATTTTCCAACATGACAAGGGATTTTGAGTGTCCAGTTTGAGATGCCTTAAAAAAGAACGATTTTCAGAGAGCAAGCGCTAAGCACTTCCTGAAAAACAGCCTTTTAGGTGGTCTCAATTTAGGCACCAAAAATTAAGGAACCCAAAAGTCACTAGTCACTCTGGAAAATTTTAGCTTATTGCCTCAGTTCTTGCTTATACCTTAGTTTAGAATAATCAGGATTGAAAATAGCCTTCAATTCACTTCTACTGAACATTAAAACAGCTTATTAAACTTAACTGAGCTTCAGAATTTGATACTCTTACTGTTTTAGTTAAATGCCTGTGACAAATGACTTGACCTGACAAACTCTCTCTGCAGAAAAAAGTATGTGTCCAATAGGGAACTGGAGAAGAAAAACTGTAGGCAAAAGCCTCAGCATAGAGAAAGTAACTCTTTATCCGGGTAGCAGGAGATAAATTAGAAAAGATTACGCTTCAGTTATCTTCTTCGGAGATAAGATACACTATGTCAAGAACAGAAAGCACAAACCCAGGTCTCTGGCTGTGCATTCCAAGTGTGAGGGCAAGAATTAAACTGCCTAGGACCTCTGCTCACCAAAAACTTGCTGATCCTCAGGCCCAGTTCCTTCAGTGGAGCAGCAACATCTTTATCAGCTTTTACTTTTTCGGCTGAACTTGCACTAAAGAAAGAAGAAGACCCTTTTAGTCATGAAAATGCACTAAAGACACAAAGAGGCAAAACAAAAAGGCTTAATTCCAAAATCCCTGGCTTTTGTCAGTTTAAAAATCAGACTTTTCAGTGATTGTTCTGGCTTTTCTATATTTAATATACATACTGTAACCTCAGTGCAAGACTTGTTTGGCACAGTTCACTTCATGTGCAACGAAAGGGACAGTTAGACCTTATACTATCCCATGCTTTGCTGCACATGGGGCTACCTGCATTTGTCATCCTTGCCTGTCAACTGCCCTTCTCTTCAAATCTTCCCATTTCATGTTGAGGTGCTTGATGTCATTCAGAACTGTTCATTTCCATCTTATTCACCGTCTTCCTCTCTTCCTTCTTGCATTTTCTGGCTTCCATTCAAGGGTGGTATTTAGTAAGCGTTCTTTTTCCATTCTCAGCACATGTCCCAGCCACTGATGTCTTCTTTTGTAGATTATTTGTGAGAGGGTGCCTTGTCCAGTAATTTTTTTCACTTCTTCATTCGTCTTCCTATCTCTATATGTTATTCCCAATATTCTTCTCAGACATTTGTGATGAAAAGCATCCAGCTTTTGCATATCTTTCTTGGTAAGTTCCCATGTCTCACTGCTATATGTTGTGATGGCAATAACAACTGCTTTGTACACATTCAGTTTTGTCTTGAGAGAGATGTTTATGAGTTGCCAGATGTTTCTGAGTCTTCCAAATGCAGCATTTGCCTTCTCGATTCTTCTTCTTTCCTCAGAACAAGTACCATCTTGGCTGATGGCACTTCCAAGATACATAAAATTGTTCACCTTCTCCAGTTTCTCTTCTTCCATTTTGATTTCTATCCCTGTAGTCCCCATAAACATGACTTTACATTTCTTTGCATTGTATCTCAAACCTATCTTCTCCATTACAAAAAAAGAATTGCAGAAGCTGAAAAACAACAAGGCACCTGGGTTGGACAGCATTCATCCTGAAATGCTTAAATATGGAGGGGAAGACATGGAATCAGTCATCTGTTCGGGTGTGCAACAAAATATGGACAGAGGAGAAAGTGCCGGAAGAATGGACCCTCAGTATCCTAATCAAGTTACCAAAGAAAGGTGATCTAAACAATTGTTCAAACTGAAGGGGAGTAACACCTCTATCTGTCACAGGAAAAATATTAGCAGCAGTCCTCTTGAACAGAATGAAAGGAAAGATGGATGCCATCCTACATGAACAACAATCTGGATTTAGACAAGGGAGATCATGCACAGACACTATTTTCACTCTGAGATGGATTATTGAGAACACAATTGAATTCCAAGGCAGTCTTGCCATCAATTTTGTAGACTTTCAAAAGGCATTTGATAGTGTAAACAGAGAAACAATGTGGAAAATTGTGGAACAATATGGAATTCCAACAAAATTAATAAACATTATGAAGACATTCTGCGCCAACTCAAAATGCTGAATTAAAATGGAAAATGGATTGAGGAAGCCATTCAGCATCAAGAGAGGTGTAAGGCAGGGATGCGTCCTGTCTTCATTTTTGTTTATGCTAGTCATCGACTATGGATTAAAACAATGCAACAGTGACACATATGGCCTAAAATGGAACAATACAAGGCTATCTGATCTAGACTGTGCTGACAACATCGCTCTTATCAATGAAGATGCCAACAGGCTACAAAAAATGCACAAACCAAGGTACAGTTACAGCTATAATAAACATAGATAGATAATCATTCTCACTTTTTCAATGTGAGAATCTGGATCTCACTTTGAGAAGACTAAGTGTCAAGAGGAGTCATTCCTCTGCACTGAAGCTTCATCTTTAGGTAACCTATAGAGGCACTCTAGATTCTGGTACATGATTACTGTAACTTTCAGCAAGAGGCTGGGATGAACAGGTATCTAACATAGGCTGGGAGAAGAGAAGAACTTGTGTTATTTCTACACATGGTATTTTCATGCCAAAATAATACTAACTGCACTGAAACACCCCTTCTAAACCTCTCCACTTCATGTGAATAGTGAACCCCCTGCAACCTGGAGGTAACTGGCATATGAAGGGGGTAGAGGGCAGGGGACTGGACTCGATGACCTCTTGAGGTCCCTTCCAGTCCTAGAGTCTATGAATCTATGAATCTATTTTTGCTGTATCACTGGGAAATATTCAGCACTTTCTTCTACTACCCATTGCCTGTTTGTCTAACACACCTATCACAGTGGTTTCTAGACGCCTATTTTCAGATGCCAGCATCAACAAATTACTGTACCTGGGAGGTTTGTAGTATGAAAGCCCCTCTAGGAGCCTCTGCCAATGCTTGTTCAACTCTGCTGCAATCTGAGCCTAGAAGAGAATAAAATAATACTGAATGGACAAATCTCCTTATTCTGCCCAATATCAGATTTGTTCAATTTAAACTAAGCAATGAAATTCCAACACCACACACAGAATAGGACAGCAACAACACAAGACCAACATGAAGAATATCTGTGATTCAGACTCTGACTCAAGGTATAGATTGTCTGCGAAAGAACAGCTTGCTGCTTTGCCTAACTGTGGGAAGGAGAGGGGAAGGAGGAGACAGCAGCCTAGGCTCAGAAATGGATTTGGATTTCCAACCTCTGGGAATACTCTTGTTATCATGGACTCCATCCCAGGGAGTAAGGAAGCAGGCTGCTCCACTCATGAATAACCCAAGCCAGCCAGTCTGGAAAGCAGCACTTGTGTCCGCTCCAGAAAGGGAACCACCTTTGCACATATACCATTCCAGTGCTGCAGCAGCTAACGAGAGAGAATAAATAAGAAGTGGAAGCAGAGGAACAAAAAACTCACAGTAAAAATATTTTGAGGGTGAAAAGGGGTAGAGCAGCAAACATGATGCACTAGCATTCAGCCACTTACACACAGCACAGCGGGGTTATCAGGCCACATGTCTATTCAGTAACAAGTAAAGCTGCCTAGCAAGACCTCTACTTACAGGTTCCCTCAAAGCCGATCTGCCCAGCAGAATGGTCCAGAGTTCTCTGCTGCTCCTGTAAATAAAGAGAAAAAAAACAAAAGTTCTCTCTCTAATTTAAACATCGCTCAAGGCTGATATTCACTTGGTTTTCACTGAGAGCAGATAAAGTGGTAAGAGATAATGAACAAACCTAAGGGAAAGCCCATTTATATCAGCTACTGTAATTGGTTCAATCCAGTTTTGCTACCTGAATCCCTACCATTAGTTAGTATAAGGAAACCAAACTAAGCATGTAGAGATCTTTCATTCAGTTGTGTTCACTGCTCTTCACAGCTTCCTCCGTGGGTAGAACAATATCAAAGTAAGGTGAGAAATTCCACGAGTTTCCCAAAAGGCACAAACTTTGCCAGAACTACTCAGCATAGCTTAGCGAAGATAAGCCTCTTGTTTGTATCTGTTTCCCAAACACTCACTAAGAACACAGAAGAAAAAGCAATCAGTCTGTGTTAGGAAGTATTTCAGATCAAATCCTTATCCTACCAGATCTCAGAAAGGAGGTGCAACTCTGCAAAATGTAATGAACAAAATCGAGCTATTTAAAATAGCTGTGCAAACAGCAATCTCCAAAATACCGCTTTCTGGAGTTTAAGGAATTGATGTTCTGGTGGCAATGTAAACCAAGTCAGGAGTTAAACTAAACCATAAAGCCTTCCATGCAAGGTCTGTCTAAAGATGAACAGACAGGTTATGTGAAATATGCTCATCTGACAGTTTCTCAGATTATCATCTAGAGAACCTAATCAGCAGATGAGCTCCTGGGATAGCTAGAATAGCAGAGAATGAAAGTGGCAGCTCTGAAGTCGTCTACACCTCCAGAGAAAGTAGCAAAAGCCACCAGAGGCACTATTTTGTAAGACTTAAAGAATTAAATATCTACAGCCTGATTTAATGCCATTCAAAATAGACCCGGGAAGTTAGAATCTTATTTTGAGTAAATTAAGGGAATATCTACATGAACATTTACTGCATGGCAAGCTGGGGTGTTAATCTACAGCTCTCCAACACGCTGTGCACTAACTGTCCGTGTGGACCTTTGTGCTGAGTACTAAAAGTTCTCTACTGTACACTGATATTGCTGTCGAACCACAATACGTCAATGTGCACAAGGGACCTTTTTGTGCGCAGCAGCACGATCCACACAGACAGTTCAAGTGTGGCACACTGGAGCACTACAGATTTATATGCCAGCTTGCTGTGCAGTAAGTGTTCATACAGACATACCCTAAATCTGGAATTGCACTAAAATTCATCGCTACAGAACATCTCTTGATATGATTAAGCAACAAAATATGGGTGCAATCCCTCTGTCCCATGCAGAGAACTGAATGACTATAGAGTTCTCCCAAGAAAGGAATCTTTGTAATGCAGAACATCAATATGCCTGAGCCAATGCTGTCTCATTTCCACTCCTGCCAAACCTTCTCTGTGATTAAAATAGCCTCTGATTCGGGCCAATTTACTTATTTAGACTCTATGCTATTTGAGACACCAACTTTCTCTTACTATATATTTATATAGTGCCCAGCAAAACAGTGGTTCTCTTCCAACTGGGGCCTTGGCACTACTGTAATGCAAATAATACATAAAGATCTTACTTGGAGTCAGGCTTTCTTTCCATCAAGTCTGAAAGTGATACAGTTCTCATTTCCAGCAAGACTCAAAAGCATTTCCAAAAACAATGAGGACACCTTCTGTGCAAAGTGACCCCAGAAGCAGCTTATTCAGAGCAAAAAATCCTATGTATTATTTCATAGACTAATGGAAACGTAGTGTTCAATTAAAAGGGCAAATCAGATCCCAGAATATCACACTCATGATAAAACTATCCTTGTGATGTAAAAGTCTGATCTCTGGCCTCAAGCCTTTGTAAACTTTTAGAGCTTGAACCTCCAGGAACAGACTATACTGCATCACATTCTGCAAAGCAAAGTGGATAACATGTACTTTTGTGTGTCTGTCATACACACAGGAATGTTGTGCATAGACATACAACTCAACCAAAGTGTCCCCTTCTAGAAATGTGCAACTCTGATGTAAATCGAGGTTTCAATTTGGCAACAAAACTCCTTTAAACAGTAGTTCTATTTTTGTTAAATCACACATGCCACTTAGCCTTCTAAAAAAGTCAGAGAACAAAAGGAACACAAAGAAAATGTTAATTCACCACTAGTCCCTGTGCCACCCTTCCCAAACAGTTCCTGTCACTTCTAAAGAAGATATTACCTTTCCAAACATTTAAATTAGGAGGAAGAGAGGCAGATCTATACTTCCTCAGCATCATTAATTATTAAAGTGTTTTCTCTCCTATACAACTCATATCATAGTTGGATTGCAGTTTACTTGGGATTTTCATGTTAGGTGTTTACAAAAACTTGATCATTGGTACCATCAGGCTCCCCTATACTCCATTCAGACAACTTAATCTTGAGTCTCCGGCTAGGCTCTCTTATGCCACCACTGCCACCTTCTGTTCAGCTGTACATGCTCTAACTCACCAGACTAGGATCCAAGACTAAGATTTAGGGGAGCCCAAGCTCCAGAGAGTAATTGTCCACAGCCAAATGGGAGGTCTTGCTAGTATGGCTGGGGTATTAAGTCTCTAATAAATTGCTGCAGTGGCCCTAAGAGACTGGGAACCACTTGTTTTATTACAGAGAGGAGGAAGGTGGAGAGGATTGCATGAAAACTGATATTCAACTTGGTCATGATCAGTTGTGGTAAAATGCTGAAATAGATTTGATGTTAGTTAGTAAAAATTGATGGTTCCTTGGGGTTTTACAACAGCACCCCACCAATTCCCCTTCACACACTCACTAAGCAGGAAAAGGTCTCAAACAGGGATGCATGCGTTCATTACATCCTGAGGGGACAAATAAGAATCAAATGGAAGTAGAATATATCCTAATTAATCCTGGGGTCTACAGTCCCCCTCAGTCCCCATACACCACTATTTCCAAGAGCTCTTCAATGGATTAAGTTCTTAAAACACATATAGATTTCATGACCACATGGAGAACCCTCTGTTTTGATGTTTGCAAACAGGCCCAGAGAAAGTCATTAGGTCAGATTATCTAGAGAGGTGAGAAACAAGGCAGAGATTTCCACTAGCAGAGCAGCCCTGCGCGTGGGCCTCATTAGAGCCCAGTGGAACGCAGTAACAGGACCAACCATGCAGCAGGTTGGGAGAAGGGACTTTGGTGCCAGGGCAGACTCCATCCCAACGGGGTAGAGAGCAGAATCTGTGCCAATCTGAGGGCACCCATGAGGCCATTCAGTCAGCGACCCCAGCTTCTTAGAAACGGCCAGCAAATGACCCGATCCGCTACCTGGGGCTTGCGGGCAGAGCTCTGGCTGCGTCTGCAGCAGTGAGTGAGCTCTGCTCCAGGGCAGGATTCGCCTCAGGTGAGAGGCGGTCACTGGGAGGGGACTCTCTTGGGAGAGGTGGGAGCTCAGTGGAATGGCTGCTAATGCGGGTAGCGAGGAGGGGCCTCTTCTGAGGAGGGCAGTTTGGGGGAGCAGTTGAAAGAGGTCACGGGGTGGAGCCTCTCGGATATGCTGGGGGTCACGGGGAGGAGCCTCTTTTGGGGGGAAAAGACCAGAACGGTGCACTGGGGAGGGGGCAGGACCTGCTCCCTCCCCCAACCCCGTTTGCCGTTTAATTACGAGCTCCCCGGCCTGGCCGCTATCCCAGGTGTGTGGGGGTGGCGGGAGTTCCCTCCGCGGCACCCGCGTTCCCGTACCTCGCGCACAGCCCGCCGGCCGCCATCTTCGCTCCCCTCTCACGTGACCCGGTATCCGCCGTACCGGCCGGCGCCAGCGTCACGTGACGGGGACCCGGTCTTCCCTCGGCCCCCCCATCATGTGACAGACACGGACAGCAAGATGGCGCCGTCCAGTGTGGTGAGTTAGTGAGGGAGATGTCATGGACTGGTGGAGGGGGGTGTATATCGAGAACCCCAACAAGGGTCCACTATAGAGTTATATAGGGGCCAAGGGAAGTGCAGCGTGGAGGTGGCTATAGGGGGCGCTGCTGTACGCGAATGTGCAAGAGCCGAGATGGCCGCTGTAGGGTCGGGTAACGTAGGGCTAGCGTGGAGTGAGATGGGGGCAGGTGCGCTGTGGGGGAAGCGTGTCCGCTACAGCGGCAGGTTGAGGGTGTTGTTTTATACAAGGGCCTATGTGGGGTGTGAAGCTGAACACGAGAAGTATAGCGAGGAGATGAGCCTGTTACGGTGCAAGCTCCTGAAAGGGAGAGGGTCGTTTTGTCTCTCCTGGTGCACCGAGTCTTCTCCCTGACCGTAGTTTGCTACTCACTTGGATTTTAATTCGGGTGAGCAGCTCGAGTTCAACCCCAAACTCCCTTGTAGGCTTGAACTCGACCTGCTTCCCCAGGCGAAAATCCGATATAGATCTAGAAAACGGGGCAAGGACCTGTCAGTAGGAGAGGGCAGGGAAACCTTTATATGCAAACCAGAGGGGGAGGAACAGTTATTGATCAACATGGTGCTTTCACTGCTATTTGAACCGACGGTAGTTAGCGAACCTGAGTAAAGAACATCCCTCTTTTTGCGGGGAAGACGTAGCCGTGCTGAAGCCCTATATAAGCCAGTGAGAAAAGACATACTGTGGACTTTCAACAGATGGGAAAGCTGAGTCTTGGGAGCTGAGTGATTTAATACAGTGATACTTTGTTTTATACCAGGTGTCTGCACCTTCCAGGAGGAGTGGATTTTTTATGCTATTAGTCACTTCGCTAAACACATAAAATACACTTTTGTCTTCCATAGTGTCTTCAGTATAGTGTCCCAAAATACCATAGTGGGAGTTGAATAACTAAGTAGAAAGTGGAGAGAGAAAGAAATTAAGTAGTATAGCTAAGAATGAAATTATGTTTTCTATTTTAGCTGAGATGTGAAGTCAGATGAATATCAGAGGTGGAGAGAGAAATTAAATCTGCTCTAGCTGTCAAGAACTGTAAAGGAGCAGTCGTGCAATTAAGTGAAAGAACAGGAGGTTTGTACTAACTGAAACAAATACAAAGAGGCAGGACCCATGAGGCGAATAGGGAAAAGTCCATGGAGGGCTTTAAAACAAAAAAGTAGATCCTGAAATGAACAAAGAGCATGTGAAGATGTTTGAGTGTGAGAATAACACAGTCTCTTCCGTATGTGAGCAAGAGGGACCCTTCCTGGCATTCTGGAGTTTGAAGAGCTCATATCTGGAGAGATCATAGAGAAGGGAATGGCATACAGTTGAGGCAAGAGGAGATAATGATAAAATAGCTCTCTTTATACATCTACAGGTCAGTAGTTTTCAAATCACGCTGTAGCTGCATTAAAATAGCAGACATATGTAAATTCATATTTGGGATTTCAGCCTTCTCAAGGTGCTTTCACCATCAGAACTAGTTACTTTCCCATTTGGGTACAGTAGTTAGGTGTCATTGCTTTTGGTGGCTGGAGCTCTTAAATGTCTATCTTGGCCAATAACTAGTCCTCTGCCTCTGGTTTGCATATAAGGGTTTCCCTGCCCTCTCCTACTGATGGGTCCTTGCCCTGTTTTCTATATCTAGAAACAGACAGAAGTGGGCTGCTCAAAGCCAGTATTGGTGCTGTGTGAGGGAGAATTGTCACAGATTACTTGTCCTAACTATATTAAAATAATTTTCCTCCCATTGTTTCAAAACTGAAAAATTATTTGTTGGATTGGGGAAAAAATATATGTAGGTTGGCTTGGCTGTATAGCAACAATAAAAATATATTGGTTGCCAAAAATTAAATTAGTATTTCAGTCCCTGTCAATATAAATTCCAAAAACTTCTGGAGAAAATTCAGACAAGGATTATTAAATTTATAATACTAAGAACAAAATTCTGCATAAACCCACTCTGAAAGGGAGGATTGTCAGTCATCATCATCATCACTCCCATAACCACATTGGTCACTGGGGCACCATCATTGATGAGCAATCAACCAATTGTCTCTACCCATGATAATTGTGTGTCAGTGCTTGAGTCTCCGCAAAGTCCATTCCTGTCCACTCTTTTATGTTGTCAATCCATCTCTTCTTCTGTCTACCTCTTCTTCTCTTCCCTTGTACTGTCCCATGGAGGATGATCTTGGATAGGCCAGATGATCTTGTTACATGGCCATACCACTTCAGTTTGTGCTTCTTCACAGTTGTCAGGAGGTCTTCATATGACCCAGCACGTTGGGTGATGTCACGGACCTCTTCATTAGTGACGTGGTCAAAGTAGGATATGTCTAGGATTTACGGAAGTATCTCATCTTTACTACCTGTATTTTCTGTTCAAGTCTTGCCATAAGGGTCAATGTCTCGCACGCACACAGAAAAATGGAGATGACCAGTGCGTGCAGTGCGTTTCAGTTTGGATTCCAGGGAGATGTTCGTGTTCCTCCAAATTGGCTTTAGCTTTGCCACTGTTGCTGTTGTTTGCAAAGTTCTTGCCAGAATTTCTGCCTTTGATCCTTCATCAGTGATGATTGCCCCCAGATACTTGAACTGTTTCACTGTCTCCAGCTCTTATCCACTGACAATGATATGTGAGCTGATCCCATCACATTTGTTTGTCATCAGCTTGGTAGTATTTCATTTGTGACCCAATGTTTTGTCTTCTTACGGTGTTTTCCAAGGATGGCCCATTGCTGCTTCATTCATTACAGCGTTGAAATTGTTGGTCATTGATTGTCATTACCAAATGTAATATACTATTGGATGGCTCAATTAAGATCACTTTCAGCCTGGTACCATGGTGACACCCATAAATACTAGATGAAAATCAGATGGAAAAACAGGATTGTAAATATAAATTTAGTGCGTTGATTTTTTTTGTTACCTAAAAGATTTAAATTAACACAAGAGAAACAATCCAAGTGTCATAATTATACTTCACATATGGAATTTGATACAGAAAAGAAGAAGCTCCTTTCCCTTCCCTGTTTAAACTCATCAGAAACAATCTAGAGTTTCAACTCAGGGTATCCAATCCAACGTGTAATATATGGGAGTGAAAAGGTCAACCCTTGGACAGCTATTCCATAATACAAATATGGAAATTAATACTATCAAAGAACTCAAGAGGAATATTAATAGATCAGTCTTGACTTATTTGCAGCCATTATAGCATATCCCATGCGTGAAGCCCATTTTAGGAAACTGTTAAAGAGGGAGAAACATGAATTACAGGAAAAAGCCACTTTAAAGGCCCTGATCTTCACATGGTATAACAAAATGTTACTGATGTATCTAGGAGATAAGGTTACCTTTATGGAAAAATGGGAGAAGGATCTAAAAACAGATATTCCTTTGGAACAATAGAAATAGAAAAGCAAAAATCTCAACTACTTGATGTAACCACTAAGGAAAACTATTACAAAATATTTTTTTTAATGGTACCTCACTCCATTTAAGCTCAAGAAAATATATATGTAAAAGTCAAATGCTGGAAAGAATGTGAGGGAGTAGGAACCTTTCTGCATGGATGGTAGGAATGCCCTAAAATAATGGTATTTTGGAGGAAAATAGCATATAGAATTTTCAGAATAACTAAAGTTAGGCTACCCACAGAACCTATAGTGATTCTATTAGGTTCAGTCCAAAGGAGGCTATTGAGTCAGGAAAGGCCCTATTGAGAACACATTTGCTACTAGCAGCCAAATGCATGATTGCTAGTTCCTGAAAAAGGACAGATCTCCTAACACTAGTGACATGGAGAAATAAAGTATTGGAAATCCTTTCACTGCCAAAAAATGACAGAAAGCCTTATATAAGTAGATTTTATAATATGTGGTTACCATGTTTGGAATCTGAACAGACTTAAACACAGAGAAAGATATTAGCCCAACACAAATGGGTCTTTTAAAGGTAACAACTGCAGGTTATGAATAAGATTTGTTAATGCTTGGATGAAAAAATCATATATGTTGTTAATGACAAAATAATTTTTGTTTATTAATAATGGCACAGATCTGTGCAGAAGAGACTGACTAGCTAAGGCTGTGAAATGAGAAGGGAAGGCTAGGAAAGGTTCTCTTTCAGCAACTGGGAAAGAGGCTGAGGCAAAGCGTAGGGAGAGGATGAGCTGGATAGGAGCAAATACCTCACCTCAGAATTGTAATGATGTGTAAACCACTCCTTAAGTATCTAAATGTAAATTTACTCAGACTGACTTGGTAGAATATGTATGAACTGTATCTCTAGAATATTTTCTAAAGTGAAATAGAATACTGTGGCCAGTTTTCAGGTTGAGTCTGAGCTGTGTTTTTAGGGTACATGCAAGCTGTTCCTCTGTAACAAATGTGGCCCAACAGTTCTTTTCTTAGAAACAAACAAACAACTTAATACAAAGGTACAGTGGACACTGTGTAGTCCCTTTGTAGCCAGAAATATGTTATATTTGGTTCCTAGCTACCACTAGAATTGCCAAGATCAACCAAGTTCCAAAAAACTGTGGAATCTGTCCAGTTTAGACCATGTGACCACTTCTTTTTCTTTATGACTTTGATGTTTTCTCTGGTACTCATATAATGTAAGCCTTATTGCTTATTTGAGAGAACAAACAGTGAGGTAAAGAAGGTGATGCAATAAGTAAAGCAGTCAGTCATAAAACTAATAGCAGATGAAAGGAGAGACACTCTGAGGCAAAGGTGAATAGATGTACATTAAGATAAGTGGACGTTTGCACAATAGTCTGGAGTATTTAATGTCTTGTTCTATCACAGAGGTTTTTTCCTCCAAAGTTTTGTGTTTTCTGCATTTGTTTAGAATCTTTTGCTAATATTTATAACTGCATAGAAAGTATCAGCTTGGACAGAAATTCCAAGTTATTTAGTACTACTAAAGAACTCTAATTAGCCAGGGGAGAAAGGCCAGATGGGTTAAAATGCTGGAGAATTGTTATTTTAAAGGGACACTATAGATTTGTCACATTTATGTCTGAATAATTTTACTTACCAAATTAGAAATAACCACTAAGATTACTATAACTTGAAAGATTTTTGGAGAAAGAAAATACTCTCTCTCCTCGGTTTGTTTATATTATATATATGACAGTGCTTTGTGTAGCATCAGTTTTCCCTTTTACACAGCAACACTGGAGAGAAAATATTTTTAAAAATAGGACAATGTGACTGTAAATCCACAGCAAATCAGAAGAAAGGAGATAGAGGCAAGGGGAAGACCTGAAACGACCTTTAACTCTTTTTATTTTAATTGACCAATTTTCAAGTTGACAGTGTCAATTCCTTTTTTTAAAACACATGAATAGCCATTCTACATGATTTTGCTTCTGATTTGTTTGTTTTGTGTTTCAGTTAATTTGTACCGTTTTGTTTGTTTTTATTTTTTTTGGTTTTTTAATTGGTATGTTTTAAAAGATCAAATGTTGCTTATGGTAGAAACAGTATTGTCAGTTCTATCAATACAATGATTGCCTATGTAACGTGCATATTTTCATCTCTTCTTTAATATTTATTGTATATAGCACCATGGCATGTGGGTGCATTAATTTCACTTCATTCTGTAACAAACTCATTACCAAGCTCTTCTGTCTTTAACTTACAGAGATGTCCAAGTGCCCTTTCCAGTGCAGTTCTTGTGAGTGCTGCTCTTTAGTACTTGCATACACTCCTTGCAGAATATAAAGCATTCCCTCTATACTTTCAGGAGAGAGAGGAAAAATCTGGCACTGCAATAGAAGTATTTAGTATTTGCATGTGAATAAAAGTACTGTGAGATTTGGCTATGGCATTGCAAGCTGAGTTTTCTGATTTTTGAAAGCAGTAGGAAATGCTGGTTGACTTATTTCCACCTTGATTTTATTTTTCTCATGACAAGAATCAAAGCTTTCAACTGAGCTTCAGAAAATAAATAATGAGGGGGAGGCCTTAGGTATTCTAGTAGTCTCTTTAATTTTATTATTTTGTTTGTTTTTATAGGCGTTGCAGTAGGATGAAAGTGAACTTTTACTAAGGACCAAGGACTCTATTGAAAATTTTGGAATCTGACAGTTGTAAAGATTCTGAAATCACAGGATGCCGCTGACTGGAACCATGTTAAACAAACCAGTGCTTTTGGAATCCCTGATTGTGTTCATCATTGTGTTGTGTGTGCACACAATAGTTTGGGACCGGTATTCCTGGTGTGTTGTTGCTCTTGCTGTTCAGGCTTTTTATGTCCAATTTAAATGGGACCGTCTACTCCGACTGGGTGGGGCCGTATTCCAGTTTCGGACAACAGCTAACAGTGGCCTACTACCAGCTAGTATGGTCATCCCACTCCTGGGGATTGTGATGAAGGAGAGATGCAAGGCTGCTGGCATTGTGTACTTTGAACGTTTTGGCATAGTTGTGGCCTCCACAGGCATGGTGCTAGCCCTCTTCCTATCTGTAATAGCAGTTGGCATCACAAGGCCTGTTCCAACTAACACCTGCATACTTTCAGGCATTGCTGGCAGTATAATCCTCTATACCATGAAGTATTCTTTAACTGTTTCTGAAGTGATAGAGGTTCTGGAAGTGCTGCTTATTTTTGTCTACCTCAGTATGATCTTGCTTTATTTGTTGCCTCGATGTTTTACTCCTGGGGAAGCATTACTTGTCCTTGGGGGTATAAGTTTCATCCTCAAACAGCTCATTAAACACTCACTGAACGTGATAGAGGGCAAAGGGGATCCTATATGCTTCGTCCTTCTAGTGGCAGTGGTTGGGGTGGTCCTTCTTGGGATTTTCTTCACTGCTCTCTTTTTCTTCATGGATTCAGGAACCTGGACATCCTCCATGTTTTTCCACATGATAACAGCAGTGCTGGGACTGGGGGTCCTCGTGCCTTGGCTTTACCATCTGATTCGAAGGAATCCCTTGCTCTGGCTCCTCCAGTTTCTGGTTCAGACACAGACAAGAGTTTACCTCCTTGTGTACTGGACCCTGTTGGCTGCCTCTGCGTGCATGGTGGTTCTTTACCAGAATTTCAAGAGATCATCTGAATCTAAAAAGCACCAAGCTTCAACCATAACCAGAAAATACTTCCATTTCATCGTGGTGGCTACTTACATCCCTGGGCTAATTTATGACCACCAGCTTCTCTACATTGCTGCAGTGCTGTGTCTGGTAGTGTTTATCCTTTTAGAGTACATACGATACTTCAGGATCAAGCCATTTGGCCAAACACTCAGGCACTTGCTCACTCTCTTCTTGGATGAACGAGATAGTGGACCTCTGATCTTGACTCACATTTACCTACTTGTTGGGATGTCCCTTCCAGTGTGGTTGTTCCCCAGGCCTTGTGCTCCGAAAGGTACCCTGCCTGGGGGAGGAGCATTGGTTCCCTACTCTGGGGTACTGGCAGTAGGGGTGGGAGACACAATAGCCTCAATTTTTGGCAGTACAATAGGAGAAATCAAATGGCCTGGGACAAAGAAGACGTTTGAAGGGACAATGACTGCCATCTTTGCTCAGATCATTGCTGTGGCTCTTATTCTGATCTTTGATGGCAGAGTGAACCTGAACACCAGCTATGCCTGGATTTTGGGGTCCATCAGCTTAGTTTCCCTTTTGGAAGCCTACACTACCCAAATAGACAATCTGCTCTTACCTCTCTACCTCCAGATACTGCTCATGGCTTAGAGACATTGCCAGGAACAGAGACTTTCTTTCTAGCTAGGGGTGATAATGAGCCATGCATCCCTGTTGAGAGCTCAGTTGAGCCAGTTTGGTACGAAATGCTATATTTGGAAGAGCGGGTAGAACAGCTAATGACAAAAAGGAAATAGTTCTTCAACTCTTAATTTACAATAAAAGTAAAGGCTTCTGTTTGTCTGTTGTTTGTTATTTAATAGCTAAAGCACCACTAACTGTTGCATCCTCTCAGAGGAGTAACAGGAAACCATCCACGTGATACTGTGATTCGTATAGCTGGTGATGCTGAATTAGATATACAGTCATAGTGATTTTGTTTCCAGGTCTCTTCTGGATGCACTGAAGCAGAAGGGGTGAGAAAGATGAGTTCACTAGAAGGGAAAAGATGGGGTCATTACATTTTCCTGGTTTTGCTACCTTGGAAGTTTGAAATAGACACGGTTCACCAGATGTATGTAGTGGTCCCAGGATGTTAGAGAGACAAAGTGAGTGAGGTAATATCATTTATTGGACCAACTTCTGTTGGTGAGAGAGATAAGCTTTCGAACTACACAGAGCTCTTCTTCTGGTGACCTCAACAAGAGCTCCTTGTAGCTCCAAAGCTTCTCTCTCTCACCAACAGAAGTTGGTCCAATAAATATTACCTCACCCACCTTGTCTCTCTGTTCACCAGCGCAGGCTCCTACAAAGCTTGTGCATTGTATTAGCTTGCCACCAGGTTGGGTCCTGGCATCTTGTATTATTGCCCATGTGAATTCTGCCTCTTTCAATAAAAGCATGCTGTTGCAGTGAGGGTGTGCACCACCTGCAGCGTAGCATTAAGTTGTATGAAGATTGCCACGTCATCTCTCATTTCCTGTTACAAAATTAGAACACCTCTGCTGACTAGAGTGAAAACAGCACTAATGTTTATTCTGTTTAAAATAATTTCAAATACAGAGAATGTCAAACTTAGTTTATTGGAAGAACATGGATAGATAGGCTTGCAGAGTGAAAACAATAGCCGTTGTGGCTAAAATTTTGATTTATTTGCCAGTTCTCTGGAATAGACCAAGTTCTACCTTTTTTCATGCTCTCGATCTCTTGAAATTACATTGAACAAAACTTGCTTTATATGTGATTTAAAAAAAAAAAGCTACATTAAAAAATTAATCTCCATTAAAAAGTCTCATTTCCAGATACAATTTAAAGAGAGATTAGGTTAAAACTCATTTAAAATCCTTTCCTGTATTACTTGTAACACATTAGATTATTAAAACAAAGTATTTTAACAATCCAGTGTGCTTCTCTGCTACTCATACAGTTTGATTTACTTCTTGCATTTCTCTCAGCTTGAACAAAGAAAATCACTGAAATCAGTTTCACAGCTGTTTGTTCTGGTTTTCATAAATGTACAGGCTGTAGTGTTTGGTTTGTAAATCATTAGGAGGGTTGAGGGGGTACATTTAAACCTGGACAAATGATTTTCATTAAAAATCATCCATGAAAGCATTTCTATTAAAATGTAAATTCAGGAGCAAAACTACCTGCTGCTGCCCCTTTAATTGGGATCATAACTCAGTACAATGGAAACAATTCACTGTTTATAGCCAAAAAACTTTCCATTTCTGTATATTTAATCCTTTGACACATTTCTATTTCTAGGAATCCTCTCTCATTAGCATGCAAAACTTCCATTAGGACCAGAATAAAAAGATTTTTATCCTGCCTCTTCCACCCTCCCATGGGAGTACCTGGTAGGGTATTTGCTTGCAAGAATTCTTGTCCAGGGAAGTTGATTCTGGTCCCTACTACAGTATCTTTGACATTTCTGCTGTGTAAAGGGGTCACAGCGGTTCCCTGGGGCACAACCCCAGCCCTAGGGCAACATAGGGGCAAACTAGGCAGCTTAGCACCATCCTGTGCAGCCCCAAGTTTGGGACTGGGAGTGCATTGGTGTTAGCAGGAGGACTGGCCAGAGAGCACTGTGTGCTCTGGTTTTTCTCTGCGGCAGAGTCAGACCACCTCCAACCATTCTGGGATGCACTGGCCCCTGGAACAACCGAGAGAGTATCCCATTTGCCCACGCTCCTCTAACCCTCTTGGCCTTCTCTTTCTGGGCCATTGCTCCTGAGACACACATTACAGAGTCTCTCCGAGGACTTTAAGAACGGTCAGAAAATGACTGTGATTAACAGAGCAATAGGCTGTGAGGCACTGCTCCAAGGAAACAGCCTTGGAGCGATGGCTGGTGCAAGAGTACAGTGACCCTTAGCAACAGTAAATCCAACATGCTGCACAGCTTAGTAATTCTCATGTTCTAGCGAGACCGACCTAGTAGGACATTCTTTCTACATCTGTCTTCAAATCACATTGAGCAGAGCACAGAAGGGAAAGGTGAGATGAATCAACTTTCTTACCAGGAAAATGCTACTTTAAAAAAAAATTAATTAGAAAGGTGGGGTCTTTTTCCCACAAGAACTAAGAAAAAGCCTTAGCTACCACCCATCTGGTGTTCTGTACTTGGTAACAGAGCATTCAGGTTGTTGGGGGGGGGGGGGGGGG